>NC_090451.1:259875128-260195716 GCF_031143425.1 Pleurodeles waltl | reverse complement strand
CCCGCGTGTGTGTGTGTATCCCCCGCGTGTGTGTGTCCGTGTTATCCCCGCGTGTGTGTGTGTATCCCCGCGTGTGTGTGTGTATCCCCGCGTGTGTGGGTGTGTGTGTATCCCCGCGTGTGTGTGTGTATCCCGTGCGTGTGTGTGTGTGTGGTGTATCCCCCGCGTGTATGTGTGTGTATCCCCGTTGTGTGTGTGTATCCCCGTGTGTGTGTGTGTGTATCCGTGTGTGTGTGTGTATCCGCGTGTGTGTGTGTATCCGCGTTGTCGTGTGTGTTTCCGTGTGTGTGTGTGAATCCGCGGTGTGTGTGTGTGTGTGTGGTGTGTGTGTGTGTGTCCCCGCGCATGTGTGTCCCCGTGTGTGTGTGTGTATCCGCGTGTGTGTGTATCCGCGTGTGTGTGTGTCCCCGCGTGTGTGTGTGTCCCCGCGTCGTGTGTGTGTGTGTTGAGAGTGAGTCCCCGCGCGTGTCCCCGCGCGCGTGCGCGTGTCCCCGCGCGCCGTTGCGCGTGTCCCCCGCGCGCGTGCGCGTGTCCCCCAGCGCGCGTGTGTGTGTGTCCCCTGCGCGTGTCCCCGCGTGTGTGTGTCCCGCGCGTGTGTGTGTGTGTGTGTGTGTGTGTGTGTGTGTGTGTGTGTGTGTGTGTGTGAGAGTGAGTCCCCCGCGTGTGTGTGTGTGTGTCCCCGCGCGTGTCCGCAGCGCGTGTGTGTGTGTGTCCGCGTGTGTGTGTGTCCCCGCGCGTGTGTGTGTGTGTGTCCCCGTGTGTGTGTGTGTGTGTCCCCCGTGTGTGTGTGTGTGTGTGTGTGTGTGTGTCCCCGCGCGTGTGTGTGTGTGTGTCCCCGCGCGGTGTGTGTGTGTGTGTGTGTCCCCGCGCGTGTGTGTGTGTGTCCCCGCCGCGTGTGTGTGTGTGTCCCCGCGCGTGTGTGTGTTGTGTCCCCGCGCGTGTGGTGTGTGTCCCCGCGCGTGTGTGTGTGTGTCCCCGCGCGTGTGGTGTGTCCCCCGCGTGTGTGTGTGTGTCCCCCGTGTGTGTGTGTGTCCCCGTGTGTGTGGTGTGTGTGTGTCCCGTGCGTGTGGTGTGTGTGTGTGGTCCCCGCGCTGTGTGTGTGTGTCCCCGCGCGTGTGTGTGTGTCCCCGCGTGTGTGTGTGTCCGTGTCCCCGCGCGTGTGTGTGTGTCCCCGCGCGTGTGTGTGTGTGTGTCCCCGTGTGTGTGTGTGTGTGTGTGTGTGTGTGTGTGTGTGTGTGTCCCCGTGTGTGTGTGTGTGTCCCCGCGGCGTGTGTGTGTGTGTGTCCCCTGTGTGTGTGTGTGTGTCCCTGTGTGTGTGTGTGTGTCCCCGCGTGTGTGTGTGTGTGTGTGTCCCTGTGTGTGTGTGTGTCCCCGCGTGTGGTGTGTGTGTGTCCCCGTGTGTGTGTGTGTGTGTGTGTGTCCCCGGCGCGCGTGTGTGTGTGTGTGTGTGTGTCCCCGCGCGCGTGTGTGTGTGTGTGTCCCCGTGTGTGTGTGTGTGTGTGTCCCCCGCGCGTGTGTGTGTGTGTGTGTGTGTGGGTGTGTCCCCAGCGCGTGTGTGTGTGTTGTGTGTCCGCGCGGCGTGTGTGTGTGTGTGTGTCCCCGCGCGTGTGTGTGTGTGTGTGTGTCCCCGCGCGTGTGTGTGTGTGTGTGTCCCCGCGCGTGTGTGTGTGTGTGTGTGTGTCCCCGCGCGCGTGTGTGTGTGTGTGTGTGTGTGTGTCCCCCGCGCGTGTGTGTGTGTGTGTGTCCCCGCGCTGTGTGTGTGTGTCCCCGCGCGTGTGTGTGTGTGTCCCCGCGCGTGGTGTGTGTGTGTGTCCCCGCGCGTGGTGTGTGTGTGTCCCCGCGCGTGTGTGTGTGTCCCCCGCGCGCGTGTGTGTGTCCCCCGCGCGCGTGTGTGTGTGTCCCCCGCGCGCGTGTGTGTGTGTCCCCGCGCGCGTGTGTGTCCCCGTGCGTGTGTGTGTGTGTGTGTGTGTGTGTGTCCGCGCGTGTGTGTGTGTGTGTGTGTGTCCCCGTGTGTGTGTGTGTGTGTGGTCCGCGCGCGTGTGTGTGTGTGTGTCCCCGCGCGTGCGTGTGTGTGTGTGTCCCCCGCGCGTGCGTGTGTGTGTGTCCCCGCGCGTGCGTGTGTGTGTGTGTGTGTGTGTGTCCCCGCGCGTGTGTGTGTGTGTGTGTGTGTGTGTGTCGTGTGTGTGTGTGTGTCCCCGTGTGGTGTGTGGTGTGTGTCCCCCGCGCGTGCGTGGTGTGTGTGTGTCCCCGCGCGTTGGCGTGTGTGTGTCCCCGCGCGTGCGTGTGTGTGTCCCCGCTCGGCGTGTGCGTGTGTGTGGTGTGTGTGTCCCCGCGCGTGGCGTGCGTGTGTGTGTGTGTCCCCGGTGTGTGTGTGTGTGTGTGTGTGTGTGTGTGTGTGTCCGCCCGCGCGTGTGTGTGTGTGTGTGTGTGTGTGTGTGTGTGTGTCCCCCGCGTGTGTGTGTGTGTGTGTCCCCGTGTGTGTGTGTGTGTGTCCCCGCGCGTGTGTGTGGTGTGTGTGTGGTGTGTCCGCGTGCGTGTGTGTGTGTGTGTGTGTCCCCGCGCGTGCGTGTGTGTGTGTCCCCGCGCGTGTGTGTGTGTCCCCGCGCGTGTGTGTGTGTGTGTGTGTGTGTGTGTGTGTGTCCCCGCGCCGTGCGTGTGTGTGTGTCCCCGCGCGTGCGTGTGCGTGTGGTGTGTGTGTGTGTGCGTGTGCCGTGTGTGTGCGTGTGCGTGTGAGTGTGCGTGTGGCGCTGTGCGTGTGTGCGCGTGTGTGTGTGTGTGTGGTGTGTGTGTGTCCCCGCGCGTGAGTGTGTGCGCGTGTGTGTGTGGTGTGCGTGTGTGTGTGTGTGTGTTCCGCGCGTGTGTGTGTGTGTGTGTGTGTGTGTCCCCGCGCGTGAGTGTTTGTGTGTGTGTGGTGTGTGTGTGTTTCCGTGTGTGTTTGTGTGTTTCCGTTGTGTGTGTGTTTCCGTGTGTGTGTGTTTGTGTGTTTGTGTGTTTGTGTGTGTGTTGTCTACCCCGGTGTATGGCGCTGTGTGTGTGTGTGTGTGTGTGTGTGTGTGTGTGTGTGTGGGGTGTGTGTGTGTGTGTGTGTGTGTGTGTGTGTGTGTGTGTGTGTGTGTGTGTGTGTGTGTGTATGCGCCACCTTTGAGAGGACAGTAGTGGGAGTACAGCAGGAGCTGGCCAAGGAGGTGCGGGTGGGGGGATGCAAAATATGGCAGCCAGCCTTGAGGGGGATATGCATGTGCATGATGGTCATCTACAGAACAGGCAGCACCCATGCAAGCGCTACCATCCATCCTGAAAGGACTTCTGTGAAGGATTTCACCACAGCAGTTAGGGAGTTGCCACAACACCAGACATTCCAAACCTTTCACTGGGTGCATGAATGCAACCATGACCTGACCCGACACAATGACATTTACAAACACACCAACCTTTACAACACCTTGGGAACCATAGTAACCTTGAGTGGTGGGTGCAATGGATGGCAGATGCATAGAGAAGTAGCTTTGTTGAAGCTGCCAATGTGACAGCTCATTTGAAAAGTGGGAATAACCATGTCAATAATGGGATTCTGATGCAGGATGGAACACAAATGCAAATACTAAATTGACACTATACACCCATGGAAAGGCCCTGATCCCCAAGCACATGACCTACTGTAAAGGAGTAGGTAAAACTTTATTTTACAGTAATAAAGGATACTAAAAACTATGGGAAAACACCTTAGCTAACCTAACTTAACTATACATTACCCACAACTGGCCCTAACTACCCTAAGCTAAACTTACTTATCACATTTACCTAAACACTCTAAATATCAACCCCCCCCCCACCCCCCCCCCCCCCCCCCCCCCCCCCCCCCCCCCCCCCCCCCCCCCCCCCCCCCCACCCATGATGGGACACATGTAGGACAACATATACTAACCTAAACACATACTAAGTTATCCCAAACATACATAGATTTTTTTAAATTAATTTCTTTTTTGGTTTTTTTATGCACATAAACCCCTACATCCTCCCATACCCACAAAAAACATGTAATATAATATCCTCCACCCCCAACCCACTTATACTAACTAAACTAACAGCCTACTCTAACCTAACACTAAGCCCCCCCCCCCCCCCCCCCAAACCCACTAAAGAAAAGAACGAGGAAAGAGAAGGGAGGGAATCATGGGTGAGGATCCATTAATTACAAATTGGCCCTTCCCAGGATCTTTGATAATCTGCAGTCTCCTGCTATTGCGGGACACCTCCTGCTGCAGCCTGTCCATCCTGCGCAACATTTGTTGCATGTCACGTTTCAGTGGCTGTAAACCCCGATTGTCTACCACAGCAGCTGGGGTTGTTTGGGTACCACTTGTAGATGCCATTGCTGGTGCCACTGTTGGATGGGGAGGTGCAGGAGGTGTTGCTCGTGGGCCCAGAGCAGACCCAGTCAAGGGACCTGCTACAGTGGCTGTCATCCCTGGGGCCACTGTGGTCTGAGCTGTGGTGGGTGGCAGTTGTGGGCAATGCTGGCCCCCCTGGGAAAATGCCCTCCATTCCCCTGTGTCTCTCATGGCGGTATCTACCTGCCATATTGCGGAACCCAGCCTCCACATAGAGGCTGTGGCGGTAACTCACTGCCTACCTCTGGAATTCCCTGATCTCCTGGGCATTCATGTTGGCAGCTGTAAAAATAGAGAAAGCCAAACATTAATGACATCATTGTGGGATACATCTCAGATGATATTCTAACACTTCATCAAAAATAGCATTTGCAGTCCAAATCACAGTACAGAGGTTAGAATGTCCTTAAGGAATGACATGCCAACGCAGCCTACCCATCAACTATCTAACAGCACAGCAATGCACAACAAGGTGTTTAACTAATTAAATGATCTGTGTATCTTTGTACTGCTATTAGTCACATTAATGCTGCAAGCACTCCACATGGGCCAGGCCTACTGATAACTATCTTCAGGATGATAATCAAGGCACACAAGACCTGTGATTTGTATATGGAACTGCCAGAACGGTATGCAGTTGGTAATCAGGAGGGGGCATTGTAGTTTGGAACACATGAATGTTCCAATTACACGTCTGTCATCTACACTGGGATCATCACACCTTGGTACACATTTTCTAGACCTAACCCTGTGCCTCAGGGGGGGATGGGCATGCAACACATTTTCAAACATCGAAGCTTTGGACAGCTGTCCATGGATTTGGTCAGTCCACCACAGGTAAGGAGGGCTGCCAACTAGGATTGAGTCAACCACTGGACAATCACATCTACATTTATTTTCCTAATTGCGGACAATTGTCATCATTAGATCTCACTGACACCTTTCCAAAATCAAGCATATTGATGCAAGCACCCATCTGGCCGTTGACCTGCATACACGCCTATGACATTTCACTCAAGTGCCACATAAATGGAGTACATGTGGAGCTAGACGCTGCCGGAAAGTCACCCATACAGTCCTACATGTTCATTAGTTAACAGGGATGCTCAAGTCTGTGTGTAAAAAAACTTATGCATCACTGGTCTGTGAGAATCAGGGTATGACTTGCTGACTAAATTATGAAACTGGCCAGCTCCAAATTAATCATTGGCTACATGTAGCAACAAAACATCTAGTTCAGCTGCCCATGCCTATAGCGCATCACTCGACTCCCAATAAAAGACTCTCAGCCGCAAAATGGAACAAAATGTCAACCTCCAGTCAAGTCACATCAGATCACATGCCAGCACATCATACCTTGCAATGAGTCCAACACACAGGAGTCAATCACACAACAGCTGCAAACACAACACAACCATTAACACTTACTGGATACGTCTTGGTCTGAAAATCGAGCCGCTTTACCAATTGTAAATGGGGCAGGTCCACCTGTACATCATGGAAGGGTGATATGTGCTGAATGTCTGCTCACTGTACAAAACGTGGAACAAATTACTGTGTGACATTTTACATGATAGAGCAGCACATCAGGCATGTAGACACACCAACAGACAGTACTGCAAACATGCATTGACACGGTCACTCCAGTGAGTGATAGATACACATATGCCCAGATGCACTGGCTCCAACAATTATGTGGTGCCAAACATGATTACTGAATTTTGCGCTTAATTAATTCTAGATGGTACTCCATGTCATAATTTATTATGAGAGACATGCAACGCCACATTCCTGGTGCACTGCAACACCAGTGACTCAGGTATTGTGGCTTGTGCATCAAGGAACAATGAGTTACTGTGTGATGCTCATGTGGGTTGATTTGTGTTTAGGAATTGTGCTTTCAATGGTCCATTATATGTGTGCCAGTGTTATATGTAGGTTACATATGCCACATTGGCAGTGTACCCAGAGCCGTATATGCACCCTTTGACATGATGGCAAGGATAATGTGTGTTACTTGATGACAATGTTACGCTAAACATGGATTGGCTATTTATCTGATTCAAAACAAAGATGTATGCTGAGTGTCTAATTTGATCATCTGTGACAGAATGCATGGGCACAGGTGTAGTAATTGCACCTGAAATGTGTTACTCTGGGCCTTGTGTACCTATAACAGCTTTGGTAAATCACACTTTGCCACATTCATTAACTAAAAATTGCCAAGTTGGGTGATCTGCGGTAATACAACCGAATGGACACTGTCCGCTAATTAAAACATGGGTTAGCAAATGTCCTACTTCTGCAATCTTGATGAGGTAGGTCTCTATTTGAAAGCACCTTAGGAATGGCAGCACTCCCAGGAATGCTGGCCTGCTGATCTTAGCATACCACCATGTCGGTGATAACTTCTCCGTATGAAAGCTAATATTGTACATGTGCTGCACTATATCAGCAGGGGTGTACCAGGAGTAAAATAAACCTATTTTGTCACCTAAATTGTATAATGGAAGCAGTCAGTGGTCCCTTGCTCAATATCAGGCAAATAAATAGTTTGTGACCATGCATTCACAAAGAGCAGGGATCCCATGAAGACCCATTCACTCTACAAAATTGTTTGGCTATAGAGTGACACAGATGGTAACTGCACCAGCTTTGTACCAGCAATTGCACCCAAGGCAAAAATGTTGTTGGGCCATGCTACACAATGATAGCAATTCAACAGCTACTCCGAAAAGCTTCGAGATGAACCGGTTTTGTGCTACTGCAATTTGGTAGCATCCGGGCACAATTGGGTTTGGCCATGTAAAAGATTATCTGCCCAGATGTAAACACACAAACAATGAACTTAAGGCCAGACGTGGTTTTTTGGTGTTGCATTTGCTTCATTTGTTTACGCTACAGCTATGGAAATTAGCATACAAATTGATTGTAGCAAGTGTGCTATACCTTGGCATCCAGAAATAATGCAAATGCTGCACAAACAAAGTAGAAATATCGGCTTTAGATATTAGCAGAGGTTAGGAAGAGCTTTGTACATATGGCCATGAATACTGTTCAGATATGGTTTTAAAATTACTGGGGACTACATTGGTTCCTTGTATTAGCATGTGGAATATATCCCATTCCTGGTACACTCACAGGCCCTGAATTAATTTGTGCCGCATTACCATCATCTTTTGACGCCAAAGTGGCACTAATTTACTAGATAAAGTTGCCATTTGTATGTTTGTGCAGCTTTAGCGTCAAATGGCGGTAATGCATTGCACAATTAGTATAAATTAGGGCCACAACTTGTTCAACTTACATTCCACATGTCCACAAACATTGCATGCAGCATGTCACAAAATTTGCTACTGTCACTCCAGAGCATTGTACTGTACACAGTCAAATTTGTACTCACCAACAGGGCCACCGATCACCACACCCAGGTGGTCCAGCAGATCCTGCTCTCTGGCCACCAGGTCAGCTGAGCAATGTTTCAATTGGTGGCTGTTACGCTGGCTGTTGAAGATTCTTCTTAGGTGAAACAGCACCTTTGCCCATCTGAGCCTCCTTGCCTCTGTGTGATACCCCTGTATCACCCAGCCCCCAGCCTCCAACATCAGGGGGAGGAAGTGGCACACCATCCACACAAAAGCCCCTAGCTCCTCCTCACCCATTCTCCCCAGATATAGCCTTCCCAACATCTCAAACAAAATAGGATAGGAAAGGGTAAAGAGGGAAAAACAGGGAAAGGAGGTATGAAAAGGAAACTTAATGAAGCCACAGACAGCCCAACAATATCTCAACTAATAATACCCATAAACACTCCAAACAGTACAAAGACAAATCTAATCACAATAAATGACAAAAAAGTACAGATTAACACATACACTTCCAAAACAAATACAATAGCAATAGCACACAAGAGATAAAAGCACAATATTCAGAAAGACAACTCAATATATAGCCACACAGTCTAGAATAATCACAGACTGCAAAGTGAAAGTGAAAGTACACCCACTATACCATTTCTGTAAACAGGATATCCTATTACATCACTTCCTGTCAATTACAGGGCGTTTTTTATATTGCGTGTAATTTTATGACACTTACGGTGTTTTAGTCAATATTTTTACTCCTATGCATGAAAATTCACCTGCATTCAAGGATCAATACATTAATGGATAACTGATTTCCTGGGGTGCAGCGTTGGAATTAATGCTAGGGACCAATCAATGTATTATGGTTGTGTCATTTTTTATGAATATGCGTTATAGTTTGACGATATGAGTCTGACCCGTTTGAGTGAAAAAAAAAAAATCTGTCTTAAACGGTGTTTGTGCGATTTTCATTCATGCAGCCTATAACTATACAAAGATAGGATGATATGACCTGCAGTGTATGTTCTAGTGTTCGGGCACGTGTGGCAGACTATACTACTGCAGACCAGAATACTCATGTTGCTGTGGCGGATTAGCTCTTAACGGACGCAACAGCAACACAAACTTTTGGAATAAAATTGGTATTTCCTAGTTTGAGCAGGTGTTGAATCAATAGAGGATAGCAAGGCTACGCAACTAAACAAATAGACTCATGACATGTGTGTTTATGAGTGAATTGGCTCTTCAAATTGTTGTTGGGCCTCTGTGGCAACAGAAAATTGGCATAATGTGCATGTATGAATGTGTTATAATTGTGTATAGCCATCAGATGCCATTCATTGAGGGACATCAGTCATGACATATGTTTGTTATATCTGTTGCATCTTACGCTGTGTGTACTTCCTTGACTTTGGGGACAAAACATTTTCCATGATGAACTATACACAGGATAGATAGATGGCAGTTGATAATGGCTATGTCAGATATGTAACCCATCACATTTAATTAAATGTTGGATTCTACTTCATGGTCACTTGTGTGTATAATACCCATGAGTCCATCATTTGAATATGCTAGGTAGGTATAGTGTTTGTGACAGTCTCAAATCCAATACTAAAATTGTTCTGTACCCCACAGTTTGAGTCATGTAAATGACCAATGTTTCTCCTGTGGCTGTGGAGGACCGGCAGACCATTCTGCATGTGTTCACATATTTACAGTGGTTCATTGCACAAAAGTGTCCAGTTCAAGTGTGTGGTCATGTGTACCCTGTGTCAGTATTGGCCTCCATGTTCCACAGTTACGTGCAGGTCTAGTCATGAGTCTGTGGAGCCAATCCCTGAATTAACAGAGTATCCTTCAAGCAGATTTGACCTAAAGCCAAAGATCAACTAAAGACACATGGGGATAGTCCAGCTATGGCACTGCAGAACTTTTAGAAGGCTGACGACAGAGCAACCTTGGTAGGCTCAAAAACGTTATGGATCAGTAATACGAAACAGGCAGCTTTCATCACATTTGTACACAGGGTGGGCTCTAAAATTCCCACTGCAACTGGGAACATCAGTGCCTCTGTGCTGATTAATCACAGCTAGTCACCACGCAAGCCCCATCAAAAGGTGGCGGCAGAAGTGAATGTGTGTGGACCGTCAGGGCACAAAAATGTTTTGTCCTTACATACACATTAGCAACCCTTGTTTGTTGTGCTTTAGGCACTAAACCGAATCCATGGTACAGCCATAGCAACTGTCACTGTTTGGCACTAATGAATACATGCAAAACCAGACAAAGGATGGGGGCTGGATTAGGCCATTCAAATACATGTCCCAGAACGGAATACGATAAGTAAACTGATGAAGCTATACCATACATTTGAGGATTCATCATAGACCTACCAGACACAATACCCCAGGAGGAAACAGATGGCATGGAAAGCAACTAAGAGACAAATGTAGCCACAGGGAACCTCTATGTTTAACGCAACAACTGGAACCAGTCTGGCTAACAGGATGCAGGCTCTGTCAGGAACAAACATGAACAAGGCAAATACACAGTGAGCAGACCGACTGGGAACAAAACTGTGGGAACTAAAAACAGTCTGGGCTGTGGTCTGCAACATTATACAATCCCCCAAGGGCTCTGGTGCACAAGTGATTTGTATGCCAATGCACAACAAGGAGATTCAGAAAATGGCAGCCTCTGAGCAGTTCCAGGCAGCAGCAAGGGCAGGGGAGGTTGAAATGGCTGGTCTGCATGGAAGTGCTCACAGGTGTGTGCACCTTCTGTCTCAAGTTCTGGAGTTGAGAATCAAGTTCAAACAGTCAACTAGACCTTTCACATGGGAAGCAATGGACAGCTGATTAATGGTCCTACAGACTAGCAGGCAGTGCATTATCAGACCTGAAGTTTATGCAACTGATGAACTATGGCATGCCATACTGAGGAGGAAAGCACACAGGCGTCAGAATGGGAGTCTGGGTATGTATAGATGAATATTTTCAAGGTACAGATAGTCTATTTACAGGGCCCCTTAGAGAAGGGTAGGCAGAGACTTTAAACATTGCAGTGGCAGGACTTATTACCTGGGATGGACTGCACAGGGCATGTCTTGTGAGCAATGCTGGTCATACCTGGGGCACTTGTGCTATACATTTTCATGTTTGATGTACTTCTTGTCACACATGCTCCTTGCAGAGATAGCAGATGTCACACTTACTGCTGTCAAGAGTCTGGTCATACATTCCTATTACCAATGCAATTGCACATCCACTGCCTCATGTATGAAGCACTTTCTTATCTTCCGATTGGTGTCTTAGTTTGTGTGTCATATGATGCAGTGGACCATGTTGGCAGCATGGATGTGTCTCGTAGCTGTGGTCCTGATATTGCCCTTCAAATGTGGAATAGACAGGATGTGTCATTAACACAGTTAGGTTTGCTGTACATTCACACCCATCAAATGTGATGTGGCTTTTTCAGTATGCAAATTTGTATTTCTGCAATGCTCCAAGAGGCTAAACTCTTATTATGATTCCTAGGGATCATATGGTGCGTAAATATTTACCCAGAGGATGATTGAGTGATGAAGTGAGGTGGTTAATGACAAAGTGGTGATGGTGACTGTAGTGAGAAGACGTTTTGTACTGTGTGTTCTGACACAATTCTGCAGCTGTGTTTGGATGTTCCCCTCATTTTCACGGACAGCATCCTCTTCCTCTTCTCCAGGCATTTGTTGATCGGGTTCATAGAGGGGAATGTCCCTCCCACAAATGTTGTGCAGGATGGCACAGGTCAAAATGATCTTGCAGACCAATTCAGGGGGAATAGAGAAGGCTGCCTCCAGTGATGTCCAGGCACCTGAATCTGGACTTCAGGGTGCCAAAAGCCCTCTCAACTATGGTGTGTCTCCTACGATGTGCCTCATAGGCACGCTCTGCTGCTGTGCTTAGGTTGGCAATTGGGGTCATGATCCATGGCTGGATCCCGTAACCCTGCTCAGCTGTTGGTTGCACCGGGATGGTCACTTTGCATGGCAGTTATCTTGTGTCATCTGTGACTCATCTGTGTTAGTGGTATTGTGTGGGATACTAGGCTTCGGTGATGTTATTTCTGCATTGGCTTGTTTAACAATCAAAACTGGAGTTTGGCTGATTGACATGATAACAGTGGTATATTCAGAAACTTGCAGTTCAGTGTGTATCTCCCATGTGTTATGTAATGGTAAAGAAGGGTCCGTTGGCCTTCACTGGAGGCGACATAATACTTCCACACACAATTGATTCCACTGTGTTGGTAACATGGTTGCACTATATGGGCTGAACATCCCATCTAATTTGACATAATTGCAGGTGAAATGCAACAGTGAGGCACTTTGATTTGGTTAGGTCACAATGCACAACATCTCCATAAGTTGTCAGCACTGAAGTGTTCACAATTGACAATGTATAATCATCCCATATGTGACAAGTTCTATGCCAACCTATATGTGCCCTCGCCGAGTTGGCTCATGTGCAAATGTGTACCTACACTACTGAACTTGCTCCCGGTAAGCTGGCTAACTTGGTTGTGGGGTGAAGGTTTTAGTGTCTGAAGGGCCATCTGCCTGTACATCTGTGGGGAATAGTCTCAATCTGTATGTGTAGCAGTGTGCACTTTGCATTAGTGTCACATCCACATGTTTTCATAGCACAGTCCACTTCCTTATTGCTAGCAGGCAATGTTGTCCCCGGAGTGATATGAGATGTTGGTACTGCCTCAATATTTCCATGTCACCTTCATTAAGGTCAGGGTCATTATGCTATGTGTCATGGTGTTTGACCTGCAGCAACACACTACATACATCCTACACAGGACATATTGCTTGGAAGGGTGTGGGATTGAGTGTTATTGATAGGTCCATCTTCCAAGCTGTACTGCCAGTTAAGGCCATGTCATTGTCATGGTTTTAAATTGGTCCCGTGTGCCTCTAGAGTAGCATCTGTCATTTGTCCATAGGTGTGTATCCCATTGGGTCAGGATATCAAACAGGACTACCAGTGTCACAACCTCAGTGTCTTCCTGGCCACGTGTTGATGTAGTGCTGTATGTGTTGGGTGTCCTACATGGTTGCTGTGCTGTGTGTAAATAACTAGGTTTCTGTACTTAAGTAGGCCATTGCCATATCGTCCATCCTGGAAGTGCTGATTGATGGTGCTGTGGCGGAAGATGAATGAATCATGTGGGGTGTCTGCAAGCTGGGTGCCAATTGCGCTCAATGTGGCACAGCAGATGCTGTATGGCTTGCCAGTTTAATCTGTACCTCTGGATGATGTCATGTTCCCTGAGGCCCTGAAGGGTTGTCCTGGTCCTGAATATCCTCTTGCCTTCTGTGTTGCCTTTGGGGTCCATGTTGGTGTGGTGGTGGCTGCTGCTCTTCTCTGCATCTTCGTGCATGCTCCATAAGTATCACCTCCATGTCTTCCTTTTTGATCTCTGATGTTGCTTGTGTGAGTTTTCTGTAAGAAGTGGTGTTTGCCCCATTTTAATGCCTGCCCTTACCCAGGCATTACATTTTGGTGCAAATCAAGATGTGCACCATTTTCCAGCTCCACTTCCCAGCTGTGCACCATTTTTGCACGGTTGGATAAATATGGCACACAGATGTTTAAGTCATTTTTTTAGACGGGAATGCCTACCCTGCATCTCATTGACGCAAGGCGGTTTCACAAATCCAGAAAATTGCGCACATTGGGATATTTTGACATTTGACAAGTATAGCATCAAAGTATAATTATGGTGTTAAGTTTGGGCCAAAATAGCGTAAAAATGCTGCTAATCCAGTGCAAAAGGAGAAAAAATATGGGCCTATATGTGCCAGGATCTGGCCTTCACTCTAAAACATAGCATCGCTGTAGGGACCCTAGCTTGATTATTAAAGTACAGTGTTCAAACAAGGACATGAGTAGAACTATGTATTGACATGAATGTGCCTTTAATCATACACCATCTCTGTGGGTGTGTGAACATAACTATAAATCACATACTTTTGGAGTAGGACTTGATCATCAGTATCACCCCACACTATCTCTAATGGGACCTGAGAGTAAGTATAGTTAAATGCTATATTTGTGTAGACTTCAGCATTAGTGTAATAATTTCTACATGGAACTTATCACTATAATCATGCACTACCTCTGTGGGGACCTGGGCATCAGTATAATCACACTTGCTCAGTGGGGAGTTAAGGATTACTATCACACTGTCAGCTCTATAACATTATATCGCATATATTTGAGAACTATTATTGCACAGTCATAACAATGATGCCTAGTGGTGAAGGTAATGAAAAAGAACCAGGTAATCTCACCTTGTCTTTACCACCTGACCAACCTGTAGGATCTTCACTATTTAAGTTGACTATGTTTTGTTTCCTTATTCCTTAACCCCTTCCAAGGATGTAACGGTTACACCCTCAGCAGCACCGCTCGGGGGCCAACGATGTAACCGTTACATCCTGGACCTGACCCATGGGAGCATTGGCACTCCCCGTGAGGCTGCCCCATCATGCTGGAAGCTCAGCTTCCAATGTTATCGGAAGACAAATGCTTGCATTTCTCTTCTGATTGGGGCATAGGGCAGGCAGAAAGGCCTTTCCTTTCATGTCTGAGCATTTCTGCAGCGTGATCATAAAGCTATTGGGCTGCAGAAATGCCCACTAGACACCAGGGAGTGTTTTTTTTTTCCCCACAATGAAGGGAAGCAGCCCCTTTGGCAAGGATCGTTCCCTGGGGGCAAATTTGTTTTAGGCCATTTCTGCCTCCCTTGAGGGCAGATCGGCATATTTATATTAGGCCAATCTGCCCCCAATGGGGGCAGAAATCACTAGACACCAGGGATTTCTTTTTTTTTTTTACAGATGGGGAGAGACTCCTTAGGCAAGGGTTGCTCCCCTGGGGGGCAAATTTATTTTAGGCAATTGCTGCCACCCCCCTTAAGGGCAGATCTGCCTATTTCTATTAGGCCGATCAGCCCCTGGGGGGGCAGAAACCACTTAGGCACCACTGATTGGTGTGGGTTTTCTTTGGTGGGGCAGCCCCTTGGGCAATGGTCACTCCCTGTGGGTGTGCAGTATTGTTGGCCATTTCTGCACCTCCCCCCCTTGGGGGTAGATCGGCCTATTTTTGTAAGGACCCTCTAGCCCCAAGCAGGGGGAGGGAGGGGAGTAAAGCCCACCAGAGAGCAGGGAAGATTTTTTTTTTTTTTTCTTTTTAATAAAAGGTGGTGGTATGGCCATACCCTCACCCCAAATAAATGGGTGAAAGTTGCTCTGGCACAGGAGGGCAGATTGGACAATTACCCCAGATCTACTGCCCCAGAGGCAGAAAGCCCACTGGATGCCAGGGAATACAAAAAAAAAAAAAAGTGGGTTGGTGGCCATCAACCTTTATGGGCATGGTTATGCCCCCACCCCAATTGAAGGGGGTAACAGTCTTTCAGCTCTCCCCCGCACACAATTAAAGATCTTATCCCAATGGCAAGCAAGAGGACATTTGATTATTTTGGATTGTGTTTACATTTTGGCCTCGAGAGCGTGTAACTCTCAAAATCATCCTACTTGGAATGGTGAGGGCTGAACTTTTGACGCTGGCATGTAGAAAAGTCTACGAGACCTAGACACATCTGAAAACTAAACATCTGGGTGAGTCCAGGGTGGTGTGCTTCAGATGCACCTCACTATTTTCTTACTCACAATGCCCTACCTCCAACTTTGCTTGAAATCACACATTTTCCCCACATTTTTGTGATGGAACCTTCCGGAATCTGCAACATTCCTACCACCTAGCATTGTTGCATCTATACCAATAAACATTCTGCCCCACTTGTCAGCCTAAAAATGTTTTTTCCAATCTGCCCTTTTGGACCCGCTTTGGTTGCAGCTCAATTTTAGCATGTTTTTGGCTCTTTATTGTCACAGGCACTTGGCCCACCTACACAAATGAAGTATCAATTTTATTGGAGGACTGAGGGGAACATTAGGTGGTAGGAAATTTGTGCCAGTGCGGTGATCCCACACAAATGTGGGGAAAAAGTGATTTTATTTTAGCTAATTTTGAGGTTTACTAGGGACTTTGGGTGAGAAAACACTAGTGGATCCATGCAAGTCGCACCTCCCTGGACTCCCTCAGGTGTCTAGTTTTCAGAAATGCCTGGGTTTGGTAGGTTTCCCTAGATGGCTCCTGAGCCCAGGACCAAAAATGCAGGTGCCCACCCACACAAAACTGGTAGTTTTGTATTTGAGGTGTCCACGTGGTGTTTTGGGGCATTTCTGTCATGGGCACTAGGACTACCCACACAAGTGAGGTACAATTTTTATTGTGAGACCTGGGGGAATGGTGGGTGGAAGGAAGTTTGTGGCTCCCCTCAGATTACAGAACTTTGCAACACAGAAATATGAGGTATGTGTTTTTTTTATTGCCAAATTGAGGTTTGCAAATTATTTTGGGTAACAGAACCTGGTGAGAAAACCACAGGTAAACCCCATCCTGGGTTCCCTATGTGTCTAGATTTAAAAAAAAATGCACAAGTTTGGTAGGTTTCCTAGGTGCCAGCTGAGCTAGAGACCAAAATCCACAGCTAGGCACTTTCCAAAAAAATAAATATCAGTTTTCATTGTAACAAATTGATGTGTCCATGTTGCATTTTGGGTTATTTCCTGTCACGGGCACTAGGCCTACCAACACAAGTGAGGTACCATTTTTATCAGGAGACTCGGGGGGACACAGAATAACAGAACAGATGTTATTGTCCCTTATCTCTGTACATTTTTCCTTCAAATTATAAGTGTGTGTAAAAAGACATCTATTTGAGAAATGCCCTGTAATTCACATGCTAGTAAGGGGACCTCAGAATTCAGAGATGTGCAAATAACCACTGCTTCTCAACATCGTATCTTGTGCCCATTTTGGAAGCACAAAGGTTTCCATGTTACCTATTTTTCACTTTCACCAAATGAATTTCTGTATACCAATGAAAACCCATTGCAAGGTGTAGCTCAGTTATTGACTCTTGGTACCTAGGGTTCTTAATGAACCCACAAGCCCTATATATACCTGTAACCAGAATAGACCTGCAGAAGTAACTGATATGTTGCTTTCAAAAATCTGCCATAGCTGGATTAAGTTATAGAAGGAAACGTGGACAGAAATGGCTCACACCTCTATTTTTGTTTTTTTAGCTGCTAATTTCTGTAGGAAAACCTTAAAGGGTCTACACAAATTACTCCTTGCTGAATTCAGAATGTTGTCTACTTTTCAGAAATATTTAGCTGTCTGGGATCCAGCATTGGTTTCACACCCATTTCTGTCATTAACTGGAAGGAAGCTGAAAGCAAGCACAAAAAAATTAAAAAAAATTGTAAAAATGGTGCATGTCCTAGTAAAATGCCGAAATTGTTTGGAAAAACTGGATATTCTGATTGAAGTCTGTCTGTCCCTGAAAGCTGGGAAGATGGTGATTGTAGGAGGCTGGCCTGGTTTGCAGTGGGTTCCTTGGATACTTAGACCTTACACCAGGTCCAGTTATCCGTTATTAGTGAAATGTAGTGTTCTAGCAGCTTAGGCTGATAGAGGTAGCTATAGCAGAGCAGCTTAGGCTGAACTAGGAGACATTCAAAGCTCCTCCAATACCACTTATAGTTATACAGTACTTATGCACAAGTAAAGACAATACTCAGGGTTACCAAAAATAAAGGTGTTTATTTGGGTGACAGTAACAAAAATATCTTAGAGACAATACTCCTTCTAGAGGTAAGTATTATACACTAGACACCAAAAGTAGACAAGTAAATAGTTGCAGAACAATGCAAACAGTAGGAAATCCTATCGAATGCAATGGGAGAAAATAGGTCTAGGAGAAACACAAACCATACTAAAAAAGGGGAATGTGAATCACAATTCCCCCCTAGACAAGTGTAGTGTATGGAGAATCGCTGGGAGAGTAGGAATACAGTAAAGGTAAGCAAATTACCCCTCCCCAGAGCCCACAAAAGCAGGAGTAAAGTACTGCAAGTTTCCTTAGGACACACACTACACCTCGTTTTTGAGATTTTACAGCAGCCAACCAAGTCTGCATAGAACAACTGCTGGATTATTGGACCTGAAGACCTGCAAAGGAAGGGGACCAAGTCCAGAAGTTGATAGAAGTTCCCAGAAGGACAGGAACCCCTGCCAACCCAGAGGAGAGTGCAAACCAAAAGTCCCTGGTTAGTCAAAGACTGCAGGAATGCACCCTATGAAGATGCCAGTGGGTTTCTGCATGATGCAAAACATGTCCCACAGTGTGAAATTTGTTGCAGATGAGATTGTGTCAGAAGTTGCCAACAAGCCTTGGCTACAGCAAAAGTGCATTTTTCATGCAAATGGGACTGGGTGAGGAGGAATAAGGGCTCTCAGCACTTTAGAGCCCCCAGGATGCCAGCCAGCAGCCCCCAAAAGCTGCAGGATCAGGGTTCAAAGGAGGTGCAAAATGTGGTTGATGCAGCACAGCAAAAGAAGGTCCCACGATGTCAGAGAACAACTCAGTGAGTTGAACATCACAGGGTGGAGTCCTGGAGATCTGGGCCAGGTTGTGCAAAGGAATTTTGCAAAGAGTGCACAGATGCCTCAGGAGGGGAAGAAGACAGTACACAGGGGTACCATCATTCTCGGAGAAGGCAAGGTCTTACCTCCTCCAAATTGCGTCAGCAGGACCTCAGGAGAGTCTATGTCGATGTTCACCCTCTGTGTCCTTAGGAGCATTGTCGTCAATGTGAGAGGAGTCCCAGGGTACCGGTTGTCGTTTTGGAAGGTGCCTGCTTGGAGCAGGGGTGTGATTCCACCTCTCCACTGGAGATTTCTTCTGGTGCAGGATGAAGACTGAGACCCCAGAGTGTGCACATTGTGGAAACTGTTGCAGTTGCTGACTTGGAGCCGAGGTTGCTGAAGAAAAGTCTCTTGTAGACACTTTTGTTGCAGTCACAGCATTTCTTCGAGCAGGCTGCGGTTGATCTGAGGTCAGAGTCTGAAGTTTTTGCAGAGTTTTCCTGACAGAAACTTGCAAGCAGAATCTGAAAAGAACCCACAGAAGAGACCCTAAATAGCCCTGCGAGGGAGATAGGTACATACCTGAAAAGGTAGCCAATCAGAAAGGGTCTCCTACACCACCTGCTGGCACTGGCCACTCAGAGGCCTCTGGAGTACCCCACACCTTGAAAAGCAAGATGGCTGAAGTCTGGAACACACTGGAGGAGCACTGGGCACAACCCCAGGGGTGGTGATGGGCAGGGGAGTGGTCACTCCCCTTTCCCTTTTCCAGTTTCCTGCCAGAGCAGAGAAGGGGTCCCTGAACTGGTGTAGAATGGTTTATGCAAGGAGGGCACCAGCTGTGCCCTTCAAAGCATTTCCAGAGGCTGGGGGAGGCTACCCCTCCCCAGCTTGTAACACCCATTTCCAAAGGGAGAGTGTGTAACATCCTGCTCTGAGGAAATACTTTGTTCTGCCTTCCTGGGACTGGGCTGCCCAGACCCCAGGAGGGCAGAAACCTATCTGAGGTGGCAGCAGCTGAGGCTGCAGTGCAAGCCTCAGAGAGCTGGTTTGGCAGTACTGGGGTCCATGGTGGAGCCCCCAGGACGCATGGAATTGGCTCCCCAATACCAGATTTAGAATGGGGGTACAATTCCATGATCTTAGACATGTCACATGGCCATATTCGGGGTTACCATTGTGAAGCTACACATAGGTATTGACCTATATGTAGTGCACACGTATAATGGCGTCCCCGTACTCACAAAGATCGGGGAAATGGCCCTGAACTATGTGGGGGCACCTTTGCTAGTGCAAGGGTGCCCTCACACTTAGTAACTTTGCACCTAACCTTCAGCAAGTGAAGGTTAGACATATAGGTGACTTATAAGTTACTTAAGAGCAGTGAAAATGCTGTGAAATAGTGTGTGCACTATTTCACGCAGGCTGCAGTGGCAGTCCTGTGTAAGTTTGTCTGAACTCCTTATGGGCGGCAAAAATGCTGAAGCCCATATGGATCTCCTGGAACCCCAATGCCCTGGGTACCTAGGTACCATATTCTAGGGACTTATAAGGGGGGGTCCAGTATGCCAATTGAAATTGGTAAATGAAGTCACCAGCCTACAGTGACAATTTTAAAAGCAGAGAGCATAAGCACTAAGGTTCTGGTTAGCAGAACCTCGGTGACAGTTAGGCACTACACAGGCATACACATTAGGCCACAAACTATGAGCACTTACACCTTGTGCCAGGTCCAGTTATCCCTTATTAGTGTAGAAGAGGTGTTTCTAGCAGCTTAGTCTGATAGAAGGTAGCTATCGCAGAGCAGCTTAGGCTGAACTAGGAGACATGCAAAGCTCCTAGTATACCACTGGTGTCATATGCACAATATCATAAGAACACACAATACACAGATATACTAAAAATAAAGTTACTTTATTTTTATGACAATATGCCAAAAGTATCTCAGTGAATACCCTCAGTATGAGGATAAGATATATACACACACAAGATATATGTACACAAACCAAAATTAGGTAAGTAATAGCAAGAAAAGTAATGCAAACAGTGTAGGATTACAATAGATTGCAATAGGAGCACATAGGTATGGGGCAACACAAGCCATATACCCCAAAAGTGGAATGCGAACCATGAATGGGCCCTAAACCTATGTGAGCTTGTAGAGGGTTGCTGGGACTGTAAGAAAACAGTGATGGTTAGAAAAATAGCCCACCCCAAGCCCCTGAAAGGTAGTTGTAAAGTGCACCTACTACCCCAGAGAGCACAGAAGTCGTGATAGGGGGATTCTGCAGGAAGAACAAACACCAGCAATGTAACAACAGTGGATTTCCGGACCCGAGTACCTGTAAGACAAGGGGACCAAGTCCAATAGTAGCAACAGTGTCGAGAGTGGGCAGGAGCCCAGGAAAGTGCCAGCTGAGGGTGCGAGGAAGCTGCCTCTGGATGGAAGAAGCTTGGAGTTCTGCAAGAAAAAAGAGAGCTAGGGACTTCTCCTTTGGAAGATGGATGTCCCACTACACGAAGCTTGCAGATGTGTTCCCACGCAGAAAGACCCCAAACAAGCCTTGCTAGCTGCAAGGGTTGCAGTAGAGGTTTTTGGGTACTGCTGTAGCCCAGGAGGGACCCGGATGTTGCCACTTGGAGGAGGAGACAGCGGGGGCGCCCAGCAACTCAGGGAGCTCTCAGAGAAGCAGGCAGCACCCGCAAAAGTACCTGAACAGGCACTTGGAAGGAAAGTGAACCGGAGTCCACACGAAGTAAAAAAAGGGAGACCCATGACACCGGAGGACAACTCGGAAGGTTGTGCACTGCAGGTTAGAGTGTCAGGGACCCAGGCTGGGCTGTGCACAAAGGAAATCCTGGAAGAGTGCACAGGAGCCGGAGCAGCTGCAAATCACATGGTACCCAGCAATGCAGTCTAGCGTGGGGAGGCAAGGACTTATCTCCACCAAACTTGGACTGAAGAGTCACTGGACTGTGGGAGTCAATTGGACAGAGTTGCTGAGTTCCAGAGACCACGCTCGTCAGGATGAGGAGGGACCCAGAGGACCAGTGTTGCAGTCTTTTGGTGCCTGCGTTAGCAGGGGGAAGATTGTGTCGACCCATGGGAGATTTCTGCGGAGCTTCTGGTGCAGGGTGAAGGCAGGCTACCCCCAGAGTATGCACCACCTGGAAACAGTCAAGAAAGCCAGAAGGATGAGGCGATACAAGGTTGCTAGTAGTCGTCTTGCTACTTTGTTGCTGTTTTGCAGGCGTCCTGAGCAGTCAGCAGTCGATCTTTTGGTAGAAGGTGAAGAGGGAGATGCAGAGGAACTCTGGTGAGCTCTTGCATTCATTATCTGAAGAATTCCCCAAAGCAGACACCCTAAATAGCCAGAAAAGGAGGTTTGGCTACCAGGTTAGGAGGATTGGATACCAAGAGAAGTAAGAGCCTATCAGAAGGAGCCTCTGAAGTCACTGGCCACTCAGCAGTCCAGTGTGCCCCCAGCACCTGTTTCCAAGATGGCAGAGGTCTGGGGCACACTGGAGGAGCTCTGGGAACCTCCCCTGGGAGGTGCAGGTCAGGGGAGTGGTCACTCCCCTTTCCTTTCTCCAGTTTCAAGCCAGGGCTGCCTGGACCCCAGGAGGGCAGAAACCTGTCTGAGGGGTTGGCAGCAGCAGCTGCAGTGGAGACCCCGGAAAGGCAGTTTGGCAGTACCCAGGTGCTGTGCTAGAGACCCAGGGGTTCATGGAATTGTCCCAGAATGGTATTGGGGTGACAATTCCATGATCTTCGACATGTTACATGGCCATGATCGGAGTTACCTTTGTGACGCTATACATAGGTAGTGACCTATGTATAGTGCACGCGTGTAATGGTGTCCCCGCATTCACAAAGTCTGGGGAATCTGCCCTGAACAATGTGGAGGCACCTTGGCTAGTGCCAGGGTGCCCACACACTAAGTAACTTTGCACCCAACCTTCACCAGGTGAAGGTTAGACATATAGGTGACTTATAAGTTACTTAAGTGCAGTGGTAAATGGCTGTGAAATAACGTGGACATTATTTCATGGAGGCTGCACTGGCAGGCCTCTGTAAGAATTGTCAGAGCTCCCTATGGGTGGCAAAATAAATGTTGCAGCCCATAGGGATCTCCTGGAACCCCAATACTCTAGGTACCTCAGTACCATATATTAGGGAATTATATGGCTGTACCAGTATGCCAATGTGAATTGGTAAATTTAGTCACTAGCCTGTTGGTGACAAATTTGGAAAGCAGAGAGCATAACCACTGAGGTTCTGGTTAGCATAGCCTCAGAGAGACAGTTAGGCATCACACAGGGAACACATACATGGCACATACTTATGAGCACTTGGGCCCTGCCTGGCAGGGTCCCAGTGACACTTAGACTAAAACAACATATATACAGTGAAATATAGGGGTAACATGCCAGGCAAGATGGTACTTTCCTACAGAGGGCCTAAGCACGAACTACCCCAAATAGCCCAAAAAAGGCTTGGCACTGGAGGGGGAAAGGCCTGGTAGCGAAGGGGTTAAGGTGTGAGCACTCAGAAATGGGCTAAATATGCATTCAATATGGTATTGCTTTCTCCTGAAAAATGCATTATCATGAAAACTCAATTTGTGTGGGTTCCTTCGCCACATGGTGTTCCTATAGGAACAAACTGGTGTAATTTAGGTATAGCAGTAAAAAAAATAGCATTTAGCAATTTGTTCATGACTGTATTCAATCACAAATGAAAAATTTGGAGTAAGTCCTCACAAGGTTAGTAACCCATGTTCAAGTTCCCATAAGAACGGTTCTGTATATGTGCTGTAATTAAGTTGTATTCGTAAATTTTAATTAGGATCCCGTATTTTGATTTTTTCTTGGCATTTTTCTGTAATTATTATATTTAAAGACCATTGGGAAAGTTTAGTCCTAACAAGGCAGGTATGCGCAGTCCCCACAAGGATGGTAACGTGGATGTTTGTGTATATATTTATATTATTGGTCTGAAAAGGATTTCCATCTCATACAGGTTTCAAAATCCTCTATTTTCTTCAATGTATGATGTCACTGCAAAACAGTCAACATGTGTTTTGAGACAGTCTCTTCTTAAGGGCTGTTAAAACCGTGTATAGACACTGGGTGCTTAAATATTCAATACAAAGCATTTAACATTTCAAAGTGAAAAAAAAACATCCACAGATAAAATAACTATTCTTATGCCAAAATGCAGACATAATGAACAGTTAGAGGTTATACAAAGCAGTTTGTGTCCTAACAAAGCCCCTCCTCCTCCGCCCCCTGGTGCAGGACGAGCTGAGGGGTGCCCCCTGAGCACTGTGCTCTGGCTTAATAGGCTATGAGGCAAAAAAAATATCTATTTTGGTATCTTAGACCTTAATTAAATATCTAATCGAACAATACTTCCCATCAAAGCGTAAACCCAAATGTAAATTCCACAGCAGATTACATATTTAATACAAATCAAAATTAGAAGTTAAACAGTTTAATCTATCAGGATCGAACCCCTACCAGGTCAGTCTCAATCGTTGCCACACTAGTGTTAAATCAACATGGCCCCACTTTCATGTGAGTGGAATGAAATCACTAAAAGAGTTTTCCAGCGTCCTACATGCAATTTCTGGAAGAACCTCCCCAAAGGAAGTGAAACTAAGTTGTTAAAATTAATGTTTCCTTCCGTACTATGAAAATGTTATCATAAACGTGGCGAAACACTATTAGCCTCACACGCGAACAGTTTAAATGATTCATTAATTAGTCACATGCACCTACAAACAGAAAGCAGAGTTCTAATTAGGCGTGAAAAGGTTATGACCATTATCTCGGTCATGATTTTTTTCAATGAAGTTATGCATTCCATACAGTATGTTGTTGAGGTGAAAAGTTGCAATTGGAGACAACCCCAATCGAAAAGACAATACAGACATTCAGAAAAGCCGTTGCTGTGTTAATATCCTAGCTCCTTCACTATACAGTATGGCACGCAAACGCGCACGGACAAAAAGGTTTGAGAGGTAGTATGGCATTACCGATAAGTGATTACACTCTTCCTGGGAGAAATAAGTTTAATGTAAGGAAATTACAAACGCAGATACATTCCATATGTGCCCGTCACAAGTCAAGCTGAGCGCGAGGCTCAAAGAAACCCAGTGTGCCTATCAGTCACAACTCTCTGAGCATCGTGACAGTCTCGCTGGTAGCAATGCAATAAAAAACCTATTAACGCGACAATCCCCGAACCTAGAAGGAGTTAAATACACTCTGGAATCAAGGTCGTACAAAAAAAAGAGAATAACCACCACAGTACCTTAAATACGGTAAGTCGTCCAAGTAATCAGTGTCCAAAACAATACTAATAAAAGATATCCATGACATAGAACAGGAATATGTGTTCCTAATAACACATCTATTTAACTGCCTTCCATCTAAAATTATTTATTATAACAAAAGGTGTGTGCTGGGTAGCACCGGATATATATATACATTAGTTAATGAATTGCACCTGTGAGAGGGAGCATGGCCACCTATAGAGAAAGAGAAAAGACTTTCGAGCAAATTTCTAAACAGCTTTCATGAGCGCCAACTACTACTATCAATCGAAAACAAAACCCAAAGTGTGAGAAACGATACCATAAATAAAAAATAAGTACTAAAAATGGCAGAAAAGAAATGTTAATTAAGAAGGGAAAAAGCCGAAATGGCCTGAAGCTTGAGCTGCAATTAGTCACATAAAGATTCCTCTACTCTATACGGCTTCATATCTGCCCTCTGGAAGGAAAGCCTTCATTAAAATTGGAAGCTAACCCAAGAAACATTACGCAGCAGTTTTGAGTACATGAACCCTTTAATACTAACAGTCAGAAAGATTAATCATTCTAAATAGCCCAAGCAAGTCTCGAACCTTGAGCTTAGCCCAGTGCTAATCATATTAAGTTGTGTCTACACTATATGGGCTATCATCTACTTTTCAGGACAAAAACTTCATTAAACCATTTTAGATTTGTTGATACAAATGTTTTCCTGGCTTTTTTCTTCTTTTCTAAATCTCCACCTCTCCTGTCTTTATGTACTTCCTTCATACCAATGAATTTTAAATCCTCTAGTTGAGCAAGTGAGTGTGATGACCTGAAATGTATCGCCATTGGGTACTTGTCCAAATTCTTAATGGTCCTGAGATGCTCCTTCCATCTAGTTTTCAATTTGCACATGGTGGATCCATTGTATTGTTTACCACAAACACAAACATCATATAGATACTGTTGGAAGTGTTATAACAGATGAGTGAAGCAATACACAATTGATACTCTCTGATTACATCTACAAATATCTTGACATCAGATACATGTTTACAACATATGCAGTTCCCACATTTGAAGGACCCTTTAGGTAGTCACAGAAGCCAGCTTGTTTTAATACTCCTGGGGTTGTATTTAATAGTGACACCAGGACTAAGTAATGTGCAAGTAATGTGTGTGTGCCTTACTTTACGCTGTTTTAGGTTTAGCTGGTAACAGGCTTTTGAGATCAGGATCCAAGGTTACAACATCCCAATGTTTAAGGAAACTGTTATAGATTCTTCTGTTGCCATTGCTGTAAGCCGTGATAAATCTAATCTCATTGTTGGTGTTTTTATTTGCTGTTGGAAGGTCCCATAGGACAAGGGTGCACGTTATAGTTACCTTAGGGCACAAGTTATAGTTACTGAGATAACTATAGCTGCTGAATTTCTATGGTTTATGTGTGTACAATCTGAACGTAACTCTAATGTCCCTGTAACATTTGTTTTTTTGAGTGAATATATATAGTATATTCACCAAAAAAAAAGGTTACAGGGACATTATATTTAAGTTGACATTTAATCCATAGAAAACCAATGATTTTCAGCAGTTTTGGTTATACTTATAGTTTTAGTTATGTTAAGAACCTATAACTCCTTGTCTGAAGTTACTTTCAAGCACAAGTTTTAATTTCTTCAGTTAACTTTAGCTGTTAGACCCAGCATCATTGGTGTGGTCTCCCCTCACTTGTTGCCTCTACTTCCCAGGTTGTTGCTGTGTGCTGGTCTCTGTTTTTGCTGTTTTTGTTAATGTGGGCACTTTACCACTCCTGACCAGTGTAGGAGGCTGGACTGGTTTGTAGTGAGTACCAAGGGGTACTTGCACCTTGCACCAGGCCCAGTTATCCCTTATTAGTGTATAGGGTGTCTAGCAGCTTAGGCTGATAGATAATGGTAGCTTAGCAGAGCAGCTTAGGCTGAATTCAAAAGACTGTCTATCCAAATCCAGCTGTTGCTTTTTAAGCTTCAGTCTGGTTTGTTCCACCCTCAACTTATTGAGTTCCCTCTCTAACATTCTGTCATCAGGGTTGGTGGGAGGGACATTTCTAGAAACAGAGCTATGATGGGAATGAACAGAAGGAGACCTGTCCCTTACAGAAGGCACCCTAACAGCTTGGTTTACAGAAACATTACTACCAGTATGGTGAGAATATATGCTTTTACTATGATGTGAGACAACACTATTTCTCTGGTGTGGCTCATCATCATTACCATCTATGCTAGACTGTCTAGTAATGGGCAGGCTAGGAAGTTTCTTTCCTGAATCTTTTCCTGGGGGAGTCCCTGAATCAGATTTGGAACTATTAGGTACTTTTTCAACAGATGGGGCACCTATGGCCTTATCCTGTTCTCTAAGCATGTTAAGTAACAGTTCCAAGGCAGGATTCTTCCCTACACTCAAACCTCTCTCTATACAGAGACTCCTTGCTCTTTTCCAGCTAAGGTTGTCATATGCAAGTTTGGACAGATCAACACTTTGGCCTGTGCCAGACATTTTTTAGAGAGAGTTAAAGTGATAGAGAGAAAAAAGTTTTCAGAACTTTTTGGAAAGACAGAAAAAACTTTTTAAACTTTTAAGAACTTTTTGAAAGTTTAGGAGTACTTTTCAGCACTTAGAAAAGAGTGAAAAGAGGAAATGCAAAACTTTTTGGCTATGTGTATATACACTGACCTTGTTTTGTATATTTTTCTCTTATGAAAAGTACAATGACAAGAGTGGTAAGTAGTCTCAAGCACTTATCCCACCACTTCACAACCAATGTAGGAGGCTGGACTGGTTTGTAGTGAGTACCAAGGGGTACTTGCACCTTGCACCAGGCCCAGTTATCCCTTATTAGTGTATAGGGTGTCTAGCAGCTTAGGCTGATAGATAATGGTAGCTTAGCAGAGCAGCTTAGGCTGAACTAGGAGACGTGTGAAGCCACTACAGTACCACTTAGTGTCATATGCACAATATCATAAGAAAACACAATACACAGTTATACTAAAAATAAAGGTACTTTATTTTTATGACAATATGCCAAAGTATCTTAGAGTGTACCCTCAGTGAGAGGTAGGAAATATACACAAGATATATATACACAATAGCAAAAATATGCAGTATAGTCTTAGAAAACAGTGCAAACAATGTATAGTTACAATAGGATGCAGTGGGAAACATAGGGATAGGGGCAACACAAACCATATACTCCAAAAGTGGAATGCGAACCACGAATGGACCCCAAACCTATGTGACCTTGTAGAGGGTCGCTGGGACTATTAGAAAATAGTGAGAGTTAGCAAAATAACCCTCCCCAAGACCCTGAAAAGTGAGTGCAAAGTGCACTAAAGTTCCCCTAAGGACAAAGTAGTCGTGTTAGAGGAATAATGCAGGAAAGACACAAACCAGCAATGCAAAAACTGTGGATTTCCAATCTAGGGTACCTCTGGAACAAGGGGACCAAGTCCAAAAGTCACAAGCAAGTCGGAGATGGGCAGATGCCCAGGAAATGCCAGCTGCGGGTGCAAAGAAGCTTCGACTGGACAGAAGAAGCTGAGGTTTCTGCAGGAACGAAAAGGGCTAGAGACTTCCCCTTTGGTGGACGGATCCCTCTCGCCTTGGAGAGTCGTGCAGACGTGTTTTCCCGCCGGAAGGACGCCAACAAGCCTTGCTACACGCAAATCGTGCGTTTGGCGTTTTTGGACGCTGCTGGGGCCCAGGAGGGACCAGGAGGTCGCAAATTAGACCTGAAGAGAGAGGGGACGTCGAGCAAGACAAAGAGCCCTCTCTGAAGCAGGTAGCACCCGGAGAAGTGCCAGAAACAGGCACTATGAGGATGCGTGAAACGGTGCTCGCCGAAGTTGCACAAAGGAGTCCCACGTCGCCGGAGACCAACTTAGAAAGTCGTGCAATGCAGGTTAGAGTGCCGTGGACCCAGGCTTGGCTGTGCACAAAGGATTTCTGCCGGAAGTGCACAGGGGCCGGAGTAGCTGCAATGTCGCGGTTCCCAGCAATGCAGCCCAGCGAGGTGAGGCAAGGACTTAACTCCACCAAACTTGGGCTGAAGAGTCACTGGACTGTGGGGGTCACTTGGACAGAGTCGCTGGATTCGAGGGACCTCGCTCGTCGTGCTGAGAGGAGACCCAAGGGACCGGTGATGCAGCTTTTTGGTGCCTGCGGTTGCAGGGGGAAGATTCCGTCGACCCACGGGAGATTTCTTCGGAGCTTCTGGTGCAGAGAGGAGGCAGGCTACCCCCACAGCATGCACAAGCAGGAAAACAGTCGAGAAGGCGGCAGGATCAGCGTTACAGAGTTGCAGTAGTCGTCTTTGCTACTATGTTGCAGGTTTGCAGGCTTCCAGCGCGGTCAGCGGTCGTTTCCTTATCAGAAGGTGAAGAGAGAGATGCAGAGGAACTCGGCTGAGCTCATGCATTCGTTATCTAAAGTTTCCCCAGAGACAGAGACCCTAAATAGCCAGAAAAGAGGGTTTGGCTACCTAGGAGAGAGGATAGGCTACTAACACCTGAAGGAGCCTATCAGCAGGAGTCTCTGACGTCACCTGGTGGCACTGGCCACTCAGAGCAGTCCAGTGTGCCAGCAGCACCTCTGTTTCCAAGATGGCAGAGGTCTGGAGCACACTGGAGGAGCTCTGGACACCACCCAGGGGAGGTGCAGGTCAGGGGAGTGGTCACTCCCCTTTCCTTTGTCCAGTCTCGCGCCAGAGCAGGGGCTAAGGGGTCCCTGAACCGGTGTAGACTGGCTTATGCAGAATTGGGCACATCTGTGCCCAAGAAAGCATTTCCAGAGGCTGGGGGAGGCTACTCCTCCCCTGCCTTCACACCATTTTCCAAAGGGAGAGGGTGTCACACCCTCTCTCAGAGGAAGTTCTTTGTTCTGCCATCCTGGGCCAGGCCTGGCTGGACCCCAGGAGGGCAGCTGCCTGTCTGAGGGGTTGGCAGCAGCTGCAGTGAAACCCCAGGAAGGGCAGTTTGGCAGTACCAGGGTCTGTGCTACAGACCACTGGGATCATGGGATTGTGCCAACTATGCCAGGATGGCATAGAGGGGGCAATTCCATGATCATAGACATGTTACATGGCCATATTCGGAGTTACCATGGTGAAGCTACATATAGGTAGTGACCTATATGTAGTGCACGCGTGTAATGGTGTCCCCGCACTCACAAAGTTCAGTGAATTGGCTCTGAACAATGTGGGGGCACCTTGGCTAGTGCCAGGGTGCCCACACACTAAGTAACTTTGCACCTAACCTTTACCAGGTAAAGGTTAGACATATAGGTGACTTATCAGTTACTTAAGTGCAGTGTAAAATGGCTGTGAAATAACGTGGACGTTATTTCACTCAGGCTGCAGTGGCAGGCCTGTGTAAGAATTGTCAGAGCTCCCTATGGGTGGCAAAAGAAATGCTGCAGCCCATAGGGATCTCCTGGAACCCCAATACCCTGGGTACCTCAGTACCATATACTATGGAATTATAAGGGTGTTCCAGTAAGCCAATGTAAATTGGTAAAATTGGTCACCAGCCTGTTAGTGACAATCTTAAATAAATGAGAGAGCATAACCACTGAGGTTCTGGTTAGCAGAGCCTCAGTGAGACAGTTAGGCACCACACAGGGAACATATACATGCACACCTATGAGCACTGGGGCCCTGTGTGACAGGGTCCCAGTGACACATACATATAGGCCACAAACCTATGAGCACTGGGGTCCTGACCAGCAGGATCCCAGTGACACATAACAACCATACTGAAAACATAGTGTTTTCACTATGAGCACTGAGGCCTGGCTATCAGGATCCCAGTGAGACAGTGAAAACAGTGACAAACACCCTGACATACACTCACAAACAGGCCAATAGTGGGGGTAACAAGGCTAGAAAGAGGCTACCTTCTCACAACCAGTGCTAAAGTGCAAGTGCAAGTGCTCCCTATGTGTAATTGTATGTATATCTCTTTTTTCCATGATTGGCATATTTGATTTACTAGTAAGTCCCTAGTAAAGTGCACTAGAGGTGCCTAGGGCCTGTAAATTAAATGGTGCTAGTGCGCCTGCAGCACTGATTGTGCCACCCACATGAGTAGCCCTGTAAACATGGCTCAGACCTGCCACTGCAATGTGTATGTGTGCAGTTTTATCACTGCCAATTTGACTTGGCAAGTGTACCCACTTGCCAGGCCCAAACCTTCCCTTTTTATACATGTAAGGTACCCCTAAGGTAGGCCCTAGCTAGCCCCATGGGCAGGGTGCAGTGTATGTTAAAGGTGGGTCATGTACTAATGCGTTTTACATATCCTAACAGTGAAATACTGTCTGTAGGAAATTCCTCCTTTTTGACCTGGTTACCCCCACACTTGTTGGACAGGTACCAGTGGTTACTGACTCTTGGCTGTGCCCTGGGTACTGCTTACCAGTCCCAGGGCCAGTGCTCTGTGTAAAGTGGATATGAAAATTAGGCTAATTATAAATGGCTAAGTCAACCTACCTATAAGTCCCTAGTATATGGTAGGGCATGTAGGTTTAGGGACCACAGCATAGGTAGTGCACCCATAGGTGCACTGCTGAGGTGCCCAGTGTCATTTTAAAGGCAGGCCTGCCTTGCTGGCTGCTTTTAAATTAAAGTTATATGGAAATTCGACTTTGGAATTAAAAGAACTTCCAAAGTCTTAAACTGCCTTATTCTTACATATAAGTCACCCCTAAGGGGTGCCCTATGTGCCCCTGGGGCTGGCTGCCATGTAACATTAAGCAGGGACCTTATAAAAGTAGTTTTATAAGCCCTGGTGAGGTAAAAACAGCCACATTCGTTTGTCCCTCATTGTAGTGAATGGCCTTCATAGGCTAGAATGGGGAGACTTTATTTTAAATTGTAATGTCCCCTTAAGTAATGGACAACAAGAGTTTAGTATCAAATTAATTGTTATAATAAATCCCACAACTTCCAGTTGTTGGATTTAATATAACTTGTTCAGGTAAAGAGTTTTAAACTTTACCTGAAAAGTTGCCAATTTCAGCCCTGCATTGTTTTTGCTGCTGTGCTCTGATTGGCCAGCCTCTGGCAGCCTGGCCAGGCTGCATTGATGAGGTGTGAAATGGCCTGGCTTCACACAAAGAGGTGTGCCTGTGGGAGGGAATTTCCCCTCAGCAGATGGTGAGGCAGGAAGGGGGAGGGCTGCCAAACTGGTCTTCAAAGGCAGAGAAGGACATTTGGAACAACTGGGCAACACCCCCACGTCCTGCAACCCCAGACAACTAGGTGCCCCATTGATTAGATTAGGAGAGGGCAGGAGAGGGGGTTGTTTATGATTTTTAGCCACACCAGTGGGTGGGCTCAGCCAGATGTAACCTCCAAAAATCAGATTCAGCCATGATGGATTTTTGAAGAATGTTGCCTCCTGGGATTGATTTTTGCCACACTTCCCAGGAAGTGGTCATCACAGGGGGAAGGACGCTGCACCTGACTGGAGAATCAGGAACCCCTGTTTTTCACCCAGGAGCAAGGATAAAACTGGCAGACCTGCACCCACACCTCAGATCCTCATCAGATTCCAACAAGGAAGAACCAAAGGAGAAGAAGGACTGCCCTGCTGGACCCCTGGCCTGCACCTGGAACCTGCACTCAGAAGGACTGCACCAGCTGCACACTTGGGCTTCACCACAAGAAGGACTTTGCCTGGCTTCAACTGGTTCAAGGAAGGACTCCCTGTTTGCTACAGGTGAAAAACTGCTAACCAGAGTCCCCTGCACCAACTCCTGAAGAAATCAACCAGCTGGCCACTGCCCAGTGATCAAAAAGGAGTTTGCACCAGGTGCCTTCTGGGAGTTGTAGTCCGCACCCCCAAGGATCATCTCAGAGCTTCTGGACCCTTGGGATGAGCCGTGGACCCTAAAAGAACCTTAAAGGAACATCTGGGAGAAGCCCCAGAAGTTTGGAGAAGTTTGGAGAACTTTTGAAAAAAAGCTCCATATAGGGACCGACCCGCCGCAACAACTCTAGCCGGCTTGCCTCAACCGCGACCCGGCCTGATTTGCAGGTTCGTTCCGGTAAAGAAAATCTCCAAAAAAGAGACCAAGTCCCAAGGTAAAAAGTTGACCAGGACCTCCCAGCCAGTGTATCTGAGGGGGGCTCCAGGGACGTCGGCTCAAGATCCAGGTTTACCCCGGTCAAAGGATTTTCACCTCGAAAAAACGACAAAGTCCGAAGGTAAAAATCTCCACCGAGGATTCCCGCAACTGGTATCCGGAGAAGGGCTCCAGGAGGTTGGATTGGACTGGCAGGTTCGTCCTGCTGAAGAAAATCTTCAGAAAAACGACTAAATTTGAAGGTAAACTTTTGACCGAGGCCTCCCGCGGCCTGTAGCTGAGCCGGGCTCCATCGCGGTCTGCCTGAAACTTTGACTTTGCCCCGGTCGAGGTGCAACCAGATGACCCGATTGGCGCTTTTTGTTTCTAGGCGCTAAAAAACAATAATTCTTTAAAAATTCATGTCTCCGGTTCCCCTTATTGTTTTTTATTCGTGTTTGTGTCATTTTAAAGATAAAAATATAATCTATTTTTATAAATTGGTTTTGGATTTTTAAACTGTTTCCTGTGTTTTATTTAATTACTGTTTTGTGATATTTGAATGTTTTACACTCTGTCTCCTAAGTTAAGCCCTGTCGCTCGTTGCCAAGCTACCAAGGGTTGAGCTGGGTTTAATTTACTGAGACCTAACTGGACCTAAGTGGAGGTTGGTGGCCTATTGCTAAGTGTAGGTACCTACCTCCCCTTACCAATAACCTATTTTCCAACATTTTTGGTGCACAGTGGTGGGATCCTGTACTTGTGTTCAATTTCACATTTTAGTTTTAAGTAAAACAAATTAAAAATCCTTTAAATTGTCCTAGTGCAAAAAAAATTTTTTTTTTTAATTTGGATTAATTTCAATTATTGAATTTTTGTGATTTTTCTAAATTCTTGTTTCCAATTTTTGCAAAACGTTTTTGTTGACACAAAACTAGGGAACCATAGAGCTTGATCTGGCTAGCCTTCCCACACTGACAGTAGTCCAGCTTAAGGGGTTGTGTACTGAAAGAGGGTTGCCTGCAACCACTGACCTCAGGAAGCATGTTCTGATCAAATCCCTGACAGCATGGGCTGAGGCCTAAGTGGTAGACTAGAGGAAGCTCCAGAGGGGGAAGAAGCAGGGGAGGATGCTAGCTCCAACCACTCAGGGGAGGAAGGGCATCTGAATCTAAGTGAGGAGGAGGAAGACAGGGCCTCACTGCACACAGTTACTAGGGTCATACCCAAAGCTAGTTGGGGGAAGGGGGTCCCTTCAGGAGGAGAGAACCTGTCCCTCAGGGAACGAGAGCTGGAGGCCCAGCTAGCATATATAGCTTTGGAAGCCAAGAAGCTGGCCCTAGAAGAGAAAAAGTGGGCAAGGGAAGAGAAAAGAGATGGTGGCAGAGACAGAGAAGCTGAGGTGTACATGAGTGGAGGGTTTTGCCCCAGATTACCCAAGGGGGTGGTTCCTGCCTATGTAGAGGGGATGACATAGGCAAGTGGCTGGAGGCCTTTGAGAGGGCCCTCCAGATGAGGAGAGTCAAGCCTCAGTACTGGAGTTCACTTCTTTGGGAGTTGGTCCCCAACTCTGGGAGGGATAGGCTCCTAACCTTGAGGGGGGAGAAGGCAGATTCATATCCCAGTATGAAGAGATGCTTGACTAAAAAGTTTGGTCTGACCCCAGAGCAGTATAGGCTCAAGTTTAGGGACACCCAAAAGACAAGCACCCAGTCCTGGGTGGACTTTGTGGACATCTCAATTAAAGCACTGGAGGGCTGGATGCTGTGAAACAAGGTAAGTACCTTTGAGGGGCTGTACAATTTGATTATGAGGGAGCACCTTCTAACCAATTGTGTCCAAGAGAAGCTCCGCCAGTATCTAGTTGACTCTAAGTTGACCAACCCCAGAGAGCTGGGGGAGGCAGCAGATGACTGGAACTAGGGTTAACCAGAAACCAACAGGGGGTGATCATAAAAAGGGAGGACATGGATCTTCTCAGGGGAAGAACCAAGGGAAAGATGATAAAAAGCCCAAGGAGTCCTGACAAGAGTCCCCAAAAACTTCTCAGGGTGGGGGAGCTCCAAGCCATTACACTTCTAAGGGGAAAGGGTATCAGGGGAAAACTTATGATCCTGTTAAAGCAGGAACGTTTCAGGAGCTTGCTAAGGCCAGCAAGTGTTTTGAGTGTCATCAACCTGCACACAAAAGAGGAGATGCTATATGCTCCAAGAAGCCCCCCACTGGTGAGCAATCCCAGGGGATTGCTAGTGTAGGGTTGGGGGTGGAAGTTGGCCCAGGGCTGGGATCATGGTACACAGAGGTCACCTTAGTATCTGTGGGTGGCGTGGACATTGCAACTATGGCCACCTTACCTCCCAGCATGGAGAGGTATAGGCAGATGCCTAAAGTCAATGGGAATGAGGTGGAAGCTCTGAGAGATACAGGAGCCAGGGTGAAAATGGTCACAGAGAAGCTGGTTTCTTCAGAACAGGTCTTGCCTAGTGTCTTCCACCAAGTGACTTATGCAGATAGCAGAACCAAACTCCATCCCGTGGCCATGGTGAGCCTGGAATGGGGAGCTGTGACTGACCCTAAGGAGGTAGCTGTAGCTCCTGCCCTCCCAGTAGAGTGTCTGCTGGGAAATTATCTTGAAGCATCTGAATGGTCAGAGGTGGAGAGAAGGGTCCATGCACAGATGCTGGACCTCCCTGAATGGGTGTGTGCTGTGACCAGGTCACAGGCAGCACAACAGGGAAGTGCTGGATACTTGGACCCTGGAACAATGGGCCAAGCCTCCAAGAAGAAGAGAAAGGGCACTGGGTCTTGCTTGCCAACCCCTACAAGTACAGAGGATCAGGAGGAATCCAACCATGAGGGGGAGGATCTGATCTCTGAGGGAGGGCCACTTCCCCTGCAAGCTCTGCCTGACTTGGCAGAACTGCAAGGGGCAGGTGGGCCCACCAGAGAAGAGTTGTGCCAGGGACAAAGAGAGTGTCCCACTCTTGAGGGCCTGAGGCAGACTGCTGCCATGCAAGAACAAGGGGAGACCAGTGGGACCCACAAGGTTTACTGGGAGGATAAAGTTCTCCACACCGAGGCAAGGGACCCCAAACCAGGGGCAACCAGGAGAGTAGTGGTCCCCCAGAAGTACAGAGAATATCTCCTTACCTTAAGCCATGATATCCCCTTAGCTAGACATTTGGGACAGACCAAGACCTGGAACAGGCTGGTCAACCATTTTTATTGGCCCCAAATGTCAGAAAAAGTCAGAGTTTTGCAGCTCCTGTTTCACCTGCCAAGCCAGTGACAAGGCAGGGGGCAAGCCAAAGGCTCCCTTGATACCTCTGCCAGTGGTTGGGACTCCCTTTGAGAGGGTGGGGATTGACATTGTTGGTCCCCTAGACCCACTAACTGCCTCAGGTAACAGGTACATTTTGGTGGTTGTGGACCATGCCACCAGGTACCCTGAGGCAATACCCCTCCGGACAGTCACTGCTCCCACAGTGGCTAGGGCCCTACTTGGTGTGTTCACCAGAGTGGGGTTCCCAAAGGGGGTGGTCTCAGATAGGGGCACAAATTTTATGTCTGCCTATCTGGAAGCCATGTGGGATGAGTGTGGTGTTACCTATACGTTCACCACCCCCTATCATCCACAGACCAATGGTCTGGTGGAAAGATTTAATAAGACCCTGATGGGCATGATCATGGGTTTGTCTGACAAACTCAGGAGGAGATGGGATGTTCTCCTCCCATGCCTGCTATTTGCCTACAGAGAGGTGCCACAGAAGGGGGTTGGATTCAGCCCCTTTGATTGACTGTTTGGGCACCCTGTGAGAGGCCCGTTGTGCTTAGTGAGAGAGTCTTGGGAGAAGCCTCTCAAAGAGTCCAATGAGAATGTGCTAGATTATGTGCTGGGCCTGTGGTCACGCATGGCTGAGTACATGAAGAAGGCAAGCAGAAACCTGGAGGCCAGCCAAGAGCTCATGAAGCTCTGACATGATCAGAAGGCTACCATGCCTGAGTATCACCCAGGACAGCTGGTGTTGGTTTTGGAACCCATGGCTCCTAGGGCACTTCAGGCCAAATGGACTGGGCCCTATCCAATTCTGGAGAAAAAGGGTGAGGTCACCTACTTGGTGGACCTTGGCACCCCCAGGAATCCTCATGGGATCCTGCATGTTAACAGGTTGAAACCCCACCGGGACAGGGCAGACATGACCATGCTGATGGTCACTGATGAAGGGTAGGAGGAGGAGAGTGAACCTCTGCCAGACCTCCTGTCCTCAAATGCACAAGATGGGTCAGTGGAGGGAGTGGTACTCTCTCCCAGGTTGACAGACCAGCAACAAAAAGACTGCAAACAGGTTTTGGAGCAGTTTGCTAGTCTGTTCTCCCTGACCCCTGGACTCACCAATTGGTGTGTCCATGACGTTGACACTGGTGACAGCTTGCCTGTCAAAAACAAGCTGTACAGGCTGTCTGACCAGGTCAAGGCCAATATCAAAGCTGAAGTGGCTAATATGTTGGAGCTCAAGGTAATTGAGCCCTCTGACAGTCCTTGGTCCAGTCCAGTGGTACTGGTGCCAAACCCAACCCCCAAGGTGGGAAGAAGAAATTGAGATTTTGTGTGGACTACAGAGGTCTAAATGCAGTCACTAGGACTGACGCTCACCCCATAACTAGAGCTGATGAGCTAATTGATAGGTTGGGGGCTGTCAAATTCCTGAGCACAATTGATCTGACCTCAGGATACTGGCAGATTTCCTTAAGTCCAGGAGCTAAGGAGAGGTCAGCATTTTCCACACCAGAGGGCCACTTTCAGTTCAACGTGATGCCCTTTGGCCTGAAAAATGCTCCTGCCACCTTCCAACAGTTGGTGAATAGAGTCCTGTCTGGGTTGGAATCTTTCAGTGCAGCTTATCTGGATGATATAGCTGTATTAAGTTCCACCTGGGAGGACCACCTTGTCCAACTGAAGGATGTGCTTCAGGCCCTGCTTCAAGCAGGCCTGACTATCAAGGTAAGCAAGTGCCAGATAGGGCAAAGCTCAGTTGTGTACCTGGGCCACCTTGTTGGTGGAGGCCATGTACAACCTCTCCAGCCCAAGATCCAGACTATCTTGGATTGGGAGGCTCCTAAAACCCAGACTCAGGTCAGGGCCTTTCTTGGCCTGACTGGGTACTACAGGAGGTTTGTTCAGAATTATGGGGCCATAGTGGCCCCTCTGACTGAGCTTACCTCCAAGAAACAACCCAAGAAGGTCATTTGGACCCCAGAGTGCCAGAAAGCTTTTGACACCCTAAAACAGGCTATGTGTTCAGCACCAGTGTTACTGGCCCCTGACTATAGCAAGGAGTTTATAGTGCAAACAGATGCTTCAGTGGAAGGGATTGGGGCAGTGTTAGCGCAAGTTATTGAAGGGGGCCAAGATCAACCAGTTGCCTTCATTAGCAGGCAACTACTCCCCAGAGAGAAAAGATGGAGTGCCATTGAGAGGGAGGCCTTTGCTGTGGTCTGGTCCCTGAAGAAGTTGAGGCCATACCTGTTTGGCACTCACTTCTGTGTACAAACTGACCACAGACCTCTCAGATGGTTGATGCAAATTAAGGGGGAGAACCCAAAACTGTTAAGGTGGTCCATTTCCCTACAGAGGATGGACTTCACAGAGGAGCACAGACCTGGAACTGCCCATGCCAATGCAGATGGCCTTTCCAGGTTTTTCCACTTAGCTGATGAGGACTACCAGGGTGTAGGTTAGTACCCATCACCTTTCAGCTGTGGGGGGGGGGCAGTGTAGGAAAGTCCTCCTTTTTGCCCTGGTCACCCCCACACCTTTTGGACAGGTACTGGTGGTTACTGACTCTTACATATAAGTCACCCCTAAGGTGTGCCCCATGTGCCCCTAGGGCTGGGTGCCATGTAACTTTAAGCAGGGACCTTATAAAAGTAGTTTTATAAGCCCTGGTGAGGTAAAAACAGCCAAAATCGTTTTCCCTCATTGTAGTGAATGGCGTTCATAGGCTAGAATGGGGAGACTTTATTTTAATTTTTAAATTCCCCTTAAGTAATGGATACCAAGAGTTTGGTATCAAATTAATTGTTATAATAAATCCCACAACTTCCAGTTGTTGGATTTAATATAACTTGTTCAGGTAAAGAGTTTTAAACTTTACCTGAAAAGTTGCCAATTTCAGCCCTGCATTATTTTTGCTGCTGTGCTCTGATTGGCCAGCCTCTGGCAGCCTGGTCAGGCTGCATTGATGAGGTGTGAAGTGGCCTGGCTTCACACAAAGGGATGTGCCTGTGGGAGGGAATTTCCCCTCAGCCGATGGTGAGGCAGGAAGGGGGATGGCTGCCAAACTGGTCTTCAAAGGCAGAGAAGGACATTTGGAACAACCCAGCAACACCCCCACATCCTGCAACCCCAGACAACTAGGCTCCCCCTTGATTAGATTAGGAGAGGGCAGGAGAGGGGTGTGTTTATGATTTGTAGCCACACCGGTGGGTGGGCTCAGCCAGATGTAACCTCCAAAAATCAGATACAGCCATGATAGATTTTTGAAGAATGTTGCCTCCTGGGATTGATTTTTGCCACACTTCCCAGGAAGTGGTCATCACAGGGGGAAGGACCCTGCACCTGACTGGAGAATCAGGACCCCCCTGTTTTTCACCCAGGAGCAAGGATAAAACTGGCAGACCTGCACCCACACCTCAGATCCCCATGAGATTCCAACAGGGAAGAACCAAAGGAGAAGAAGGACTGCCCTGCTGGACCCCTGGCTTGCACCTGGAACCTGCACTCAGAAGGACTGCACCAGCTGCACACTTGGGCTTCACCACAAGAAGGACTTTGCTTGGCTTCAACTGGTTCAAGGAGGGGCTCCCTGTTTGCTACAGGTGAAAAACTGCTAACCAGAGTCCCCTGCACCAACTCCTGAAGACATCAACCAGCTGGCCACTGCCCAGTGGCCAAAAAGGAGTTATTGCCAGGTGCATTCTGGGAGTTGTAGTCCACACCCCCCAAGGATCACCTCAGAGCTTTAGGACCCTTGGGGTAAGCTGTGGACCCCAAAAGAACCTTAAAAGAACATCTGGGAGAAGCCCCAGTAGTTTGGAGAAGTTTTGAGAACTTTTGAAAAAAAGCTTCATAGAGGGACATGTGTATGTTGGATTTTGTTGTTTTGGTCTTGCTTGATTTAGATGAATATTGCCTATTTTGGTATCAATTTTGTAGTATTTTTACTGTATTATTGTGTGTGTTGTTACAAATACCTTACACATTGCTTCTGGGATAAGCCTACCTGCTCATGACAAGCTACGAAGGGGGTGAGTGGGGGTTAACCAGTTGTGTTTCTCCTTTGCCCTAACTAGAGTGAGGGTCCTTGCTTGGACAGGGCTTAACCTGACTGCCAAAAAAAGACCCCATTTCTAACAGCCATCCTCTAACCTGCAGCAAAGTGGGGAAGGGCATTTGGGTAGGAAAGACAGAAATAATAGCTGATTCTTCCAATTGCACTATATAAAGTGTGCTGTGGGGACTGGAGTCAGCCTGGCCATGTGGGCTTGGGATACTCTTTCCTCCAAGCAAAATCTCACATTCTTAAAAAAATTAGAAACACACCAGAGGGCACTTTTATTTTTTAATGGCATCTTGAAATGGTGTGCCATTGCCAGTGTAAGAACTGCTCCTTAAAGCCCAGAGAGAGGTTAAATTGTGTATATTGTTTTGGTAGTACTCCAGAAGGTGAAGAGGCAACATCAAAGGAATCAGCTTTGTGCTTCAGGGCCATGGTCCCTGGGTAGGTTTGTAATTGGCTCAAGCCACACAAGAGAGGTATTGTGAATTTAGTGCATCCCTGCTGATTCTAGAACCTTTCCTCATGGAAATGGAAGGATGCATGATTCTAGCCAAAGCTTTGCTTTGGGAGGGCTTTTAGGGTAAGTAAACATCAGGATCCACACAAGTTACACCATCCTAGATTTGCCCGGTTCTCTAAGTTTCAGAAATTCACTGAGTTAATTTGGTCTATTTGCTGCTTTCTGACCCACAGCTCCAATCATGCATTCAATTACCATGGCATCACATGCAATGGGGATAGGAATGCTCTAGTTCTCAGGGGGCAGAAAGTCTGTTGGGACTTTGAGTGCTTTTGTTTAAAAATAAAACCTTCCATCCAGTGGGCTTTCAGCCCCTAAGGGCAGATTGGGTTAAATCTTCTATCTTCCACCCAAGGGGAGAAACATTGTTGGGGCTTGGAAGGTGAGGATGATAGCTCACTGTGGGTTAGCACCCATCCCATTCTCGTTTAAAAAAAAACAACCTGTGGGTGCAGTGATTTAGAATAACATTCCCTATCTGCCTCCAGGGGATAAAGACTTGGTTGTTTCTTTATGGGTAGGGTAGAGCATGAGGCCTGTAAGGGTTAAACCTACCACATGGCATAGCGTTTTGTAAATTATGTTATCCCTTGAGGGGTAAAAGAGTGTGGAACTCTTCAGTGGTGAATGGAAGGCCCGATACCTGGGTGAGAATTTTTCAATTAATCACTGGTGTCAAATGGACTTTCTGCCCTTAGGAGGCAGGCTGGGGGTACATTTCTCAAATCTGCACCCACAAGCAGAAAAAATGCTGAGCCTTTTATAGGGTGGGGCCATTGCCTTGTGCATTCTTTTTTAACAGACGTTCTTGGCGTATAGTGGGCTTTCTGCCCTCCCCTCCAAGTTGGCAGATTGGGATAAGTACTCCAATCTGCCACTCATTGGGGGGAAGAATATCTGTGACTCTAATTGATGGGGAGGAGCTCGTTGTCTGTGTGGAAAGCCCTCACCCATTTTTTCAACTAATTTTCTCTGGTGTGTGTTGGACTTCCAGCCCCTGAGGGGCAAATTATTTGTAAATCCCCCTCAACCTGTCATTCATGGGCAATATTGCTAGGGCTGTTAGTGAGTAGGGTCAGAGCCCACTGCTTGTGCAGGCAATCCCTTTACTAACACATGTTGCCTGGTATCTAGTGGGCTTTCTGTCTCACAGGGGGAAGATTGGATGTAAACTTTTAATCTCTGTTCCACTGCAGGGCCCGAGAAACTGTGGGGCCTTTATGTACTTTGTGGATGGCGTGAAAAGTGGGTGGGCTACCCTCACTCCTTTTTATGACTAATTTCCCTGATGTCTAGTCCAGTGGTTCCCAACCTGTGGGCCGGGGACCCCTGGGGGTCCGCGAAGCCTCCTCAGGGGGTCCACGACTGCTTAGAAAATGTAATAATATTAGGTTCCAACTATCAGTAATGACTCAGTGGGGGTCCCTGGATTCCAATAATGAGTCAGTGGGGGTCCCCGGGCTCCAGTATTGATAAAATGGGGGTCCACAGAAGTCAAAAGGTTGGGAATCACTGGTCTAGTGGGCTTACAGCCCCTCCAAGAAAAAATGAAGGTTGAATCCTCTCCACTCAGCCTGAGTGCAGAAGGACTGCTGGAAGAGTCATAGGCTGGAGGCATGGTCTAATGTTTGGGAAGGTTGCAGCCAGCACTTCTTATTTTATAATATAGTATCCTTGGTACATACAGGTGTTCTTTTGGGAGGATGGGGGAGATTCCCCAACATTCCCCCTCAACAGAGACAGAAAGACTGTCGGGCCCGTCCTTGAAAGTGCTACTGCCTGGATGGGTCAGCCCATATCTCTTCTTTTTTGTTAAATGATATCCCTGGCGCTCGTGAGCTTTCTGTCTATGCCTAGGTGGCCCTCCCCTATCAAAAACAAACCTCCTGGGTGATCCTCAAACAAAGATCCACTAGAGAGATGTTCCACTGGAAAGGAGACATTGTCCCAGTGGTACTTTGTCACTTTCCTGCTTAGCTCATTGACACCTAAAGCAGTAGGCACCAACTGCTTTCAGCTCCCGTGATGTCAGCTTGCTGTTCAGACTAATTGTCACACAAAAAGTACTTTAGGACATGAGGGAGTTTCATCCTTAATATTCTAAAGTAGTTTTACCAGACAGAAAATCCTTCTGCTGGTTTCACCAAAAATATTTTCTTCTATGTTGGACAAACAGTTTATGTGCTTTGCACTGTTGTGGTAGTGCTGTGCACATTAAACATTTGAAAAGGGATAAGAAGAAGATATTGGATGTGAAATTATATTTAATTAATTATTTGGCAGCTCCGCAATCAGTCATCAGGACACGGACATTTGTGAAGATTACACAGGTGTTATGCATAAGAACAGTCAGCAGTTTTTTTATGATGCACATGTACAGTATTGTTTCCTTCAATTACTGAAGTGCTGTACTTATATGTACTAAGTGTAGTATGTTAAGATTTCAAAACAATGACCCTAGTGAATGGCACAGTGCAATGACAATAGAAAGTTTTAATTTACTTTTACATCTGCTCCTCAGCAGGAAACAATACAGAAGACACTGACACAGAAACTGTAACCAGTGTGGATGTAGAATACAATGGGACACAAATTAGGCTGGACACAGACCCCTCAAATAAAGCATATCAAATGAGAAACTGAATTTGATGTTGATACCACAGAACGCCCTCCTCCAGATGTGACAACCATACCATTGTAGAGTAAATCTACGGAGGAGTGGCCAAAATCTTCCCAGGAGATCAATTAAGAGGATATTGTTTGCCCAGTTTATGAGGAAGCGGTATGCAACCTCATAGCATTTCTTGTGGATGATGACTCTGCAAGGAGAGTGTCAGAGGTACAGCTCCTCAGCCACCCAAAATTGCAAGTAGAGATGCTGTGCCAGTTAAAATAATGTTTCAGTTTGTGCCCTGTGTGCAAACCTACACACCATACTATGCTTCACCCCAGTCTCAGCTTGACACCCTTCCCCTACCAGTCTAAGCACTGACCCCCTAAAATTACTCAGGCCCTAACCTACCCTCTACCCACTCATCTCACAGCCACTCTTTCCCTACCGACCAAACCAATTCCTCCCATGTGATATCGCAACCATGGATTTATACCATTGTTAGTAATTGCGAATTCCTGATATTAATGGTCTACCCCTCATCTTTGTCTACTGCCCAGGGTCTCAGATGCTGATGTTCTTGTTAATTGAAAATGTTCAGTAAAAATAGTTTAAAAAACAATGTTTCAGTTCACATTGCACTGATGAGAAAACAGATTTTGAAATACATGATACATATTGCCTAAGCACTAGAAAGAGTAGACAAAACAAACCAATAAGAGTCAACATGAAAATCTGTAGGAGTTGATTGTGGCATGCTTACAAAACAACACTTTGGCTTTGAGTACAGCACATGGTGGATACAGCACTACCTCTCTGGATAAGGACTCAGTGGCTTCCCACTCTTCATTAGTAGAGAGTAGATCAAATGCCTTTTGTCACTGCTCCTCCACCCTGGCATACACTTTGTCATGTGCCTCAACTCCACTATTCGGATGCCTGTAAAAACTTAGAAATTAGTTATTTAATTAATTGTGCTCTCCACATCTGGTTTACAAATTACTTTGGCCCTCATTATGACCCTGGTGGTGAGTGATAAAGTGGCGGTAATATCGCCAACAGGCCGGTGGTAAATAAAGCCAAATTATGACCATGGCAGTGATAACTCCCATAGACAGCCAATGTACTACACCAACTGCCAGGGCGGGAACAACACTTAACGTCAACAGCCAGGCAGAAGATAAAGTACATCCCACCATATTTGACCCTTCAATCCGCCGCGTTTTCTTAGGCTGTACCAACGGTTTCAAAAACCTGGCAGAAACGCATCACAGAAGAGCAAAGACTAACCAATGGAGGCACAGGGAAGAACAAAACCGCCATGGAACCGGAACTGCAAGTCTTCCCGATGCTCATCTACATCATGCTCCACCTGGAACACCAACACTGATGAAGACAATGATGGTGAATACAACCGCCTAGCAGACAAGGGAGGGAGGGAGGAAAACGAGGGTGACACACACACACACGACACACACACCTGACACACACATACCATACACACAAACAGCTGTAGACAAAAAACAATGGTACATGATACATGGCACAATAATGCAGGGACAATAAGAATCCAGTAATGAGATACCCAGCTACTAAATAAACCAATTATACATGAAACAGATATGTACAAATGTGCACAAAGGGCCACTGCCCAGTTCAATGTACTAAGGGCCCACATGGCCACAGGACACAGTCCAAGGCCCAATTCTAATCCTGACTTAATCCGGATAGAATTCTGCAGGGGTATCAGTTTGCTAGTGGGCAGGCACCTCAGGGGAATGGGGGTGGGTGGCACCTCAGTCAAAGTCGGCAACAAGCCCACTGGTTCTGGAGGGGCTCCATGCCCATTACTCTGCGCTGGGGAGTGAAAGGCTACAGTCTCTGGAGTGGTTGTCTTTCCCACTGGTTCTGGAGGGGGCTCCATGCCCATTACTCTGTGATGGGGAGTAAAAGGCCACAGTCTCTTAGGTGGGTGTCTTTTCCATGGGTTCTGGAGGGGGTTCTATGCCCATTACTCTGTGCTGGGGAGTGCAAGGCTACAGTCTCTCAGATGGGGAACATGCCCACTGCTCCTGGAGGGGGCCCCTTGTACAACAGTCCCTGGAGGGTGGCCTACATGGCTTCCGCTGGTGGTGATGGCTGCACTGTGTCATCTGGAGGTGAGGGCCGCTCAGTGTCCGCAGGTGGAGGTGCCTCCTGGGCAGCCTCTGCTGGGGTTGAGGGCTGAACTGTGGTGACAGGTGCAGGTGCTTCCTGGGCAGCCTCTCCTGGTGGTGAGGGATGAACTGTGGCAGCAGATAGAGGTGCCTCCTGGGCAGCCTCTGCTGGTAGTGAGGGCTGAACTGTGGTGGCAGGTGGAGGTGCCTATTGGGCAGCCTCTGCTGGGGATGAGGAATGCACTTCTTCAGCTGGTGGTGGGGGGTCCGTGACCACTGGTTGTGGTGGAGGTGTCACCCTGACAGCCCCCACTAGAGTCAAGGGCTTCTTCCCCTTCATGTCAGGAGGCGTGGGATACTTAGCCTTCCTGGCAGGGGTTGAGGACTTTTTCCCCTTCATGGCAGGTTGTGCGTATTCCTTAGCCTTCCAGGCAGGAGTCGAGGGCATCGTTCCCTTCATGGCAGGAGGTGCAGCCTCCTTCCCCTTCATGACAGGAGGTGTGGGATCCTTAACCTTCTTGGCTGGTGGAGTGGGATCCTTCACTGACTTGCCACCATGACTAGGTGGTGCCTCCACTGTCCGTGTGGACTGTTTGACTGAGGTGCTGGGTTGGGTCATTGGGAACCTGCTCTTACTGGCAGGATAGGGGGTAGAGGGGAAGGGAAGAGGTCAAGTTGGGCAGGTGCATGGGCAGTGTGCTGATGTGAGGTGGATGGATGTTGAGTGGCTGAGTGCTTGCATTTGTGTCCTTTGGGGTGGACAGACAGGGTGGGAGAGGACACAGGGGACACGTGCATGGATGTTGTGGAGGTGTCTGCTAGTGAGGTGTGTGCTGCTTGGTGTGGTGATGCTAGTGGTGCATGTTGATACAGTGCATGCAGGTGTGAGTGTGGACAAGATTGTGAGGGAGGTGGAGGAGGAGGGGGGGGACAGTGGAGGCAGTGGATGTGGTTGTGTCTGCAACTGTCTAGTGTTTGTGTGAGTGCTTGTGGGATGAAGTGTGGTGCCTGTGTTTGACAGTGCCACTCTTGGGTGTTGTCTTGTGTGTACGCTCATCTGTATGTGTGCATGGGGTTGTTTGGGGTTGAGGAAACTGGGACTGGGAAGTGGTAGTTGGAGGGGGACGGTTGGAACAGGTACAATGGCGGCCAGAGCTTGAATCGATCTCTGTTGGGCCGCCAATCCCCTGTGGATGCCCTCCAGGAATGCATTGAATTGCTGCATCTGGGATGCGAGCCCTTGTATGGCATTCACAATGGTTGACTGCCCTACAGAGAGGGATCTCAGGAGGTCAATAGCCTCCTCACTCAGTGCAGCAGGGCTTACTGGGGCAGGGCCTGAGGTGCATGGGCCAAAGGAGATGCCCACCCTCCTGTGTGAGCAGGCACGGGCAACTCGCTGAGGGGCTACTGAGAGGGTGGTGCTGGTATGGGGGTGGTGGCTGTACCTGTAGCTGGGGTGGTCACAGAAGTGTCCACAACCACCAGAGAGCTTCCATCGGAGGAGGTATCTGAGTCTGTGTAGTCACCTCCTGTCCCAACCGTGGTGCTCCCCTTGCCCTCCATCCCACTGGTTCCCTTGGCATTGGTGGACTCTGTCTCCTGGATCCTATGGGATGCAGCTCCCTCTGTCACTGGTGCCCCTGCTCCTCTGCCAGAAGATGCTAAAGCACACATGGACAGGATGACAAAAGAAAAAAGGGGGAGTGAGAAAAAGGAAACACTGGGTCAATTACTGCACCAACACCATAGTTGGCATACATAGCTCTGTCACACACAGGGATCAGGCTTGAGCACTTTGCATGGCACTGCCAAGTGATTTGGCTAGATGCCACGGCAAGATGAGGGCCACACACCACCAACTGCACCCCTCCTGGGACCCACAAAGCCCTGACTGACATGGAATGCTAACAAGCTAGGTTAGCTGCATTTGCCATACACACATTACCCTAGAGTTGACTCACACTGCAATGTCTGGCTTGGCTCTAGGAGCACCCACTACCTCCCATCCACCACCCGGATCCCATGCCACCTGCCAATTATTGTAATAATGCCCACTGTACTCACCCCCTTGTGGCTGCTGTGATTCCCTCAAGCACCCATTCGGCTCTGGGTAGGCCACCGCCAGTATGCATGCCATCAGGGGGGTCAGGTTTCGATGGGCACCCCTTCCTTGTTGGGAGGCCATCCTAGCTGGGCCTCTGCGGTCTTCCATGTGCAGCATCTCAGGTCCTCCCACTGTTTCCAACAGGGGGTGCTCCCCTGCCATAGACCCCCAGGGTCCACACGTCCTTGGCAATGACACGCCATAATCCCTTCTTTTGATGATCGCTGACCCGCAAAAGTAATACAGACAGGAGAACACCATTAACCATACAATCCAGCCTGTCACACATATGGCCCACCAATCCCGTTTCTGTCACCATTGGCACACTCATCAGCTGGAGCACACCATTTACACCACCACAAGACATCCCCCCCATGACACGATGATTGCACACACATCTCCATGTATCCTTCCCAGCTGCATCGTGCCCAAAGTGTATTCACCTGTTGGTCTGGAGGCTCATACAGCAGTCCGTACTTGGGTAGGACCCCATCCACCAATCGCTTCAACTCCTCTGAAGTGAACGCAGGTGCCCTTTCCCAGATCACACAGGCCATGGTAAGTTTCAGACACAGGTCACAGCGGCACATGCATTGTAGGTGTTCTCCTGTTGAAGATCAGGAAACAAGTGAGGAATCAGATAGAAAATGCAGGTCACATCCACAGCCTGTGTACACCGTCACTGCCGGCCCAGATCCCCATTGGCCACTGTACTCCATAGAGCCCGATATTATCCAATGAGGAAGTGCAAGGAAGTGCAAAACCTCCTTCCGCCACGATGCCCAACGTCGGCGGCGTTACCTCACTTCCACCTGTCCCTACGTACAGGACAGGCAGTCCCCATTTCATGGTGGAGGGCAATGGTCATATCAACCTTAACTGTGTTACAGCCTAGATTAGCACATACCTCGCCATTCCCACTGTCCCATCACATAAATGCACTATGTACACTGAAGTTGTGGTTCCATTGTTCAAATTGTGACAGCCTACTCACTCTTGTGTCCCTGAGATACCTAGCGCTGCAGATCAAAAGGAGGAGGAGACATACACCCAGGTACAGATCCATTGTGGACTTGGCTACACTGGAGGACAGGCACATTATACTCACCTATAGACTGGACAGGGCCACAATAACTGAGCTGTGTGCCCAATTGGAGCCAGAGCTCATTTCTGCTGTCTGTCATTCCACTGAGATTCCCCCTCTTGCACAAGTGCTATCAGTGCTCCATTTCCTGGCAAATGGTTCTTTCCAGGTGACAGTGGACTTGGCAGAAGGAATGTCACAGCCGATGTTCTTAATCCTGCTGGCAAGAGTTTTGTGTGCCCTGGTGAAACACATGTGCAGCGACATAGCTTTCGCCCAGGTGGAAGATTTGGCCACAACGAAGGCTGGATTCTATGCACTGGGACATATCCCCAATATCATTCGATGTGATTTATGGAACACATATTGCGTTTGTCCCCCCGCCCGCCAGAATGAACAAGTGTTCAGGAATTGGAAGAGTTATCACTCACTGAATGTGCAAATGGTGTGCCTGGCAGACCAGTTCATCTCCCACATCAATGCTAAGTATCCTAGGTCATGCATAACGCCTTTGTTCTGAGGAATAGCAGCATCCCAAATGTTGTGGCCCAACTACTGAGGTACAGGGTGTGGCTAATAGGTGAGCCATGGTCCCCACCCACTGTATGTTAGTGTATGCCTTCAGGTGTCATCCCTATAGCATTGTGTGAGGCTAAATGTTGTCCCTCAATACTTGCAGGTGACTCTGGCTACCCAAACCTATTGTGGCTGCTGACTCCTGTGAGGAATGCCAGGACAGGGGCTGAGAAACATTATAATGAGGCACATGGGCGAACCAGAAGGATCATCGAGAGGACCTTCGGCCTTCTGAAGGCCAAGTTCAGGTGCCTCCATCTGACAGGTGGATCCCTGTGCTACTCACCCGGGAAGGACTGCCAAATAGTAGTGACATGTTGAAGGTTGCACTAGATGTGACTGTTTCTAGAAATGCACATTTTCAAAACATAAAATACTAGTAGTCAAGTTGTGTTCAAGGGTGTTTTTTGTAGTGCTATGAAATTGAGGGAAAAGTGCAATGGAATGGGGTGATGATGGAGGAAGGTCCAGGGTATTGTTACAGTCTGTTTGTAGCACAGGTCCAGTGTCCAAGGGGCCATAGGAAGGGGAGCAAAGGCAGTTCAAAGTGGACAAGATGACTGTGTGGGACACAAGGGGGCAATCAGGAGAGTCTAATTTCCTGGCAGTGGTATTGGCAGGTGTTTCTGGCTTCTGTCGGGGTCTCAGGGAACATTTGCAGGTAGTTCATCTTCTGCAGGTGGAGGGGTGCTGGTGGCCTGTGAGTCCTGTGGAGGGGCCTCCTGCCCACTAGCTGCAGCAGATGTGGAGGGCTGGTCAATGGACTGGCTAGTGGTAGGTGCCCACCGCTGTGTTGTTGCCTCCCTCATGATGTTGGCCATGTCTGCCAGCACCCCTGCTATGGAGATCAAGGAAGTTTTAATGGCCTTCAAGTACTCCCTGATCCCCTGATACTGTCCCTCCTACAGCCGCCTGTTCTCCTGGACGTTGTCAAAGATCTGGCCCATTGTGTCCTGGGAATGTTGGTAGGCTCCCAGGATCTCGTGAGTGCCTCCTGGAGAGTCGGTTCCCTGGGCCTGTCCTCCCCCTGGCACACAGTGGTCCTTCCAGTGTTCCTGTTGGCCTGTGCCTCTGTCCCCTGAATGGTGTGCCCACTGCCACTGATCCCAGGTCCCTGATTGCCTTGGGACTGAGGTGTGGCCTGGGGTCCCCACACAGGTGGGTACACTGTTGATTGATGTGTCCTGGGGACAGAGGTGTGGGGACGCTGGGTGGGTGCATTGGTGTTTGATACTGATGGGGGAGGCTCTGTGGTTGACTGTGAGTAGGCTTGGGTGACCGACTGTCCAGTGGTCCCTGATGGGGCCAGGTTGTTGGTCCAGATCCTGAAGTCCAGAGTTGCTGTCATCACTGGGGGCATCTTCTATTGGGGGACTGGATAGTCGTGGCACCTCCTCTCCACTGACATTGGCTGGGGTACCTGTGGGAAAGTAAGTGATGTATTATGCCTCATGTCTGAGACATATTGTACATCCCTGGCTTCCCCTCTATTGTTGGTGTTGCTCTGCCACCTTTTGCTTGTGTATGGTGATGTATTGCGTCATTATCAGTTTCCCTATGCTGTGCATGCTTTGGTGATGGGTGCCCATGCAGGGCTGGGAGGGGTGTCCATGCATTGGTCTGGCATGCAGGATTTGGCATGGGGTTAGTCATCTGCGTTGGTGCAGTGTGTGGGTGCAGTGGAGTGATGAGAGTGAGGGTGAGGGGGTGTGATGGTATGCAGGTATGGGGGTGATAAGTGGTAAATGTTGACTTACCAGTGTCCAGTCCTCCGGCTACTCCAGCAAGTCTCTCAAGATGCAGTAGTGTCAAGACTTGCTCCTCCCATGCTTTGAGCTGGGGGTCCACTGGCAGTCCTCTGTATGGCGAGCTGGTGCCTTGCTGCCACTGAACGTACCTGTAACAGCACCCCCGTTACAGGGTTGCCACCCGCAGAGCGGGTTGCCAAGGCAACCCTGGACGGCGTCACCAAGAAGTGCCCCGGGGGCACTTCACATAGAGGAGACCCGGCGAATGAGGAGGACTTTTGGGTTTAGGAGGAGGGGTTGGCACGCAACGACATGGAGGAAGGAGAGGAGGACTCAAACCATGGAACAAGGGCAGAGGAGAGAGAAAACATGTCACAGCAGGGGTCGGACGGAGACCCCAACAAGGAAAAAGACGTGAAGGAGAGTGACGACGAAGAGGAGGAGGAGAAAAGAGAAATGAGAGGAGAGGACACAACGCCTGGTGTAGAAGCAGAATGGGAGCCAAAGAGAGGAGTGCACATCGAGGAGACCACGCCACGTTCTTGGAGGAACATGGCTACACAAGGTAAGGGCAATATGTTAACAAAAGAGCACCTATTGGGGTTATGGGACACAAGGAGAAGTAAGGAAACCCCAGGAGGACTAGCCTCCTTGATAAAGAGGGTTGGATGGGGAAGGAGACCCACACAAACCACTTTTGCATGAAAAGCACACGTGACGCACTTGGAGTGATCCCTACCTCACATCCCTCACCCACTCCCCTCCCTGGTGAACCCCAGACCATACTGTACACCGGTAAACTGAGCTGATACCTGACTTTCCTTCCTTTCGGGGTATATCGGTCAGGAGTGTGACTCGGACCTCACAAACTTCCCCCTCAAACCTCCAGAGGACGGAGGTACCAACCTAAGAGAAGGGAAGAAAGAAAGGACTGTAGTTAGATTATAAGATATTGGTGGTCATTATGACCCCAGCAGTCAAGGTAAATATGGAGGAAAGTACTGCCAACAGGCTGGCGGTACTTTTCTCCATATTATGACATTGGCGGTTTGGCTAAAGCCAAACTGCCAATGTACCACACTGACCGCCACAGTGAGACTTCAATCTCCAGCCCAGCGGCCATCACTTGCCGGCCTGTGGGATTATGACCTGGCCTACCACCATGGTTCCCATGGCATCCTTACCGCCACAAAAACAATGGCGGCAGGCACTATCAGTGACAGGGAATCCCTTCCCTGTCACTGATAGTGGTCTTCCCAGCCCCCCTCCCCAATTTTCCTCCCGCCACCCTTTCTTCTCCAGACCCCCTCATAAACGCCCCTCCCTGCACACATGCATACACACACCCATTTCAACATTCATCCTCGCATGCATACATCCATTCACACACACACCCGCACACACTTACATACATACAGGCACACACGCATTCACACAACTCAACATACACGCACTCACACATCCATACATGCACACACACACAACACGCAACACACACCCACAGACACACATGCACAACATACACACACATCCCCAAATACACACACAACACCCCTCACCCCCCTTCCCTGTTGGAGCACCCAACTTACCTGTTGTCAGGGGGTCCTCCGGCACGAGACGGGACGGTGTACTGCTGCCAGCAGCAGTGTCCGTGAGCAGAACACCGCCAGGCCGTATTATTGTCATAATTCAGCTGGTGGTGGTCTACTGGCGTGGCGCTGGTGCAGGCAGCAGCACCACCTTACCGCCATCTGCCGGCATGGCCACAGCCAGGTTTCCGCCATCCTTCTGGCGGAAATCCAGCTGTGGTCCTAATCTGGTGGATGGCTGGTAGCCGTGGTGATGGTCTTTTGGTGGCCGTCGCCATGGCGGTAGGCAGTTTTTACCGCCAAGGTCCTAATGAGGACCTATGCCCTAACAAAAAGAATAAAACAATTAACAATCTCCCTATTTTAGACTGTGTTGCCCTAATTACTTACAGTATTGCCCTCATACAGTACCTTCCCCCCATGGTCATTCCACCTTTTCCTGATGTCATCCCGTGTTCTTGGGTGCTGTCCCATGCCGTTCACCCTTTCCACGATTCTCCACCATAGCTCCATCTTCCTTGCAAAGGATATCTGCTGTACCTGTGCTCCAAACAGCTGTGGCTCCACCCTGACAATTTCAGGTGTTGTGTGGTGTGTGTTGGTGAGAGTGTGTTGAGTAATGTGGTGGTGTGTGTGATGGGTGCATGAGGGATGCATGTGTGTATGTGTTGTCTATGTCTAGTTGTCTCTGTGCTGTTTGTGTCAATCTCCTGGTAGTAATTGTTGTTGGTAAAGGATTGTGGGTAATTTGGGTGTGTTTTATAGTGCTGTGGGTATGTGTGTGTGGTGTGTGTATTATTGTCAGGTGTGTATTTTTAGTATTAGCCAATGTAGTGTTGTTTTGTATGTGGGTGTCCATTCTGAGCGCGGCGGTATGTACCGCCAATGGTTTACTGCCATTGAATGTCCACCGTAGTGATTCTTTGGTCATAATGTGGTGGGCGTTGTTTTGTTGGCGTAACGGTATAGGTGTTGGTACCGCCACTTTAGGACTGACCTTTGGGCTGGCGGATTTGTGTATGTGGCAGTATTCTGTCGGAATGGTTTGTGTGTGTCATAATATGGTGGACGGATATTCACCACCGCAGCAGTATGTTGGCGGCCGTCACCACAGCAGTAAGAGAGATTTACCACCAATGTCATAATGAGGGCCTTTGTGTTCAACAAAAGTCCTAGACGCATGACAGAAGACGAATTACACTTTTTCCATCAACACACTTGCTAGTCCTGTGTTACATAGGCAAATTCTTTTTTTTTTAAAACAAGCAGTTATTTATTACAAGTATGTCTTAACTGGATGTATCACCTTACCACACACGCCTTTTCCATGCATAGCTTTACAATATAGTTTTCGCCACAAATACCTTTACCACACAGATGCCTTTATCACACAATCATGCATGAACTTAGCATGCATGCCTTAACTCAGCATTGCAAGTAAATTTACCATAACTAAAACCATATATTTGGGAAGTTTTCATTAGGGCAATGTTTCCATAGGAAATTAATTTCTTTGTTTTGCCTATAACCTTGGCATAGTTTGAAGAATCTCTACAAAATTTCCAAAAAAGTGCTCTTTTTTGCTTAGTTTGTTCTGGGAAGTTTTGGTGTGACCCAACATGTGGGAGCTGAGAAAAAGGGGATCACAAAAAACAAAAATACCTATGATTTTTCTATTGTCATCTTTAGGCAGCATTACTACAAAAACTGCTGAACTGAATTACACCAAATTTAGCAGGAAGCTAGATCTTATTCTTCAAATTGCACTTTTTATGATTTGTAATAAATCTGTTCAGTAGTTTTGACAAAATAAGGTACAAAATACTTGCATATCTGTATGGTTGGGTCAAAGGGACCCCCGCTAGAGACCTGCAGGAGTGCCAGTTCAAAAATAGAACACAATCCAGTGGAAGTTAGACTCAAGCAGGAGCAAGTGCTCTGATGAGCTGCTAACAACATTTTTCTAATGCCATTAAAAGATTCAGGGACTTAGGGCCTGATTTAGATCTTGGGGACATTACCACCAATCACCCGTGATGGCAGTCCATAATACTCCATCAAGCTGATGGTGTTGACACTGCCATATTTAGCTTTATTGAGGTTTAACCGCCATCAGCGTCAACAGAGTCTCCTCCATTGCACTAGCTATATCCTGCAACATACCAGTGCTGGCAAGAAGCACTCTGTTAGAATGGCAGCATTGCACCAACCATATTTAGATAACGTAGTTAAGCTGGTGGGGCACCAGCGGCAGTCCCATGACAAGAGGAGTCTTTCTCAAGACTTGTGCAGCACTTTACTGTGGCTGTGGCTATTGGATGGATGTTAGCAGCCCACACCTGATGTATATTGGACCACTGTGAACACCTGTAAAATACACTAAAACACACACTCCATCTCAGACCATGATCCTTTTCCATTCCACTGCAGACCGCCATATGAGGACGCCCTGCAACTGACCAGTCAGGTTATTTTCTTTTTTTCTATTCTGCCTCTGTTTTTTCACTTTTTCATTTTTCATTGTTTGTTTTAAATCACTGTAAGGACACTAGTATATTTATTTTCTGATCACAATGGCACTGAGGAGGAACCTACATTTTACAGAGGGAAAGTTGACAGCCATGGTGAATGAAATTAGGAGAGTTAAGTCACAATTGTTTGGAGCACAAGTACAAAATACTGCCATATCTCAAAGAAGGCAAAAGTGGAACAGAATAGTCAACAGACTGAATAGTATAGCTAACAATCTGTGCACATAGGAGGGAATTAGGAAGAGGTGGACCAGCCTGCGGGGAGAGTCCATGCCCTGGACTCCAAGCATCTTGTGGAGGCCCATAGGACTGCTGGTGGTTCTCCCATCCCACCATTACAACTCTTTCCCTGGAAGGTGAAGGTCTTGCAGGTCCTACATCCTGAAGGCTTGACAAGAATCCCGGGTGGAGTGGAGACTGGTAAGTTACACCTATGCATGTCACACTATCCACAAATGGATTCATTGCCCTTAGCCTAACCATTCCTAATGTTTCTAGACATCTATCAAAACATGTATATTTAAACTTCATTTTCCAAAATACCTCACGTTATCCAAATCAGCAGCATCATGGTTGTTACGATCTGTTTAACAAGGGCCAATATGTATTGACAGATTGTGTGTTGTTCTTCATGAATCACCCCTTGCATTTGCCTATACCATTTCTGCATTTCAGCGTAGTTTGTTGTACTTCAAAAGACAGGTTCCAACCTACATCCACATGCACATGACAGTATACCGCTTGTAAGTGGTATCTTAATCTATTCACATTATACACAAATGTGTACATATGGCAAATGAGTGCCTATTTTCACTGTATTCATGTGTTACTCACTTTTATTGGCAGTAGTGTTTACAAATGACTACAAGTTTCATGATGCCCTGCTTTTGTCTCTGCACCCAAATAGTGCAATGTGATGTTGCCCAACCTCACTCTCATTCCACATATACACAAAGGCAAAGCTTTATGTGGTTTTCATAGACTATTTCATGGTATGCATCAAAATTTCATATGCTGTGCTGATCCAGTATGTTGTCACCGTCTTGTTACTTCATTGAATTGTTCTACTTGCTTGCATACATCATAGTTTACATATTTAAAGGTTTCCAATCATATTCTTTGGCATGCTGATTATAAATAGTATTGATACACAATTTTCTTTGCAGTGTTTCTACGATGACCAACACCATTTAATCCAATATGTTGTAGCATGTTTTGTTTTTGAGGCAGCTAGGTCTTGAAATTACTCAGTTCTCAAATCTCCTCTTTACTTTGTTGAGTTGCATGTCTGGTACAGGTAGTGTACGCTTTCTAAATAACATTTTACATTTCATGACATCTGTCCATCATTGTTACTGAAATGTGCATCTGTGTATATTAAGCTGCATGAGTAAAAAGTAAAGAATCACACAAAGGCCTAAATATCCCATTAATCATAATTTTTCATTTATTTTAGGTTGCTTCACCTGTAGCTAAAGATGCATTTTAAGTACATTACAGACCTTTAATCTTTTTTAAATACATATTTGGACCAACACCCAGGGACAGTGGATTGCCATCTGCAAACGAAGACACTTCCACTACACGCCAGCATCAAGGCTTCAGTGATGACACCACTCCTGCAAGTCCGGATGATGAGTGGATGCCTGGCCCATCTGGTCTGTTTAAGCAAACAGCCCCAGTGAGTCACACGCAGCCCACACCTACAACTCCCACCTCAGCTGCTACGACAACCCAGCCTACGAATACCTCTACTTCTTGTGACCAGAGAAACACAACTCCCATCTTGTTCCCTCAGTCCTGACTAATGTTTAGCAACCACCTCCAGTTGTGCCAGGACCCAGTGGGATGGGCCACAGTGTTTGAAGTGTACACGGTAGTGAGTGTAGGGGTCATGGGAGGGAATCCCTGGGCCAGCAAAGCAAGGCCACTGGCATCATTGTCATCCAGCCCACTATTGATTGAGTGTAGGGAGCAATACAACAGTCTCAAGATGTGATGGGAAAGGTCCTAACAGAGATCCAGGACCTTAAACAGGTGCAGAGGAGCACATTAGTGACCTGCAAATCACAACTCCAATTTAAACTCCTTGACTGGGGTGATGTTTGACATTTATCATCACATGTGCAGGGCTTTTCCGGTACCATCTACCCCTGTCTGTGGTTCTTCACCATCAGGACAAAATACACCTTTCACAGCCACAGACAGGGAGGCCCTGCCACAGTAGGAAACTGGTCCACCTACCCAGGCTCTGCACCTGTAACCTCCCCCCCCCGGGTACCTTCATTCGGACTACCGGGAGAGCATGGCAAGACATCCACCTCCAACAGATGCAGAACATAATTTCCTCCAGTGTATTTCTACCATTCACTCTGTGAACTATTTCATAGACCTGTTTACCTTTTTTGAGGAGAGCTGTATTTTGTACATAGGACTCCAAACAATTTGTGCTAAATAAATATAGTTTCATTCAACATGATAGACTTTAGATTTTTAGTCTTGTTTTTTTTTATTCTGGTTACAAACATACTGCACTCGTTTTTTTCAAAATAAATACACATAAAACAGAGTCAAGGACATGTTGGATTTATTGTGGTGAATCCTTTTTTAGGTCTCCTGTGCACCATCATTTTTTAAATCTGTAAAACAATATGATACAAAAACAAATAATAGACATCAACTTGGTAATGTGATTCCCATGGAAAAAATATGGAAAAGGAAACAATGAAAACTGAATGTATTCAGGTCATGCATTTGTAGGTAACACATCTGTGACAGAATCAAATATGCCTCTCACCAACCATGCAGAAGTCAGTCTGTGCCATTTAGAGATTGACAATCCAGAACCCTGACACCATGGAAGGAAGGGAAAATGTCATACAATCAAATTAAATAGGCAAACTACTATTGAATCATGACCCTAGCTGGAGCCAGACATCCTGCCTTCACAATAGGACTCCTACATCAATAACACCAATAGTCATCATGATGGCAGTAACATAAATTGAGGCCACATTACCATTTCAGGATATTGTGGCAGTATATGGTGCAATGTCACAACCACCATTTAGTGGTATGCAAAAAAGATTGATTAAACTATGAGGATGCACATCAACAGCTTTCCACACTGAAAACACATAGCCGATTTAGCCAATGTGAAGGGAGACCAGTGTGCTATAGCTTCATATGTGGTTAGAGCACGTTAAGCAGCACATATTGCCTTGGTGGCAACATCCAACAGAATCCAGGTCTGATACAATTGAAATAACTATCATTCAGTCGCAGTGGAAGTTGTTTCTGTATAAGATCTGACCATCCAAACTGGATGCAAGGATAAATGTGACGGTGCTGTCCAGCAATTCAGAGCCCTGCCTGGTGAAAAATACTGTAGAAGAAGGACTGCCCTGCTGAATCCCCTGGTCTGTACCTGAAGGACTGCACTCACAAGAACTACACCAGCTGCACACTCTGGACTTCACCAAGAAAAGCACTTTGCCTTGTTTCATAGCACCCGGAGTGGATTCCCTATAAGCAACAGGTACAAAGGTGATGACCAAAGGAGCTAACCATAGTCCCCTGCATCAAGTCCTACAAGAAGATCCCAGTTGACCAGTGTCCAGTCGACATGTGAGGATTATGACCATGTGCATTCTGGGAAGTGTAGTCCTAGCTTCCAAGGAGCAACTAAAGAGCTTCTAGATCCTCAGATCAAGTTTGTGGACATTTCAAGGACCCAAAAAGGACTTCTGGAAGGAAATCTAGAAGTTTGGAGCAACTTTGTGAAAAAGCTCCATAAGGTGACCGACTCATCAATGAGAGTCAAGCCGGCAATGTCAAACTTCGACCAGGCCTGAATTTCAGGTTCGGGTCGCTGAAACCCTGGAGCTTTTCCCTGCTGACCAGACTTCCAGGAGTTGACTGGGACCTCAAGCTGAGTCAAGCAGACAACATCACATCTCAAGGTGAAGAGGAGCCTTGACCAACAATAAGAGAAAAAGCTCCAAAAGGAGACTAAGGGCCTCATTATGAGGCTGGTGGTCTTCAGACCACCAGCCTCACAGTGGCAGACGAACTGCCGCACTCTAGGTGGTCAGAACACCACAATATAATCCCGGCAGTCAGACCGTCTCACGACCGCCATCCGCCTGCCAGGAGCATGGTTCCTGACAGGCTGATGATGGTCAGATTCACGGTTATCGCCACCTTGCTGATCATGACTTCACTTTCTGCAAGCCTTTCCATTGAGGTCTCACTGCCATGGAAAAGTTGGTGGAAAGCCAGTGCCAGGGGCCACGGGGACTCTTACACTGCCCACAACCATGTCATAGGCAGTGCAACAGCCCCCCTGCCCAGCAACCTCAGAATGCACAGTATCTGATTGGGAGATAGTGCACATTCTGAGGGTGCTGGTGTGCTACCCTGGTGGGAACGTCTTAATACATTGCTCCCACCAGTCAGCCCCGCATAATGGCAATGTCCTCCCCACTGTGTTGGTGGCCTTGCAGTGAGACCACCAATGTTGTAATGAGGCCCTAAATCTGAAGGTAACATTTTGACCAAGGCCTACTGCTCAGTGTACCCGATTTGGGCTCCATCAAAGTCAGCTTCAAACTTTGACTTTGCTACGGTTAAGCCTGAACAGTTGTCCCTGGTTGCCGCTTTTTTAAAAATTGGTGTTGGATTTTTAATGTGTGTTGTGTTTTATTTATGTACTGTTTTGTTGATATTGAATGCTTTACACATATGTTTCCTAATTTAAGCCTAACTGCTTGTGGGCCAAGCTACCAAGGGTTGAGCAAGGATTATTTTACTAATACCTTGACTGGATCTAGTGTTGGATTGTGGCCTGTTACTAACTATAGGTACCTACCTCCCCTTACTAATAATCCACTTTCAAATGACAATTGTTTTTTCTTCTAGATCACTCGCTCTCTTGACAATTCAAGTCTTGCGAACTATATTCGTTTTCATATAAAGGGATGAATATGGTCAGCCCTTTTTTGTATCATGCACCCAGTATCAAAGCACAGATCTGCTTTTTGGAGGACACAGTCTCTTTTTACAGCCTTTGATTTGTGTTCAAGTGAGAGATTAAGCTGTCCACCAAAGAAGCTGCTTTACATTGATGAACATTTATTCCATCTTTTTTAAATGATCCTTTAGCAGATGCACAGCAGGATTGCTTGGCTCATAGTCATGTCATCCTTGCTGACTTCTCTTTACACAATCTAAATAGGAAATAACATTTGTATCAAGCACTCCACCAGCCCCCAATTGTCCACCTCCATTGTCATGTCTTTAGCAGTTGCATCCACTCTCCTTTGAATTACATGATTGTTGACAGACCTCTATTGCTGAAACAGGCATTGGTGCAGGTAGCATGCTGAGTTGCCAACATGTTTGTACCTCCTGTATGAGCGCTTACACACATAGCTTATTAGCACACTGAATGATCCGCAATTGCTTTTGGTCTTTGAGTGAATGACTAAAATGAGTGCATATTCTTCGGCAGCTGACAGTATGTTGCTGACTACTTCTCATATTTGGAGAAAGTACTGCACAATTGTGCTAAATACAGGATTCTTAAAAATCAACCAGCAGCCATGAGTTTCACTATATTACTGCCATTGTCAATCGCAACAACTCCAGCTCTCTAAGTTAAAGCAATTCATAGACCTTGGTATTAAACCTGTCCAAGTTTTTGGAAGCTGTATACAATTACTCCATGGCAAAGACTGCAAAAGTTGTATGCTGCTGAATGCCCCAAAAAGCATCACCAGTGGTGAGACCAGTAGGTAGCCCTATCTTAACTTCCAAGACAATGATCCAGTACACTGAGATACACATGCAATCTGTTGCTTTACAACTGCTCCACATGTCTTTCATGAGGTGGATGTATTGAACATCTCTCTACTTCATAGAGTTGTCAACCAATTGCAGCACTTCACAATGCCACACTGCTATAGCAACTGTAGCAAAATGTGTCCTGCTGAGAACCTTCCATTTTGGACAGAGGGCCTCCACAAATTATAGCAAGCACACTCCTTCCATGGAAGACAAAAAAAGGAGGCTAACTGATAACATTTTAGCCAGTTTTCCATTGAAGAAACAGGATTTATTGTGGTTTGGGTGATGTGGTGACTCTTTGGTAAACATAGCCTTAATAGTATTTTGTTTTGTTGTGGTCCTACTGCCAGAAGTGACCTATTGGTACTAGCAGCTGGTAGGCTGCCTGAGTTCTTTGATGTGGAAGTCACTATACCCCATTGTGTCTTATGCCATGCAGAGGTTTCTGTAGATGAGGATTGCACATGATAGAGGAGACTCACAGTACAACTCTGCGTAATGATGATGTCAGCATCTTCTTCTTCATCACCACCTTCTATCTATTCAGCTGCTTCCTCTGTCTCACCACCACTGCCAGCAGCTATGTTTTTAAGTTGCTCTTTCCATGTGATTACATGTTCTTTTTTTCAAATGAGACAGTTGGCCTCTGGTATCAGAATGCCCACCTGGCTTACCACAAAAGACTTTCTTGTGGTAAACACAGCACATTGCAATGTTATTCCCATGCCAGCTAACCGCATAGAAGACCTAAACTGGGGAGGATAGAATTTGTATTGTGCGCACCCTGACAAACTGTGGTTAAAGCTAGTTGGTTTTGTTGTTTGCCTTTCTATAGGGAGTGCTGCCACTGTTGTAGGGGTGTTGGTTACTGCAGCTTTCTGGGTTCTTGCAAATATGGCAGCTAGTGGTATTGGTTCAACCATGTGCTACTGAGCAGGTTGAGTAGAGGTGAGCCGTACTTCCTCTGTGCTACTCTTCACATTAACGATCACTGTCTCCTCATCATCATCATCACCTTTGTCATTTGCAAGACTTTCAGGAATCTTCCTTTTCTCTTGTCTCTCATGACAGGCCCCAAACCTGGCCGGGGTACAATCCATGTTTTTCTTTGTAGAAGATGGGGGATTATACGTTTCCTATCTGGAGATCATGAAGCTTATGGGGGTACCGCAGCATCTTGCTCTGCTGGAAGGTGTGTTGCTGACTATGGTTCTTGGTGTCTGCTTTTATGAGATGATTTAGTTTGTGGTTGAGATACTATCATTTCATACTCACTGTGCTCCATAGCTGCAGTTACTGCGTCAGTTAGAGACATGGAGCTAGGTTTTGGTGGCAATGGTGCCATTGATGTGAGTGTGATCCTCCTTGCCTCTTCCTGCCCAGAGAAGGGTGCAGGAAAAGATTTACAGGCCTGATTTAGATCTTGGCAGAGGGGAATACCCTATCACACATGTGGTGGGTATCCTGTCCGCCGTATTATGATCCAATTCTATCCTATGGAGATCGAAATATGGGGGATGGGATATCTGAAATGTTTGTGATGGAGAATCCCCTCAGTCGAGATGTAAATAGGCCCTAATTTCTTTATGTGCTTCCAAAGCCATGGGATTCCTATGGAAGGAGAATTTAACTAATTATTTCTGATATCCATCCAGGGATTTGGTACCCTTTTGGGTGGCAGAGGGTGTAGGGAAAAATAAAGAAATTAATTAATTAATTGCTATTTTCGATCTGGGGCTGTGGGACCTCTATGGGAGGCAGAGGGTACAGAGAAAAAATGAAATAAAGGAATTGAATAATTGCTGGTGTCCATTCAGGGCCAAGAGACCCTTACTGGAGGCAGGGAGTGCAGGAAATAATGAATATATTAATTAATTAATTTCTGATGTCCACTCAGGGCCCTGCCACCCCTATCTTATGCAGGGGTATTGGAAAAAAACAAATGAATGAATTAAATGCTACTGTCCATTCAAGGCCATGGGGTCCCTATGGGAGGCTGGCGATGCAGGGAAAAAGAATGTGACATAATTAATTGTTGCTGTCCATTCAAGCTGGTGGGGTCCATATGGGAGGCATGGGATGCAAAGAAAAATTACTTAATTGTTGGGGTCTACTTAGTGCCATGGAACCCCTATAGGAAGCAGATAGTGCACGAAAAACATGAATGAATTAATTAATTAATTTCTGGAGTCCATTCAGATCCAGTGAGACTCCATGGGAGGCAGGCAAAAAATAAATTAATTAATTAAATAGTTGCTGGTATACCCCAATGGCCCATGGGGACACTTTGGGAGGCAGGGAGAGACAAGCAAAAATCGAATATGTTAATTAAATAATTGCTGGTGCTTCTCTAGGGTCCACTGGGACTTTGTGGGAGGCAGAGGAAGGCAGGTATAAATTAAATACATAATGAAATACATAAACTAAATAATTGCTGATGCCTCTCAATGGCCCATGGGGACCCTATGGAAGACTGGAGGGGGATGAGGTAAAACTCAAATAAATTCAAATAAAGTAATAAAAACAATGATATTGTACTGCAATCAGCCACAAGCACAAATACATATTTCAGGAAAAAGAAAACAAGTGAACAAAAATGTCATAGGTCTCTTCTATCAATGTTTCTGGAAAATAGCTTTTACAAGTGGAAGAAAAGAATTGCAACATGCACTGGCTACCCAAATTGGTAGTAGGTAGTTTATCCACTATGTCACTGCTAAAGAAAGAGGCATGGGAAAGATAAACAAAATGGCTGCCTACCCAAACATACACCTCACTGTCTCCACAAGATGGTAGTCACAGTTTGGCCAGGTAAGAAGGAGGCATGGAGAACACAAACAAAATGGTGGCCTATGATAAACACTGTAAACACTGAACACACAATATGGCGACCACTACATGTTCGGTAAAGAAAGAGGCATGGAGCAAAAAGACAAAATAGTGGACTATGGCAAAGACACCCCATGGTTACACATAATGGACACTGCGAAATGGCTAGCTAAGAAGGAGGCACAGAGAACAAATAATATATGGCAACACATGGCAAACAAACCCACTAGCTATGCAAATTGATCACCGCGGCATGATCAGCAAAGGAGGCATGGAGAACAAAGAATATAGTTATCCTGCCTTGCCTGGTGCACTACGCTCTCCCAAAAACATCTTGTGGCATTTCAAGAAGAGGATTGCAAAGACATTATTTATTTACCCAATGTGGCTGAGCCAACAAACATACAACTGCCTTTTACCCGTTACCTGCCAGCAATTCAAAAATCAAAATTAAATTAATTGTAAACATCTCCCAACTGCAATAACAAATATGACAAACATACACAAAAATGGCTGCAAGCACATGAGAAGAAGAAGGTAACTGAGAACAAAACAAGATGTTTGGCTACATGGCCTGGACCCCACGAGCAACCTCAACCCTAGCTACCAACAAGCGATGTGGAAACAAAATAGCATGCAGTTTGCATTTAATACAAGGCCATCTACAACCTCCTAAATGGGATCAGCAGCAGCAGTGAGAGTGTGAAAAATAGATTAGAAATGCTCCCAAATGGGGTCCTGGCTCGGCAGCCAAACAATAAGTAATTCTACAGCGTTCTGCTTATTGCAACTCTAAAACATACTGTGAAGCCTTCCTTTCCTTCCCTGGTATTGAATATGATAGCAGAGGCTATCCCCAAATCTCTGGAGCCAGATTTTTGAGGAGGCTGCAAGAGCGGACTCTGATGCATGAGGTGACCAGTCCCTGGCAGAGATACGATCAGAGCGACCATGTGGGGCTGCAGCAGTGAACTTTATGCACTATGTGGCTTCCCAGGTGGTATGGGGATGGCTAAGAAGTGTTTATAAGTGAGAGAAGTGCTCCAGACTCACTCTAGGGGACTGTGGTTCTCCCCTCCACATGCTGTGAACAACTGAGGGGTGAAGAAGGTGTAGTTGGAGGAGGGGTGAACCTGTTTGGCAGGACAGGGTGAGAAAGGTGAAGCACTCAAAGAACTTCTTGGTATGCTGTCAACAAACAGAGGACCTTTATATATACAGTAACACAAAGGCCTGTCTCACATCACCTGTCTGCAATAATTCCACTGGAGAGGCCCTGAATAAAACTGGGTGTATGAAGAGTACAATAGGAACCCCAAACACATTCAGGGCCAGAAGGCAGGTACGAGACAGAAGCTATCACTGCAAGATCTTGACTGGGGTATGTTTTGGGACAGTGGTGTGCACTGGTCCTCCTCCTTGAGAAACACTTGCTACCCATTTGCCCGAGCTAAACACTTCTGCTTGACCTGTCTGCTGCCTCCTGGGAAAGCAGGAGGACCAAAACTGCTCCACGTTGAGCTGTCATTGAACTCACCAGTTCTCGCCCAGTACACAGGGATTGGAGCAAGGAACACTGAGAGCTCTGCCCAAAGGCACTATAATAAAAAATGGCGAGGGACAAAAACCCCAAATGTGGAGCAGCAGGGTAAAACTGATACATAGACACAACCTGCATCTACAAAGTTTCCTGAAGAGACCACAGACAATGCACATGAACCAGCAGAGAATGATATATTCCTGGCCACAAACATTCAAGCTTTCCAAAAACCCATCAGCCCGTTGATGAAAAGGTTAGTGGAGTTGCCATGGAGATAGCACTGCTGAGTAAAGAACTATAGGCCAGATGTACCAAAGGATTTTACCCATTCTGTGTCTATGGGAAAAAGCTTTCGTACATATGGCCCTATGATCTCTATCAGATTTCTCTATTGAAACCGAAAGCTGCATACCCACAGTAAAAGATGACGTCCTCTCTCGTGAAAATGAAGTGAAAAAACTGAATGTTGTTGATGCCCATCTAGACAAAAAAGCAAGGATGCAGAGGTATGTTCTTGGCACATTACTTTGAGACTTATAGTCACCCATTCTGACCACAATGAAGAGCGACAGCAGGGCAGCAGAGTAGCAGGGTAGCAGAGTAGAAGCCCTTCTTGCAGCAAAGGAGCACATCAGACCTTCTGAGACTTCCAGAAGTGTACTGAAGAGTTGGGTCTGAGGGTCCAATATGTATACATTGTGCCAACTTTAAAGTAGGAAAAACTTCTAGAGTCACCGTCCTCCTACAGAGGTGTCAGAAATGTCCTGCTTGCCAAGCCCAGCCCCAGCTGTCTTGGAGCACAAAAGAATGGTGTGAAACCCTTTGTGAGTGTGCTGAAGCAGAGTCTTTGTGAATTGCAAGTTTGGTAGGTGACTGCTCTGCCCCCCTATCAATTCAGAGATGGTCCATCCTGCCAACACCTATTCCTCCTTTCACTGTCTAGGAGTAACCCACAAAGACCAACTGACAGCTAAACATAAAAGGCGAACTTTCGAAAAGTGATATTTTCAGAATAATGACTGACAATCCAACTTTACCATTAAAGAGGGTAATAAGGTAACCCAATGTTATCCTATGGGAGGCATGGGCCTTGCAATAGTGAAAAACTAGGAGGTTCTCACTACCAGGACATGTAAAAGTTAAAAATACATCTCCAACTGTTTAAATAGACTGCACCCCGGTCAATTGTCTTTTTAGGGCATACGCTAGGAGTGACATATGAAAAGGAAGGTTTAGGTCTAGCGAAGTGCAAATGGCAGTTTAAAACTACACACACAGATACTAATGGCAGACCTGAGGTATGTGTAAAGGGCTACTTAAGTGGGTGACACAATGAATACTTCCGGCCCACTAGTGGCATTTATTTACAGGCCCTGGTACATGTACTACAACTTTGCTAAGTACTTACAAGTAACATGAATGTGCCAATTGTTTGTAAGCCAATTTCACCATGTTTAAAGGAAAGAATACAATCACTTTAGAATTGATTAGCGGTGGGAAAGTAATGAAAGTCCTAAAGCCAAAATAAAAATGAAATCAGCAAAAAACAAGAGGCGTAAGGTAAAAAGTTTGAGGAAAGATCATTCTAAGACAGACAAGTCTAAGCAGCAAAACTGCTAATTCCTGTGTACCAAGCATTATTCCTGTCATGTGTCAAGATTGTTGTGTCAGGCAGGCCAAAGGTTCGATAAAAAGGGCAAACAGCAGAGGCAAAAGGGGAAGACCTGCCTCATGCCTCTGGTGAGTATAAGGGGTGATGAGAGGTGTCGTTCATAGTGAGCTTGGCCACAGACTTTGCGTAGCTTGCATATATAAACTTTTCAATAATATCCTAAGCTCCTCTTCCGGAAAGTTAAATGCAGGAAAGCCCATTCCAGTCTGTCAATGACCTTCTTGATGTCCAATGACAGAAAAATCACAGGTATGTTTTTGAGCGGGGCCTTCTCAATTAGATGGTGGTTGATCTAAATGTGTTGTGTGTTTGCTGCCCCTGAATAAATTCACTCAGGTCCAGATGTACCAGATTGCAGATGTGTGTAGCCAAACTTTTTGTGAAAAGCTTTGGGTGTATATTAAGGGGGGGGCTATTGGGTGGTAGGACACACATCGAGAAAGACCTTTACCAGGTTTTGGTATGACCATCACCACTTCCTCCCCCATAGTCTGTGTAACAGCTTCTGATACTGGATAGTGACTAAACAGCATCATAAGTTTTTGGATCAGTCTGGGCAAATACAAATATAGAACTGGACCACAAGGCCATCTGGCTCCTTCTTTTTATTAGGGTTCAGGGAAATAACGGATAGTCGGATCTCTTTTGGTGTAATGGTATTCTCCAGGAAGTCTCACTGGGACTCAGTAAAGTTCAGCAGGTGGACCTATTCTAGGAAAATCTCCCGAGATATGGAGGGGGAGGAGATGCATCTATAAAAAGTCTTGTAGAAGTGGTGGAAATCATCTACCTTTCTAGCTTCATCTATTAGACGGGTCCCATTGTCATCAAGGGTTTCCCTAAAATATTCTGTTTCTCTCTTGCCTCATAAGATGCCCATTGAATGGGTTCCTACATTGCCCCCAAAAACATATCAATATTTTCAAAGATCTAGTAGCGAGAAGTGTGCTTTATTTTTACAGCGTATACATAGTTGGCCTGAGCTGTAATAAGGGCAGTAGTATATAATCAATATGAGAGTGCAGCTGATGGACATGGGATCAAAAAGTGAAGCCAGGCATCGTCATGTGTTTTTCTCGCCAAGCATATTGAAGGACCAGGTTCCCCAAGGTTTTCTTAAGTTGCTTTGAGAAAGCTCCAGTTTTCGTTCCATCTCCTCCCTCTCTGCCCCTCTCTGCCCCTGTGGGGGTCCCAGACCATGTCTCCAGTGAGAACAATCTCCTCCTAGCGTCCCTCCAGAAAATTCAGAAGAAGGGAGTCCTGCACCATATTGGGTGCATATATCATTGCAAGCATGATAGATTTACCCTCCAGTGTGTCCACCAATCCTGTGTATCCACCATCTTTGTTGATTTTGTAATTAGAGATCACTAGGGATAAAGTGCACTGTGTAAGGATTGCTTCTCCCCACTGCTCAGTTGGAGCTGGGGAATGGTTGGCTACGGGCTATGCGATCTGATCCTCCCATGGTCCTCTCAAAGGAGGTGAGTCTCCTGTAGGCAAATGATATCTGAGTTAAAGTTTCAAAGGGTTCATCAATTAGCACCTCACTTATTAGGTGAGTTCAGCCCTCGCAGATTAAGTGAGATCATTTGAACCATTTCAATGTCTGAGAGGGGTGAAAATGTGTTCCGGGGCATCCTCTGTAGTGCGTGCATTAAGATGTGTTGAACACTGCATTACTATAAAACTCATGCAGGGGCCGCTAAAACAGTACCTTTGATGTTGCAAATGTCAGCAGCAAAGACTCATGGTTTTGGTTCTTATTCGCGCAGTTGGGTTATAAGTCATCACTGAGTCTCGCAGTCGGATCCCGCATCAGCTTTGAATTCCTTTCGATGTCAGTGATGCATCGTTATAGAGTCTCACAGTGATGTCCTTGCACCAGTGTTGCATCGTCGTCAAACCTTGCATTCGGGTCCCACATTGTTGTCAATTCAGCACTGAATCGGCATTGAAGGGCACTGTGTCAGTTCTGAATGGCGCAACAATCTTGATGCACTGGTTTTTGTTGGAAGACAGCTGTAAAATCCTCTCTCAAGGCCCAAGACTGGATTGGCTCCTCTTGGCAGGGCAGGACTGACAGTAGCAGTCCAGCAGCTGAAGCAGAGTTGAGGGGGAAGCCTTTGATGGCCCTGAAAGTTCGAGAAAAGGAGGCAAGCCAGCAAGCTTTTAGAGTCACTTGGTTATACAGAGAATGCTGAGAGCAAAGTCCAATCCTTCTCACTCCCAGGCAAAAGGCAGCAGGCCAACACAGCAATGCAGTTGAGCAGAATGGCAGTCCCTCCTTGCAGAATGCCCTTCAGATGCAGAAGTGTACTGATTTGATTCGGTTTAAAGTTCAGTACATACCCAGATGAGCCTTTGAAGTAGGGGAAACTTCAAGGAGAGGCCTTTGAAGTGCACAAGGTCCCTTCCTTTCCTTCCATGGCTCCAGACACTCTGGAGGGAGTTCTGCTGCCCTTTGTGTGGGGAGAGGCACATCCCTATTCAGGTGTGTCGGCTCATCTCTCCCATATAGCCCAGGATGGACCATCAGCCTGGTGATAGGCCATCAGCATTCAGATGTCGCACCCTAGCTCCCGTTGTGTGTGACTGTCTGTTCTTTATCCCATGGGGCAATAGCTGGACTTCACGGGTCAGCCGTTTGGGCAGTTCTAGAATCTTTTATGTGAGTTCATAAACCTGCCAAAGGTTAGTTCTGTTACTTCCTAATTAAAGCTCAGATTCTGACCTTATAGGTTAGGGCACCAGGCATCAGTGATGTCAGAGCCATTCTTGATCCCCTGGGCTGGTATACATACTCTACAAGACTGCCTCTTGGGCAGGTCTTAATTCAAAAGTACAGGCATTGAGTCGCTAAAATGGTTGACTTTGTCCACTACCCAGGTGAAAGCCACAACTACATCTTCATGGTTGAGGCATTCAATCAATCAATCGATCAATCAGTATTTGTAAAGCGCAGCTACTCACCCGTGAGGGTCTCAAGGCACTGGGGTGGAGGGGAGGGGCCTCATATGAAGAGCCCCATCTTGAAGTTCTTTCTAAAGATGGTGAGTGACGAGCTTTGTCTAAGGTGCAAGAGGAGGTTGTTCCAGCTCTTCGCTGCAGGTTAGATAAAAGATTGTCCTCCATCAGTGGTTTTGTGGATGTGCGGGATCCTGGCGGATTCCACCTGGGCGGAGTGGAGGGATCTGGCGGGGGTGTGGAAGGAGACGTTGTGGTTCAGGTAGGCTGGTCCTGCGTTATATATGGCCTTGTACTTGTGAGTGAGAAGCTTGAAGGTGATTTGCTTCTCGACCAGGAGCCAGTGGACGGTCCTCAGGTTTTGGGAGATGTGTTCTCGTGAAGAAGGTCAAGAATGAGTCTGGTGGTGGCGTTCTAGATGAGTTGAAGTTTTTGGATGTTCTTAGGTGCTGGAGCAGAGGGCGTTGCTGTAGTCGAGCTTGCTCATGATTAAGGTGTGGGTGACTGTCCTGCGACAGTCTTCTGGGAGCATTATCCAGCTTCTGAAGAGTTCTGAATTCTGAGATCCCTGTGTGTGAGTTTTCAGGTAGACAGTCCGAGGGGAGCCCCATCAGGGTCACAGACTTCTGCACATCTTTTAGATTGTGAAGCCACTCGCTACTGTCAAAGGATAAACCAAATGAATATGTCAAACTGTAGCTGATGCCATCTTCCTAGAGCTTCCACGTGACTGGTCAGAACTCGGCTTGTTGCTTTAGTGTGAGCTGGGAGACATCGTCATATATCACTCAGGAGTGATGTTGAAAGTTCACCACTCCTGCTTTTCTAGCATGGCATAGGATTTCCTCCTTTCCAGAGGAGTAATGGAACTTCATCAGGACATCTCTGGGTTGTTCCAACCCTCACAGGCTAGGGTACATGACAACTAAAATGTCAGAGCTATTCTGATCCCCTGGGCCGGTATCCTTACTCCACCGGTCAACCTTGTGAGTGGCTCTAAATTCAAAAGTCCAAGCATCAAGCGATTCAGGCGGTCAGCTTTGTCCAATCCCCAGCTAAGATACCCAACATCTGCATGAGAGAGGAAGCTACTAGGCATTCTCAAGTTTCCAGGGGGGTTCTAGATTCTGAGATCCTTGATTGTGAGTTCTTAGGTAGACTGTCCAAGGGGACCCATGCCAGCATTCTGCCTTCCACGTATCTCTGAGATTGTGATGCTGATCACAAATTTCAAAGGATAAACCTAATAAATGTGTTTACTTGTAGTGAATGCCATCTGTGCCACTGGAATCAAGCTAGCCTGGCTGATGAGGGGTGAAACCCCGAAACCAGTCCCAGGATGCATGTTTACAGTTCAGGGAGGACCTGGCCTTGCAGTTCGGGCTGGACTGTTCCCATGAGGAACAGGGTCAAGACTGATTTGCATATGGCTGGGTCCAAACTGGGGTGGCATGGTGAGCAAAAGAACGATGGATTAAACCCAGATCTGTGACTGGGGGTGAGTGTTTGCATTGTCAGCACTCCGTCCATCATCTTTTTGTGTTGCTAAAGTTGCCCTAAGTGGGAAGGGTATGCCCAGATGTGGGTCCCTTGCTCACTGTGCCACTGGAATCAAGCTAGCCTGGCTGATGAGGGGTGAAACCCCGAAACCGGTCTCAGTATGCATGTTTCCAGTTCAAGGAGGACCTGGCCTTGCAGTTCGGGCTGGACTGTTCCCATGAGGAAAAGGGTCAAGACTGATTTGCATTTGGCTGGGTCCAAACTGGGGTGGCATGGTGAGCAAAAGAACGATGGATTAAACCCAGATCTGTGACTGGGGGTGAGTGTTTGCATTGTCAGCACTCCGTCCATCATCTTTTTGTGTTGCTAAAGTTGCCCTAAGTGGGAAGGGTATGCCCAGACGTGGGTCCCTTGCTCACTGTGCCACTGGAATCAAGTTAGCCTGGCTGATGAGGGGTGAAACCCCGAAACCGGTCCCAGGATGCATGTTTCCAGTTCAGGGAGGACCTGGCCTTGCAGTTCGGGCTGGACTGTTCCCATGAGGAACAGGGTCAAGACTGATTTGCATATGGCTGGGTCCAAACTGGGGTGGCATGGTGAGCAAAAGAACGATGGATTAAACCCAGATCTGTGACTGGGGGTGAGTGTTTGCATTGTCAGCACTCCGTCCATCATCTCTTTGTGTTGCTAAAGTGAATGCCATCTTCCCAGAGCTTTGGTGTGACCAGGCAGAACTCAGCTTGTCATTGTAATGTGAGTTGGGAGACATCTTGATAGATCATGCAGGAGTAATCTTGAAAGTTCACATTCCCTGCTTTTTTAGCATGACATAGGATTTCCTCTTTTTCTGAGAAGTATTGGAATTTGATCAGGACATCTCTGGTTCGCTGTTACTGGGACTGCCTCTTGGGTCCTGTGCAGTGAATCCTATTACTATGGATCTCAAGGTGGTCTTTGCCCAGCAGTGATGAAAGCATGTTGGTGACAAAGGCTTCCAGACTGGTGTAGAAGATCTCTTCAATGAGTCCCCTGAGCTATAGGCTCTCTCTTCTTGGATGATTTTTTGGGTCTTCCAGTTCGTCCTCAGCTTGTATATGTTTTTCCTCCAGCACTATGCATTTGGCCATTATGTTGATTTGGACTGTGGATGTAGTCTGCAGCTGCCTTTCTGTGTTAAGGATCTATTGACCCACTGTGTCCACATCTGTCTGCGCTTTTGATACATTTGCATTTAGGTCTGTGTGGAGCTCAGCCAAACTGGCAGTGAAATCATGTCTAAGCTCAGCTGTGAGCTCTGTTATTAATGATTGGAGGCTATCTACCAGGGGCCGTATTACATTCAGGGTGCCCTTTTCCCATTTGAGCAATGGCACACCTTCAAACAGGTGTGCCATGCCAAAAAAGGGAAAGTGCACCCTATTACGTTGAGTGCTCTGCCCTCAAAGCAGCAGCAGACTTGTGTTGCCATGGGGGCAGCACATTCAAGTGAAATATAGAGCAGTTCAATCGGTGTGAACATTAGGACAAAACCATAAAATTACTACACAGCTTAGCATACGGAGAGTCAGCACAAAGATCCATAACATACCATGGGTCAGTAAGCCTGCAGTGGGGACAGCTCATGATTAGTTATCTAGCAAATATAATTGCAAAGTCTTTTAATGATTTATTTGCTGTGTGCAAGATGGTGCTGTCTGAAAGAGAACACCCCATAGCAAAAGACTAGGGGCCTCATTATCGGTTTGGCAGTCTATAGGATTGTAGTAGTGGCGGTCCAGCCACTGCAACTCTGGCAGCCTGAACGCCTGATTACGAGTTTAGCAGTCAGACCGCTAGATGCCTACCTGAGGACTGACAGCACTGCCATAGTCATTGTGGCGAGAACCACAGCGGTCCTGACCGTGGTGAACAATATTAGAGATCCTGGCATTGGTACCACCATGCCCATAATAACCTGCAGGACCACCAGCCTTTCAATGGCAAACTCACTGCCATGGAAAGCTTGGCGGTCAGATAGGTGAGGGGCCCAAAACGGGTGGCTCAAGGGGCTACATCCCCATGGTGGGTGAGGCGGGGTCCCATGTGACCCCCCCCAGAAAAGTTTGGGTTTGGGGTGCACTGTGTCCCATGCATGAAGTGGTGAATGGGTACAGTCAGTCCGCCATGCTGACAGATAGGGATGCATGGCCTGCAGTAGTTCAATTCTACTGCCCCATGCCTCCCTCCCCAGCCAGTCATACAAGGCCAGTGGGGAACTTATAATCTGGTGGTCTGGGGACTGTCGGCCTGGCACCGTACAAAAGACAGCTACCATTGTGGTCCAGTAGTCCAACTGTCAAGCTTGTGATGAAGCCCCTAGTGATGCCTCGACTTAGGGTAGAGGACAAAAATGATCTTGATGCCTCACTTACCAAAAAATAATCAAGCTACACAATTCAGGAAATTCCAATGGGGATTTTGCTCAGACTCAATGATTCCCCGTCAAGTTCATAAAAAATAATGCTTCCTAATTGTCACCCCGAGGGTAGTGCCACAAAAAAGATTGCCCTATCAATAGAAACTAAAATGGTACTTTGCTATATTCATTGAACTTCCTTGTTGTTGCCCAAACCATTGACCAGACAAATGACCTTTGAGAAAACAATAATGAAACATCTAACCTTCAGAGAGAGATTCTAAGACCTTAAGCATTATGCCACAAGTGATCCCATAGAGGCTTTGCAGGCTGGGAGACTACCTGGGGATCTCTGCGGGCCACAACTGCAGTGATTCTCATCAGAGTAACCTGGTTGATGGTGATGGTTGTGATAGAGTGTGCATTATATCTACTGATTTCCCTTATTGAATTTTGAGGACAAGTTGATGCAAAAGCTCTGGAAAATAAGCTGGTCAAGGTAGTCAACACCTAGGAAAACCATGAACAAAATAGTTTTATGCCACAGAGGGGTACAGGATATTGTTTGAGGAAACCGCATGTAGCACTTTCATAGGAGGGGGTAACCCTGTCTGGTGATTGTGGTTTTTGAGAAGACATTCAACCTGGTTGAGTGGCCTTTTCTCAATAAAGTCCTTGACAAATGAACTTTGGCTTAGATTTTCAAGCCTGCATTAAGCAAGTATATTGCTACCCAGGGGCTGGAGTCCAGGTAAATATAGTACTCTCTCGGTCCTTCCATATAGCATGAGGCATGGGGCAGGGATTCCAACTGCTCCTTCTATTCTTTATTTGGTTAGGAAACCATTAGTGAAGTGGATACTATGATCTGCACAGGTATGAGGTGTCCAATGGGAGAGGGGCTTGGAGGACTGTATTTCTCTGTATGCTGACGAAGTACTATGAAATGTGCATAATCCGGCTGAATCCATACCACAGGAGCTGTGATTACTAGAGGTATTTGGGAAGGGTTAGGCCTGATAGTCAACTTGTACAAATCCACCATGATAATGATTGCGTACTTTCTGATTGCAGAAACCCCAGCACTCGAATAGGCATCTATGTATTTCTAGTATCCTAGAATGCACTGTGAGAAAAGGCCTCTTTTTGACATGGTAAGCCCCCACTTTTTGCCTGTTTGATTTAGCCTAGAAGTTGTAGTGCCCCTGCTAACTAGGTTCCCCGAGCCAGAGCTGTGATACATTAGCACAATTGGATACACCCTTAACTACCACTATAAGTCCCTAGTAAATGGATACCTAGGTACCCAGGACCTGCGGTACTATGGGTAGGGCCCTGAGGGCAGCAGCATTGATTGTGCCACCTCCTAGGGCCATGCATCGAAATGCACCTAGCACTGCCATTTCAGGCTGAGTGTCCTGGTGCAAAACACAAACTTGACATGGCACGATGCTTGTGTGCCCTGTTCACCATACACTACATTTACTGTGGGTAAGACACCCCTCTGGCAGGCCTTACACCCCCAAGGCAGGGTGCACCATATTATATGTGAGGGCATAACTGCATGAGCAATATGACCCCACTGTGTCCTTGCCAAACCTCGGGCCTAGTGAGTGAACAGAGCACCCATTTTAATACATGTGCTGGACACTGCTCAACATGCGTTTTCTAGCTACATGATGGGTTGTTTGGTATCAAACCATTCAGAATGATAAATTCAAACTGGTACTAGTATTGGATTTATCCCTAAATGTACCCAGTGGTCACCTTAGAGGTGCCCCTGCAAAAGCAAACTACCCTAGCATGATTGCTGACATGTTCTAACCAGCCTGCCACTTCCAGACACCCAATATACAAACCTTGGGGGAGAGCCCTGTCTCTCTGATTTGCAAAACAATACCCTTCCTGGGTGGAGGAGCTAACACCCCCTCCCTCTGGAATGTGCACTGCGCTGGCAGTGAGCTTCAAAGGGCTTACCGCCTTTTAAACTCGACCCCAAGGCCTGCTGCTAACAGCAGATGGTCAGCCCTATTAGCAAACTCCTACGTTTGGCGGGAGCAAAGACGGGAAACCACACAAAGGATAGGAGGAGTGGCCCTACCTTGCATTTTCCTCAATCTTAGATGGGAGGAAAATAGCCACTTAGGTTTAGGGAAGGGACGCTTCCCACAAGAAGTGGTCACTATAGTGGGTGTGGCCACCCAAACGTAAGTGTCCCATTGGGGGACACAACCAGGTACCCCCTAAAATGACCACAAAATTCAGTATTTAGTGGGCATCTCTAGACCAAGAAATCAGATTTGAAGGGCACAAAGAAGACCAGCACAAAGAAGATCCAAGGCACTAGAACTGTGGACCTGCTGCACAAGGAATAGGCACCAAACCCTGCCTGCTGCACCCAGGACCTGACAATCACTGCTGAGGAGTTGCTGGACAACTGGACTGACCTCAAGAAACCCAGAGGACCTCCAGGCTTCATCAATCACCCAAGAACGCCCTCCAGTGTGGAGGTACCACTCTGCAATAACCAAGGAACCAGCAACCTAGAGAGGGTCACATCACTGAGTGGACACTAACTCCCAAACCAGAAGTTGTAGCCAGACTCAACAACACACTGAAAACCACAAGGACACACCCTAAAAGTGTGCCAAGTTTGGTAGCACTATGCCCTCCAGTGGCCGGATTCCACCAATACCCTGCATACTAGTTAGTTGACATCGGACACCAGGAAAACCAGCCCGCCCAGGGATGAAAAAGGACCAGAAGGAAGCCCCAGTCAAGGGACTTCAGGAACACCCTATCCCTCTTATTGGAGTGACCCTGTTGTCTTGCAAGCAACCCTTAAAGAGACTTATCTCCAGATCCCAAGGGCATCTTTGTGCACAGCTCCTAGATCACCAATTTGCTCTGCACCCGACCGCCCTGTGTCCTGCAACAAAGAACCTGCTGTGCCCTAAGGGTCCCTCACCACTTGCAACCTCGACACTTCAAGGCAACCACAAGGAACCACCTCTAAACTTACCTGTGCAGTGCTTTTCTAAGTGGTCCCACCGCAGTGGCCCTATACCAGCTCCAGACACTTTTCCCAGCTGCTCCCACCGGAAACAGAAGCCACCCAAACTTCTCTATCTGGCACATTGTGCTCTCTGACCACCTTGATTAACCTATAAAAGGAGAACTTGGTAACTTCAGAAAAAGACATGAAAGTGGTCAGAATTGATTTGTACTATGGATCAAGTAGTGTGCCACAAATGTACTCTATGTACAACATGATAATTCTTTGCAGCCTTGTATGAACAGCTAAGTGAAGTATTACACTCTCAACCAAGGCATTCAATTCTGCATTTTCATTCACACCAGCTAGTGCAAATCTTTCAGACACCTTTTTTAAAATTATAAATATTGAAGGAGGGTGAAAACTAATGAGTAATTGGCGCCCCTACTTTCCCAATCTAAATGCCTTAATTACTTACGGTGCTCAACGCTAGGGTTTCACCCCCTAAAAAAACCCTAAATGGTAACAAAGGTCACCAATTATATACAGAATGTGAAGGCACACGTATAGAAATTGATACGCAACCATTGCAATTATTTTAAATAGGATTTCCCCAAGAATATATTTCCACAAATCAAATTTTGACATGTAAAATAAATTAAATTCAAACTTAGAGTCAGTACTCAGTCCCAAACCGAAAATCATCAGTCCAAATTGTATATTCCTTCGATAATTGTTCACACTATCAAGTTCATACTTCCAAAAGCTCTTTCCAATCCATCATGTATCAAACAGTTTCATTTCTTGATGTTCCATAGATTAACTCGTGTATCTTTACATCAGAGTTCTCAATAGTCTCTTACTTGTCCGTCCTCAATACTCTCTTACTTGTCCGTCTTACTTGTCCGTCAACACGTGTTTCATCCGGGGGGTACCCCTGGACTTCCTTAGGACCTTCCAAAATAATGTACCCATAAATTATACATCCTAAATCAACGTGAACATTATATTCCTTATTACATTGTTAATGTTACACCAATAAGTCTATGTTCAATAGTGGGAGCTATGCAAATCAAATAGCATCAGGTAAAATAAAAATAAGAATACCAATACTCAGTTTAACTATAATCGGAATAAATTCAGATCTTTTATGACGAAGTACCACACGGGTCAGGCACGTTCATGTATTTTAAAATATCCATTTTGCATAGAATTTATGTCATATATCCTAATTAAATCTCATGTCATTTCTGGTTCCAAATCTAATTTGCCTTTGAACAAAATAAATTAATAATATAAAATACCTTTTCATCCAAAGCTGTGTTCCACCTACAGCACTTTGTTTCATTTTATCTTATTTCAATGTACATAAATTATGGCTAAAAATAAATGAGAGAATACATCTGTAATCATTGTGTCTAATTATCTTTGTATAGATTTACATCGTGATAATAATTTCTTTTTGTAAAACTCACCTCACTCCATATGATAGTTCCACTTATGTTATATTATTTGCATCTCACTGCATTTCCAATAGTATCTATCACAATAAAGTCATAAGTCAACCACTTAACCTATAATCACATATCCTCATATATTCACATAAAGTGTTTCCATTCCCGTTTTTATCCTACCTGTATATGAAACTCTGTTGTCCGCGAGTGCACCGGCTGTTTGATTTCTTTTTACAAACCGAGTTCACCCGACTCGGTCTTATTTAAACACCGCGGTTACTCCATAAAAATAAACAACGGACTACACACTCTTTCATGCCCGTGTGAAATAGAAACAGAAAGCGGACTGTTTTTTCATTATTACAATTACCCTTCCCGACCTTCTCGTGTAACTAACTTCCCAGCCTCATATTTCCAAATAGTTTACTCACTCGCCGATTGTACCCATGTATAAGTTATAACCTACATGTAACCTCTACGATAATTACCCACTATTAATATATTTATAAAAATATATTCTCAACAGATTTCCAAAGAGAAATGAGATGAACTAAATAATCCAACACTTCAAAAACTAATCTATATACAGATAACTAAGAGAATTTAAATAAAGGTTTTCATAAATAAATAAAGTTCCATTGTAAATTCCTATTGGTTGTTCAGAAACAAACCAGAAATTCCAAATCAGAAGATATTCTAAAACATAGTATCAAATTATATATCTTATCACATTAGTAGTCCCCAAGAAAATATTCCATCTCATAATCGGTATTTAACCCTTGTTCTACCACCCCTAGTCACATAATCCATATTGACTCCCTTCTGCGTAGGGCCAATTCTCTGTTACCTCCTCTTGGATTTACTCCACAGTGATCAAAACCAAAAAATCTAAATGTTTTATGGTTTCCTTGTGCATCACATACTTTCATATGAGAGGCTATTGGATATCTCTCATCTTCTTGCCTAATTGCTCTCCAGTGTTCAGAGATTCAAACTTTGAGGGGGCGTATCGTACTACCCACATAAGTTTTTTCGCATCTACATATAACCATATAAACAACATATCTGGTATTAAAATCTATGTGTACTCTTATGTTCACCTTATGACCATTCATATCAAAGAAGTCTTTTTTAGCTTGCCATGCCCATTTGCACACAAATGGTTGAAGAAATATATCTACAAATTCCAAAAGTCTTTCAGTGGGCCCCCCCATACCGGAGACTATCGGTCTACCTGGCAGAAATTCTGACTCTTTATGCATCTTAGGCAGCGTATATAAACATGGAAATCTAGGGCGATGTACCAGTAAATAAAGATATTCCTCCTCATCCAATAGATTCCTATCCCACCAGCTTTTTAACATTCTGTTTAACTTTCCTGTCAATGTTGGTATCGGGTTATATGAGAGTTTTTCATAGCAGTTACTATCACTCAATTGAGTGTGTATTTCTCGCTCATAATCAATGCGGTTCATAACCACTATATTTCCACCCTTATCTGCTCTCTTAATAACTACATTCACATCCGATTTTAAAGTCTTTAGTGCAAAATATTCCTCTTGTTTCTGGTTAGGTCTCCTCAGATATCTCTTTTTCTTCTCCTCCTTATCTAGATCACACCAAACTAATTTAAGAAATGTTTCAATATTGCTGTCCATTGGAGATTTTGGCATCCAGTTGGATTTTTGTCTCAAACCACTCGTAACATGTAAATCCGATGGAACATTTAAGTCTCGAAAATGGTAGATATTGTTACTGGATATTCTTCATAATCTGTAATCGTCATCAATGTCATGAATATCTTGAATAGATAATTTACTTTGCGCCAAGTTTCCTAATGGAGCTGTCTCAATATCTGGTATTCGAGTATCAAAATATTTCTTTAATTTCAACCTTCTAATGAATTTATATAAATCTATTTTTGATTTACAAATATTCCCCACAGATGATGGACAAAATCCCAATCCTTTATTTAGAAGTAATAACATATCAGATGATAATTGTTTGTTGGACAAATTGACAACATTATTCTCATTTATTTTTAGCCACAATTTATGTACATTGAAATAAGATAAAATGAAACAAAGTGCTGTAGGTGGAACACAGCTTTGGATGAAAAGGTATTTTATATTATTAATGTATTTTGTTCAAAGGCCCAGGAATGACATAAGAGATTTAATTAGGATATGTGACATAAATTTTATGCAAAATGGATATTTTAAAATACATGATCGTGCCTGACCCGTGTGGTACTTCGTCATAAAAGATCTGAATTTATTCCGATTATAGTTAAACTGAGTATTGGTATTCTTATTTTTATTTTACCTGATGCTATTTGATTTGCATAGCTCCCACTATTGAACATAGACTTATTGGTGTAACATTAACAATGTAATATGGAATATAATGTTCATGTTGATTTAGGATGTATCATTTATGGGTACATTATTTTGGAAGGTCCTGAGGAGGTCCAGGGGTACCCCCCAGATGAAACATGTGTTGACGGACAAGTAAGACGGACAAGTAAGAGAGTATTGAGGATGGATAAGTAAGAGACTATTGAGAACTCTGATGAAAAGATACACAAGTTAATCTATGGAACATCAAGAAATGAAACTGTTTGATACATGATGGTTTGGAAAGAGCTTTTGGAACTATGAACTTGATAGTGTGAACAATTATTGAAGGAATATACAATTTGGACTGCTGATTTTCGGTTTGGGACTGAGTACTGACTCTAAGTTGGAATTTAATTTATTTTACATGTCAAAATTTGATTTGTGGAAATATATTCTTGGGGAAATCCTATTTAAAATAATTGCATTGGATGCATATCAATTTGTGTTCCTTCACATTCTGTACCTTTTTTTAAATGATCCTGTAGCAGATGCAACAACGGGATAGCTTGGCCCATTGTACTGTCCTCCTTGCGCGCCTTCCTATGTGAAAACTTCAAAAGGAAGTAGCATCTGTGTCAAGTATTTGACCAGGCCTCATTTGTCCACATCCATGGTCAATATTTTCCCAGTTGCATCCCCTCCTCTTTGAATGACATAATCCTTCATCTATTTGTTCCGAACAAATAGACATTGTAACATGTAATCAGTCAAATTTCAATGTGTTAGCAGTTCCTGCATGAGGACTTTAACTGGTACTCTGTTACCATGATGAATGATCCTCAGCTGCTTCCAGGCTTTAAAAGAGTGGTTTAAATGAGTGAAGATTCTTCTGCAGGTGGTCAGTATGTTGCTGACCATGTCTTGTTTTTAAGAAAGTCCTACACAACCAGATTAATGCAATGCACCAAATGCAGGATCCTGAAATAACTACCATCTGGCAAAGCCTTGACTATAATACTGTCATCATCCATCACAACAAATTGAATTCTGAGGCCTCTGGGTCACAGTCACATACACACCTTGCTGTTAGATTCTTCCAAGATATTTGCAGCTCTATGGGATTTCTCCATGGTGAACATGGCTACTGTTGCATGCCTCCGAATGCCCTTAAAAGTATTTTCAGAACTGAGGCCTGTAGAGAGCTGCTGCCTAGCCCCCACAAAAGATATTCAGCGTGCAGTGATACACAGGTAATCAGTTGTTTAACAACTGGTCCACATGTCTGTCGTCAGGTAGTTAGTGTGAACAATGCTTTGCTACAAAGCTTGTCCAATCAATTGTAGCACATCCTAATGGAGTGATGGCATAGGAACTCTGGCAAAATACGTCTTACTTGGAACCTTCCATTTTGGGCAGTTGGTCACCACAAATTCTGAAAATCACACTCCTTCCCCAATAGAAAACAGCAGGCACTCCAGTGCTATCATTTTAGTCAGCTTCCCATTGTACAAATGTGCCGTTGGTTAGTTGATGTCACCTAACTTTCTCGTAACAGTCTTCTTTTCTGGGGCCACTGACGCAGGAGACTTCCGAGAAGTAGGAGGCGGTAGACTCAATGTGAGTCTTGAGGCAGTCACTGTATGCTGTGGTATCTCCATTTGACTGCAACTTGTTTAAGGTGCACCTCCTACTAGATTGTGTGATTTATTTTTACATTTGTTGTTTGGCCTCTAATACCAGAACCAGGGTTACCTTGACAAACACTTGGGTGGAAAATGGAGCATATATTGCAATGTCATCCTCCTGCTTGCTAATCATAAAAAAAGTCCCAAATTGGGAAAGAGAACTGTCTTAGTTTGTGAGAGAGAAATCCTTGAAGAAGAACTGGAGGTAGGTGGCTGTGTTGTAGATTGCCTCTCTGCAGTGCATACTTTAGCTGAGGTAGGGTTGAAGCAGATCTCAGTGGGGGCCTTGCAAATATAGAAGTTGGCACTAATGGTAGTACCAGTGCCACATACCTCTGAGTAGGTTGAATAGGAGGGGAAATGTTTGTCTCCTCTGGGCAAGCTTCTATGACTATGACCGGCTCATCATCCTCCTCATCTCCTTCCATAATTCTGAGGCTTTTATGAACCTTTCTTTCCCCTTGCTATCCTGTCATGTCTCAGAATCTTCTGGGATCTAATCCATGTCCAGATCATCAAAAGGGGTGCTTGAAGAAGAAATGGAGTACCCTTCCTTTTTCTTGCTGGAGATCTGGGATCCAATGATTCTAAAAGAGGAGGTTCTTACTCAGCAAGAAGCTCAACCTCCTGTTCTGCTCCTGCTTTATGAAGATCTACTATTGCTGGCAGTGACTGCTGTCCACTTTGCTCAGTTTCCTGTTACAAGTGGTTACCACATTTTACTACTTTGTGAAAGGGACAAATCCACATCTATGTCATTGACCGTGACAGGCATGGGCATGGGCTTAGCTTCGGACAGTGCCATTAATGCGGGAGTACTGCTTCCAGCTTCCTCCCCGAAGGCTGGTGTGGAAGGCACACATTTCTGGAAAAAGGTTGTGATCAGCATCCCAGTGGTGGCAAGCCGCTTCTTATCACACGTCACTTTCTTTGTAGCACCTTTCTTTGGGACCATCTTAAAGCAGTCTGAGAAACATTGAGTGATACATGGCATTCTTGTAGTTTGAATTAGTACATTCAAAGACAGTATAATTTATAGCCTGATTGCAAGTTTGGTGGTCTCAACGTCATTTCACCATGGTGTCAGTCCCGAGTGCTCTGTGAACTCTGCGGTCTTTTGCCCCTCGTATTTAGATTCCACTGCTGACCCAGCGCCTGTGTTTCTGATGGTGGTGGACCAGCTCGGGAGACGATCAGCAATTCAAGACATAGGCCCTCATTATGAACATGGCTGTCCAGCCTGCATGCCGGTGGTGGCGGAAATTATCACCACCGACATAGCGGTCGGGACCGCCATACTCTGAACACAGGGGACCTCCACAGATGGCCCTCTGCCACCACCAGGCTACTGCTGCCAGGCAGCCTGACGATGACAGAGTTCTCTATCCGACAAGGCAACTCTGCTCCGGATAAAGAACCCGTGTTCCTCCACCTTTTCCTGGTGGTTCCCCCACCAGGGAAAGGCTGGCAGAAGGGGTGCTCTGGGGCCCCCATGCACAGCCCTGAAGTGCAGGTCGCAGTGATATGCACAACGGGTGATGCTGCACCCGCCGCACTGAGGCATTAAAGCTGTCGGTAATGTCCAGGCCCAACATTCCGCTGGGCCGGCTGGCAGAAACACTGTTTCAGCCCGCCGGCCCAGTGGAATGTTCATTATTGGGCCGGCGAGGTCTTCAAGGGGCAGACGGTCTGTGTTTAGACCATCAGCATCCCGCCATGTTAATAATCACCCCCATATTTTCCATATGTGCTGTGCAGGTGTTTACATTTTGACTAAATAAGTGTAAAGTGTACACATATGCATGACATATGTAAAAGAATACCTTGTATGACTACTTTCCCATTGATAGTCTAGAATATGGCCCTCATTACAACCCTGGCGGTCAGTGTTAAAGCGGCGGTAATATCGCCAACAGGGCGGCGGGAAAAAAAATTGAATCATGACCATGGCGGAAACCGCCAACATAGACAGCCACTTTAACACTCCGACCGTCACAGCAGTAGAAACAAACACCGCGGCGGTAACCGCCAACAGACAGGCGGAGGAAAAAGTACCGCCCACCCTATCACAACAGGCCTATCCGCCACCTTTTACGGGGCGGAACCAACGCTATCAAAAGCACGGTGTAAACAGTACACAGAAGGGAAACCACTCACCCATCGACACCCAATGGGGAACCAGGACGCCAAGTAGCCCGAACTACAGGTCCTGCCTATGCTGCTGTTCCTCCTGCTCCATCAGGAGCAGGACAGAGGCCGTCGATGACCACAGTGAGTACTGCACCTACAACACAAGGGAGGGGAGGGAAAAGAGAGTGACACACACAGTCTCTCTAGTCTCTCCAGTGGGTGGTTTGCCCACTTCTTTATCCTGGGGAGTGCAAGGCCACAGTCTCTCAAGTCTCTCCAGTGGGTGGTTTGCCCACTGCTTTATCCTGGGGAGTGCAAAGGCACAGTCTCTCTAGTCTCTCCAGTGGGTGGTTTGCCCACTGCTTTATCCTGGGGAGTGCAAAGCCACAGTCTCTCAAGTCTGTCCAGTGGGTGGTTTGCCCACTGCTTTATCCTGGGGAGTGCAAAGCCACAGTCTCTCTAGTCTCTCCAGTGGGTGGTTTGCCCACTGCTTTATCTTGGGGAGTGCAAAGACACAGTCTCTCAAGTGTATGTCTTTCTCCACTGATTCTGGAGGGGGCCTGGTGCCCAGAGTGCTTCATCCTGCCGAGGACTGAGGTAGTGGATGTCAATCTCCACTGGTTCTGGAGGAGGCATGGTGCCCAGAGTGCTCCACGTGCAGTGTGGCTGGTACCATTCCCTCACCTGGGTGTGTGTGCCACGAGATTGCCGAGGAACAGGTAGCATGATACGCCATGGAGGCAGCGACATACCCCACACTGCTGCAGCTTCGCCTTCTACCTGCAGGTGCAAACAGTGATGGAATTCATGCCTCATGGAAGCTGGCCAGGGTCCAGGAAGTCTCCTACAACCTTGGACGACTGACCACTGGGGATGGTAGCCATGTCAGCGGTGGTGCCTCTGTCCGAGCACATCACGGGGCTGGTGGCGGTGCTTGCAGCGGTGACTGTGGCGGCGGTGCTGGCGGTGGTGCATGGGTCAGCACCAGCGGAGGGACACAGCAGGACGTCCCCTGCAGCCTCGGACGGCTGCCTGCTGGGGACTGTCGCTGAGGCTGCAGAGATGCCAGTGGCTGTGCAGGTGGCAGTGCAGGTGGCGGTGCAGGTGGCGGTCGTGGTGGCGGTGCTGGTGGCGGCGTACAGGTTGGTATTGTTGTGGACAGAAGGGGTGACACTGGTCCCTCAGTCGGTGCCATCGTGCCCTGTCCTTACCTGCTCTTCTGCTTTTGTCACTTCCCCACCTTTGATGGTGCCGCAGGTGTCTTGCCACTATCCCCTTTTGTTTTTGCTGAGCCCTTGGTGGCTGGTAGGTGCGGCTTCTCCCTCCGGGATGTGGGCAACTTCTTCACCTTGGCAGGTGGCGGAATGTCCTTGCCCTCGCTACGTAGCACACTGGCAGCCCTAATGGGTGTCTCACTCGATGACCCCGCAGTTGCTGGCACCACTGTGCCTGGGGAATTGGTGGCTGAGGTGCTGGGCTGGGACCTGGAAAGCCTGGCCTTAGGGGAAGCACGGGGAGGGGAGGTGAAGGGAAGAGGTCAAGGTTTGCCATGAAAAGTTTTTTATACACATTGGGACGGGAAGATGGAGTGGGTTTGGGAGTGGAGGAAGAGGTAGTGGTTGTAGGAAGTGTTTGTTTGCTGAATTTGGGTGAAGGTGCATGGGCCGGAGGCTGTTGTGAGGTGGATGGCTGTTAGGTGGGTGTGTGCCTGCATTTGTGTACTTTGGGGGGAGGGCTCACAGACACACTGGGAGAGGACACAGGGGATGTGTGCATGGTAGTGGGGGTGGTGATTGACCGTGAGCTGTGTGTGGTGATGAGCATCCTGGTGATGGAGGCAGTGGATGAAGATGTAGTGCATGCAGGTGTGAGTGGAGACAAGACAGGGAGGGAGGAGGAGGACGTGGAGGAGGGGGACACAGTGGAGGCAGTGGATGTTGCTGTGTCTGCATGGGTATGGTGCTTGTGTGAGTGCTTGTGGGATGTGTGGTGCTCATGTTTGCCATGTCCACTCTTGTGTGTTAATGAGTGTGCATGCTGGTCTGATGGTGTGCTTGGGATAGGCTGAGGTACAGGGGATTGGGTCTGGGTAGTGGAAACTGGAGGGGGAAGGCTGGACACAGGGACAATGGCTGCCATCAGTGCTGAGGCCAGAGCCTGAAATGCTCTCTGTTGGGCCGCCTGCCCAGAAAGAATGCCCTTCAGGTATGCATTTGTTTGTTGCAAATGCCTCACAACACCCTGGATGGCATTCAAAATGGTAGATTGCCCAACAGTGAGGGATCTCAGGAGGTCAATAGCCTCCTCACTGAGGGCAGCAGGGCTGACTGGGGCAGGGCCTGAGGTGCTGGGGCGAAGGAGATGCTCACCCTCCTGGTGAGCGGGCACGGGACACACGCTGAGGGGCTGATGGGAGGGCAGTGCTGGAAGGGGGGGTGGTGGCTGTACCTGTTGATGCGGTGGGCACAGAGGTGCCCGCCACTGCAAGGGAGCTCCTATCAGAGGAGGAGTCGCTGCCACTGGTATATGCTCCTTTTCCCGTCGTGGAGCTCCCCTCCGTCCCACTGGTGGCTTCAGACTCCGTTGCTTCACTCTCCAGGCCAAGTAGGTTGCAGCTCCCTCCTGCTCCGGGGCCACTGCTCCTCCGAACAGGGAGACAACAAAAAGTGGGGAGAATTACAGAAGAAAAACATGTTCAGTGCATGCAACACCACTACCGTTGGCGGACACAATACACAGGGAGCAGCCCTCAGCACTACGCCATGCACTAACAGTTCCTAGCAAATTCACATGTCCATGGGGTACGAGGCCTAAGACCAATTGCTGCACACCTAGAAGTCACAGGAGCCTGACTAGGTGTAGATTGCTCTTACCACTAGTGGGGTTGGGGTGCCACAGAGCCTGCCTCACAAGGGACCTTTCCTACCAAGTTTGCCCTGGCCTAGGGGAACCCACTGCCCACCTCCCCCACCCAGACACCTCGTAATGCGTGCAGAGTCAGCTGAATGAGAGTGTACTCACCCCTTTGTGGCTGCTGTGATGTCCTCAAGCGCCCATCCAACTCTGGATAGGCCACCGTCAGGATCCGGTACATCAGGGGGGTCATGGTGCAATGGGCACCCCTTCCACGTTGGGAGGCCATCCCCAGCTGGGCCTCCGCCATCTTCTTGCTTCAGCGGCGCAGGTCCTCCCCTCTTTTACGGCAGTGGGTGCTCCGTCTGTGGTAGACCCCCAGGGTCCGGATGTCCTTGGCGATGGCACGCCAAATACCCTTCTTCTGGTGGGCACTGACCTAGAGGAATGGTACAGGGGGAAAGGAAATTACTCACACGTCCGGACCGTCATACTCATTGTCCACCAGTACCCACCCATGCCCTGACGCACATACACTCACCATCCACACATGCAGGCCTCAGCCCCCCCCCCATGTATCTTCCATCCACACCACTCAAAGCAGGCATTGCCCAAGCAGCATGCTCACAGTGTACTCACCTGTTTGTCTGGAGGACCGTACAGTTGCGTGTACTGGGGAGGACCCCATCCACTAGTTTCTCCAACTCCTCAGAAGTGAAGGCAGGGGCCCTTTCCCCAGACACTGTAGCCATTGTCGCTGCCAGACACAGGTCACAGCAGCACTTGCAGTGTAGGTCCGCTCCTGTTGAAGGTCAGGTATCAAGTGAGTGAACAGATAGAAAATGGTGGTCACAGAAATAAACACCCTTGAATCACAAATCAATCTGGAGTCATTCTGTACTTTCACAAATGTGTAATTGCAACCTCTCAGACAAATAGCAATGTCAAAGTTCATTTTCACATACCAATGTTCGACAGTTGTTGGGCATCAGTAAACATAGCAGAAGGCAGAAAGTGCTACCCAGATCTGTGAAATGGAAAGCCAAAGTGAAATGTCAGAGTCCATACACAGAGGTAAAAAGGGCAGATACATGCAATGTCCTACAGTAGTATGATGTGAGAGGAGCAGTGCCAGTCTCTTATCTGTGTCTCACTGGAAGTATTGCATGATGATGTTGTTTCAGTTGTCCATATCTTCTTCTTCTGCCTCCTCTTCTTCACTGTCCACAGGCTCCACAGCTGCCACAAGACCAACATCAGGCCCATCCTCCTGCAGAAAAGGCACCTGGGGGCATATTTATACTCCGTTTGCGCCGAATTAGCGTCGTTTTTTTCGACGCAAATTCGGCGCAAAATGAACGCCATATTTATACTTTGGCGTTAGACGCGTCTAGCGCCAAAGTATGAGTAAAGAGTGTCATTTTTTTGCGTGAACGCCTTCCTTGCGTTAAAGAGATGCAAGGAAGGCGTTCCCGTCTAAAAAAATGACGGCGACGCAAATGCGTCGTATTTATACTCCCGGGCAAAAATCACGCCCGGGAGGTGGCGGGTCAAAAAACCCTGCATTTGCGCCACTATTTAACGCCTGGGTCAGGGTAGGCGTTAAGGGGCCTGTGGGCTGAAAATGAGCCCACAGGTGCCCTCCCCTGCCCCCAGGGATCCCCCCTGCCACCCCTGCCCACCCCAGGAGGACACCCAAGGATGGAGGGACCCACCCCAGGGACATTCAGGTAAGTTCAGGTAAGTATAATTTTTTATATTTTTAAATTTTTTTTGTGTGGCATAGGGGGGCCTGATTTGTGCCCCCCTACATGCCACTATGCCCAATGACCATGCCCAGGGGACATAAGTCCCCTGGGCATGGCCATTGGGCAAGGGGGCATGACTCCTGTCTTTACTAAGACAGGAGTCATTTAAATGGCGTCTGGGCGTCGAAAATAATGGCGCAAATCGGGTTGAGGCGATTTTTTTGCCTCAACCTGGCTTGCCCCATTTTAAGACGCCCTAACGCCATTTTCCCCCTACGCCGGCGCTGCCTGGTCTACGTGTTTTTTTTCCACGCACACCAGGCAGCGCCGGTCTGCTTGCGCCGGCTAACGCCATTAGACGGCGCTAAATTTTTTGACGCTAAACTGCGTTAGCGCAGTTTAGCGTCAAAAAGTATAAATATGGGCCCTGGTGTCTCAAAGCCAGGTTGTGCAACATACAGCATGCGACGATGATCTGGCACACCTTCTTCGGTGAGTAGTATAGGGAGCCACCTGTCAGATGGAGACACAGGAACCTGGCCTTCAAGCCTTCAAGAGGCCGAAAGTTCACTCAATTATCCTCCTAGTTTGCCCATGTCCCTCATTGTAGCGTTCCCCTGCCCTTGTCCTGGCATTCCTCACTGGGGTTAGTAGCCATGACAGGTTGGGGTAACGATAGTCACCTGCAAATGGCGAGGGACAACTGTTAGACACACACTAACTTGTAGGGATATCCCCAGACCCAGACAACCATTCCCACTGACTTGCTTCCAGGTGCTCACCTAATAGCCACACACGGTGCCTCTGGAGTTGACCCATCACATAAGGGATGCTGCTATTCCGCAGGATGTAGGCGTCATGCACTGAGCCAGGGAACTTGGCATTCACATGGGAGATGTACTGGTCTGCTAAACACAACATCTGCACATTCATCGAATGGTAGCTTTTGCGGTTTCTGGACACCTGTTCATTCCTGCGGGGAGGGGGACAAATGCCACATGTGTACCATCAATGGCACCAATGATGTTGGGGATATGCCCCAGGGCATAGAAGTCACCTTTCACTGTGGCCACATCCTCCACCTGAGGGAAATTGATGTAGCTGCGCATGTGTTTCAGTAGGGCAGACAACACTCTGGACAACACATTAGAGAACATTGGCTGTGACATCCCTGATGTCATGGCCACTGTTGTTTGAAAGGACCCACTGGCCAGGAATTGGAGTAGGGACAGGACCTGCACTAGAGGGGGGATACCTGTTGGATGGCGGATAGCTGACATCAGGTCTGGCTCCAACTGTGTACACAGTTCATGGATTGTGGCACGATCAAGTCTGTAGGTGATGATGATGTGTCTGTCTTCCATTGTCGACAGGTCCACCAGGGGTCTGTATACTGGAGGATGACACCATCTCATCATCTGCCCCAGTGGACGTGCGCTATGGAGGAGAAGGGTGAGCAGAGGGTCATAAACCACATAGATTTCACAAGGGTGTTTTGAACAATCGTGATGTAATCGGTATGTTGCGCTGTCTGTCCGTATTCCTGACCAAAAGTGCTGTGACGCAGTTAGTTGCTGTGCCATGTGCCCCCCTGAAATGAGGTAACTGCGCTGGCATTGTGCTGCGTCGTGGTAGGCGGACGAAGACCCCGGCACAAATCAGCATTGGTTATCATTGAGCCCTGTGGGTTCCAGGAGCCAATGACAATGTACGCTGGCGGTGATGGTCATCACCGCCGCGGACGTGACCACCATTTTCTATCTGTTCACTCACTTGATACCTGAACTTCAACAGGAGAGGACCTACACTGCAAGTGCTGCTGTGACCTGAGTCTGGAAGCGACAATGGCTACAGTGTCTGGGGAAAGGGCCCCTGCCTTCACCGCGGAGGAGTTGGACAACCTGGTGGCTGAGTATTGTAATTTAGTAGCGATTAGATTAAGCATTAGCAGACATCTTGTATTTAGCAACTATTGTGAACATTTCGCAGAATCCATTTTGTATTCATGGCAGCCATTTTCTCTGCCATGTGCTTGCCATGTGCTCTGTCCTACCTTTCTGTTAACTACTCTTGAAAATCTGTTTAGTGACAAGTTATCTTTAGCATCTCCCACTTCCGCACGTGCCCAGTATGATCTGCAGCTGTTAGTAATCAGTAACAGACAGTAATGTGTCAACTAGTCCTTGAAAACTGTTAGCCCCTCCTACCTGTCGACTGTGCATTTCCATATGTCCTCATATGTATGTAAGTCTTGCTTCTATAATTTTACCATCTCCTTTTAGCCCCTGTGTGGGTATAAAAGGACCATGCTCTCTTAGTTCAGTGATTACCGAAGGGTGCTTTTTGAACTTTAGTACCACCTCAGGAGGTTTAATAAACTTTGGGGGTGATTCTAACTTTGGCGGGCGGCGGAGGCCGCCCGCCAAAGTTCCCCCAACAGAATACCGCTACGCGGTCAGAAGACTGCCGCGGTTATTCTGTGTTTCCCGCTGGGCTGGCGGGCGACCGCCAGAAGGCCGCCCGCCAGCCCAGCGGGAAACCCCTTCCCACGAGGAAGCCGGCTCCGAATGGAGCCGCGGAGTGGGAAGGGTGCGATGGGTGCAAGGCAGACACTGAAAATCTTTTAGGGGCCCTCTTACGGGGGCCCCTGCAGTGCCCATGCCGTTGGCATGGGCACTGCAGGGGCCACCAGGGGCCCCACGACACCCCTCACCGCCATCCTGTTCCTGGCGGTCAAAACCGCCAGGAACAGGATGGCGGTGAGGGGGTCGGAATCCCCATGGCGGCGCAGAGGATTCCTCAGGGCAGCGGAAAACCGGCAGGAGACCCTTGGGGGCACCGCCAGCCTGTTGGCGGTGCTCCCGCGGTCGTTGACCCTGGCGGTCAATGACCGCCAGGGTCAGAATGACCCCCTTTGTCTTTTATTTCAGTTTCTGTGCCAACTTCTTCCTATATGGTCTGAGGACTTTATGCAGAGAAGGGCGAACCCCTTGCACTAGTAGGCCTTGCTGAGGCTTACTGCGACATGGGGTCTTCCCCCAGTACACACTACTCCACGGTCCTCCAGACAAACAGGTGAGTACACTGTGAGCATGATGGGTGGGACATGAATGTATGGAGTGGTGTGGATGGAAGATACAGGGGGGAGCAGAGGCCAGCATGTGAGGGTGGTCAATGTTGTGTTTCTGGGCCAGGGTGGGAGGTTGTGGCCACTGAGTAAGAAGAACCGGACGGGGGAGTAAAATCCATTCTTACTTCACTTTTCCTCTAGGTCAGCACCCAACAGAAGAAGGGTATTTGGCGTGCCATAGCCAAGGAAGTGCGGACCCTGGGGATCTATCATAGACGGAGCACACACTGACGCAAAAGATGGGAGGACCTGCGCCGCTGGAGCAAGAAGATGGCGAAGGCCCAGCTGGGGATGGCCTCCCAATGTGGAAGGGGTGCCCGTCACACCATGACCCCCCTGATGTACCGGATCCTGGCGGTGGCATATCCTTTGTTGGATGGACGCTTGAGGGCATCACAGCAGCCACAAGGGGGTGAGTACAGTCTCATTCAGCTGACTCTGCGCGCTTTATGAGGTTTCTGGGTGGGGGAAGTGGGCTGTGGGATCCACTAGGCAAGGGCAAACGTGCCAGGGTAGATCCATTAGGCAGGCTCAGTGACACTCCAAACCCAAAAGTGGTAGTAGCCCTCTATACCTAGTCAGGCTCCTGTGGGTTTCAGGTGTGCATCAAATGGGTCTAGGCACAGTACCCCGTGGGCAGGTGATTTTCCTAAGAACTGTTAGTGCATGGGCTAGTGTATAGGGCTGCTCCCTGTGTGTTGTGTCCGCCAACGGTGGTGTTGTTGCAGGCATTGACCATGTGTCTCTTCTGCCTTTCCTCCCCTTTTTGTTTTGTCACCATATCCTGGTGTGCATTAGCACCATCTGATGGAGGAGCATTGGCACCGGAGCAGGAGGGAGCTGCAACCCACATGGCCCAGGAGGGTGAATTTACGGAGTCTGAAGGCACCAGTGGGACGGAGGGCGAGGGGAGCTCCACGACGGGGACAGGAGGAGACACCAGCGACAGTGACTCCTTCTCTGATGGGAGCTCCCTTGTGGTGGTGGGCACCTCAGTGCTCACCGCATCAACAGGTACAGCTGCCAACCCCCTACCAGCACCGCCCTCCCAGCAGCCCCTCAGCATGTTTCCCGTGCCCACCCACCCAGGAGGGTGGGCATCTCCTTCGCCCCAGGCACCTCAGGCCCTGCCCCAGTCAGCCCTGCTGCCCTCAGTGAGGAGGCTATTGATCTCCTGAGATCCCTCACTGTTGGGCAGTCAACCATTTTGAATGCCATCCAGGGTGTTGAGACGCATTTGCAACAAACAAATGCATACCTGGAGGGCATTCATTCTGCTGTGGCAGCTCAACAGAGAGCATTTCAGGCTCTGGCCTCAGCACTGATGGCAGCCATTGTCCCTGTGTCCAGCCTCACCCCTCCAACTTCCACTACCCAGACCCAATCCCCTCTACCTCAGCCTATCTCAAGCACACCATCAGACCAGCATGCACACTCATCGAAACACAAGAGTGGACATGACAAACATAATCACCACACATCTCACAGGCACTCACACAAGCACCATCCCCATGCAGACAACCAACATCCACTGCCTTCACTGTGTCCCCCTCCTCCATGTCCCCCTCCTCCCTCCCAGTCTCGTCTCCACTCACACCTGCATGCACTACATCCTCAGCCACTACCTCCATCACCAGCACGCCCATCACTACACACCATCTCATGTGCAATCACCACCTTCACTACCATGCACATATCCCCTGTGTCCTCTCCCAGTTTGTCTGTGAGTCCTCCTCCAAAAGTACACACGCAGGCACAAACCCACTCAACAGCCATCCACCTCACAACAGCCTCCAGCCCATGCACCCTCACCCAAACCCAGCAGACGAACACCTCCTACAACAAATACCTCTTCCTCCACTCCGAAACCCCCTCCATCTTCCCGTCCCAGTGTGTCTAAAAAACATTTCCTGGCTAATATTGACCTCTTCCCTACACCTATCCCCCGTCCTTCCCCTAGAGCCAGGATGTCCAGATCCCAGCCCAGCACCTCAGCCACAAACTCCTCGAACACTGTGGTCTCTGCAAGTCCAGTCACATCGCGGGCGGCACCCATTAGGGCTGCCAGTGTGCCACCTAGTGAGGCCAAGGATCACCCTATTCCGCCACCTGCCAAGGTGAAGAAGGGGACACACATGCCGTAGGGAAAAGCCACACCAACCACCCAGCAAGGCCTCATCCAAGACAAAAGAAGACAGTGCCAAGGTCCCAGCAGTGACTTCCAAGGTGGGGAAGGGACACATGCCTAAAGGGAAGTCAGCTCAGGACACGAAGCCTCCGGGTGAGGAACTGGTGTCACCTCTTCTGCAAAACAGAACAGCAACCTGTACTGCTGTGGCCAACGCCGCAATCACCACTGCCTTCACCCCCACCTGCACTGCCACCTGCTCGTCTGCTGCCTCTGCAACAGTCCCCAGCATCATCCCCAGTGGGCAGCCATCCGAGGCTGCAGGAGACGTTCTGTTGTCTCTCTCCACAGGTGTTGACACATGCACCACCAGCAGCATCTCTGCCACATACACCGCTGTAACCACGCCACCTGCCCCGCGATGTGCTCAGACAGTGCCACTACAGCCGACATGAACATCATTCCCAGTGGGCAGCCGTCCAAGGCTGCAGGAGATGCCCTGGACCCTGAACAGACTACATGAGGCACCACAACCAGCACTGGCAGTACCAGCAGTTTGCAGGCAAAGTCACCACAGGGTAGAGTGTGTCTCTGCCTTCATGGAGTATCATGCTAGAAAATCCCAGAAAATCTTGTGGCACACAGATCCAGGGGAGGGAATGGGAACTGCCACACACCATATGCGGCACTCTGGGCACAAAGTCCCCTCCAGAACCAGTGGAGAAAAGCATCCGCTACCCCAGTCCTTGGAATGGATGAAGAACTCTGGGCACAAAGCCACCTCCAGAACCAGTGGAGAACAGCATCCACTAGAGAGACTGTGGCTTTGCACTCCCCAGGACCAATCAGTGGGCAAACCACTCACTTGAGAGACTTGTGAGACTGTGGCTTTGCACTTCCCAGGACCAATCAGTGGGCAAACCACCCACTTGAGAGACTTGTGAGACAGTGGCTTTGCACTCCTCAGGACCAATCAGTGTGCGTGGAGCCCCCTTTGTGGAGCAGTGGCGTCGTCCTATCATCCGGCTGAGGTGCCCACCTCCCCTTCCCCCTGAGGTGCATGTTTATTTTCGACCTGATGCCCCTGCAGTGTTAATGCGTTTTGAGGCAGGTATCATGTGTGGACTTCGCCCATGCATTTTGGGACCACTGGTCCACGAACAATGAATGGAACACTTTCCGGACTTGTGTCGTTGCTGTACATATTTGTATATATTGATCTTTAAAGACCTGTTTCCCTAGCTGTATTTTCGATGATTACACTCGTTACAATCATTTAATTTGGTCCTTGCTTTCTTCCAGGGGGTTACAGGGTGTAAATGTGATGTTGATGCATGTATTTGTGTGTATGGTGTTGGGGGTGAGGGTGGGGGTTTGGGTGTTGCGTGATGTGTGTGTGTGTCACTCTCTTTTTCCTCCCCCCTTCCCCTGTGTGCTAGGTGCAGTACTCACAGTGGTCGTCGCCGCCGTCTTTGATGTTCCTGGTAGAAGAGGAAGTAAACCAACATTGGTAACACCTGTTGTTCGGGCTCCATGGCGTTCTGGTTCCTCGTTGGTTGTCGAGAGGTGAGTGGTTTCCGTTCCACAGACTGTTTCAGCCGTGCTTTTGATTGCGTTGGTACCGCCCTGGAAAAGCTGGCAGATTGGTGCCTTGTAATACAGTGGGCGGTACATTGTCTTCCGCCTGTCTGTTGGCGGTACCGCTACAGTGTTTGTTTCTACCACCGTGGCGATCGGAGTATTAAAGAGGCTGTCTGTGTTGGCAGTTTCTGACATGGTCGTGATCCCATTTTTTTTACCGCCGGCCTGTTGGCTGTATTACCGCCGCTTTAACACCAATCTCCAGGGTTGTAATGTGGGCCTTAATATCCAATTAGTATAACAACATACAGATGTAACTCATTTACGTTCATCTTTTCCAAAGGAGACACCCATGGCAGTCCGGAAGGCGTATTGAAAAATTGAATAATCATTAAATTGAAGGCTGGTGTGCTCCTATGTCAGGCAAAGGAATCCAGGGGGAAGTGGAATAATCATTAAAAAATTATTCATTCTAGTGTGCGTGCAGAGCACCTATTACGGCAGGCAGAGGGTCGAGGGTCCAGGGGGAAATTGATTAAAATCTAAAAACTGAATGCCATTGTGCTGCTGTGTGCCTATGGCACTCAGGGGTTGATGGATGGATGGAGGCAAAAGGCAAAAAAAAGAAAAGATAAAAGAAAATGAAAAAATAATTTTAAAAATTCAAATTCAAAACCTACACCACAAAATTAAAAGAAAAAACCTAAATAAGAAAATTTTAATTAAAAATACAAAAAAAACAATGAAGATTAATTGCTGATGTACTACCAGAGTATGAGAAACCCAAATTATACATGAACAAATAGGTAAATGTCGTCTCCTCCTCCTGCTTCCAACCCTTACACATGAGCCATAAGATCTTCAGGTGGCTCCCTTCAACACCAGGAGGACCATACTCTAAGTAGGAGTCTCCAATTACCTCTTGAAGCGACTCCAGATGACACAAAACTCAGTGGCAAAACTCATCCTCAACCTTCCCAGATGAACCCACATCACACCTCACCTCAAGAAACTACACTGGATTCCGATCTAGAAGAGATGCCAGATCAAGATGTTCACCCATGCATACAAAGCCCTGTACAATGAAGGACCAACATACATCAACAAACGCATGATCTTCCACCAACCAACCAGACACCTATGATTTGCCTCCCTCTTCCTCACAGATACACCCAGGAGTTGCCAAGGCAACACCGGAGGATGCTCCTTTGCAAACCTGGCAGCCAAACCTTAGAATGACTGTCCCCTGCACCTCAGGGCCACCTCAGCGCTCCAGTTTTTAGGAAAGAACTCAAGATCTGAACAGATCATGATGCAGCAGCTAGCAACTCTAGCACCTTGAAATGCTCACAGGTGATTTGCGATGCTCTACCAATCGCTGATTGATTGATTTATCAATTGATTGATTGATTGGGGAAAACAAGTTGCAGGTGAAAAATGCAAAAAAACTGCATGCAATTTAAAGCACAGTTCATCATAATCATGTTCATAGTATACATATATTACACTGATCCTCAAACATATCAATAAACTGATATGAGGGAAAAGTAAAAAATAACATTAACAAACAGCCAGAGTTCTCTCCTATACATTCCCCTAGAAAATGGATTTGAAACCTAGAAATGATAAACAGTGGCTGCACAAATTGCTGCTGGCCGCATGGTCAACCAACAAGAACAAGCAAGGAGGCATGGAGAACAAGGAACACATGCAAGATGATAGCAGAGCACAGTAGCAGGCAACATAAAATGACCGCCAACCATGTGGTCAAACAACAACAGCAAGCAAGGAGGCATGAAGAAACAAAGAGCACATGCAAGCCAATTGCAAAGCACAGTGTTTGGCTACACAAAATGACCGCCGGCCACCTGGTCAAACAACAACAGCAAACACGGAGGCATGGATAACAAAGAACACATGGAAGTCTATGCAAAAGCTCGATGACTGGCTGTACAAAATGGCCACCTGCCACAAAGTCAAACAACAACAGCAAGCATGGAGTCATGGAGAACAAACAAAGAACACATGCAAGCCTATTTCAAAAGCACACTGACAGGCTGAGCAAATGGCCACCAGGCACATGGTCAAGCAACAACATAAAGTAAGGAGACATGGAGAACAAAGAACACTTGCAAGCCTATCGCAAAAGCACATTGACTGGCTGTACAAATTGGTCACTGGACATATGGTAAAAAACAACAGCAAGCAAGGGGTCATGGAAAACAAAGAACACATTCAAGGCTATGGCAAAAGCACACTGGCTGGATACAGAAAATGCCCACCAGCTACATTGTCAACCAAAAAGCAAGGAGGTATAGAAAACAAAAAACAGATTCAGGCCTATGGACACCGCCTACACTAAATGGTCCCTGGCCACATGGCATGGAGAATAAAGGCAAATGGTGGCCTATGGCAAGAGCATTACACACTGGCCAGAAATTCACCAATGCCAAGCACAAAAATTAACTGAGCTCTAAAACACTTGCTACAATACACATCATCTTATTGCATCAAATATTACCTCATATATATATATATGTATATATATATAATTTTTGCTGAAAAAAACATGAAATACAAACAGTAACCCATATTTTAAATGTAATGCCATTCCTGCCTTAAATGAAAAAACTAGCTGGAGGGCCCACATACTGAAACAAATGAATATTCAAATGTAACAAACATGGAGGAAAAAGTACTGGACTGAGCAACATTTTTCCTTTACAAAAGATGAAAAATGAAATGCAAAAAAATAACTAGCCCCCCACTGAACCTCCAAGTCACTCACCACAATGAAATTTAATAATCGAATAAAAGTATAAAGAAATACTGGGGCATGCCCTATCAAACAAACAAAAACCTTATACAATAGTTTTTACAATATCACAAAAACAAAGGTGGTCATTACAACCCTGGCGGATGGTGTTAAAGCGGCGGTAAGACCGCCAACAGGCCGGCGCAAAATTTTTTGCAATTATGACCGTGGCGGGAACCGCCAATAAAGACAGCCATTTTAACACTCCGCCACGGCGGTACAAACAAACAGCGCGGCGGTCACCGCCAACAGACAGGCGGAAGACAATGTACCGCCCACAGTATCACAACCTACCAATCCGCCACCTTTTCCGGGGCGAGTACTGCACCTACGACATAGGGGAGGGGGAGGCAAAAACACAGGGACACACACACTCAATACCCCAACCCCCACCCCGACCCTCACACACAACAACACACACACCAATGCTTATCTATACATTATAGTAACACCCCCCAACCCCCCCGGAAGAATGCAAAGACAAAAGGAAATGAGTGGAACCATTGTAATATATCAAAATATAGTAAGCACATATATACATATATATATACACAATAAACAAAATATACTCCACGATTAGTAGTGCAGTTATTGCACCATTCATAGTCCGTGGACCACTGGGCCCAAAATGCATGGGCGAGGCCCACACAAGATACCCGATCCAAACGGAGAGAACACAGCAGGGGCATCAGATAGAAATACAACAGGAACCTCTGGGGGAAGGGAAGGGTGGGCACCACAGCCGGATGAGTGCACCACACCAAATCCACGAGGGGGCTCCATGCCCATTAATGTATCCTGGGGAGTGCAAAGCCACAGTCTCACAAGTCTCTACAGTGGGTGGGTTGCCCACTGTACCATCCTGGGGAGTGCAAAGCCACAGTCTCTCAAGTCTCTACAGTGGGTGGTTTGCCCACTGTACCATCCTGGGGAGTACAAAGCCACAGTCTGTCAAGTCTCTACAGTGGGTGGTTTGCCCACTGTACCATCCTGGGGAGTGCAAAGCCACAGTCTCTCGAATCTCTACAGTGGGTGGTTTGCCCACTGTACCATCCTGGGAAGTGCAAAGCCACAGTCTCTCAAGTCTCTACAGTGGGTGGCTTGCCCACTGTTCCATCCTGGGGAGTGCAAAGCCACAGTCTGTCAAGTGGATGCAGGTCTCCACTGGTTCTGGAGGGGGACTGGTGCCCAGAGTGCTTCATCCTGCCAAGGACAGATGGAGTGGATGCAGGTCTCCACTGGTTCAGGAGGGGATCTGGTGCCCAGAGTGCTTCATCCTGCCAAGGACAGACGGAGTGGATGCAGGTCTCCACTGGTTCTGGAGGTGGACTGGTGCCCAGAGTGCTTCATCCTGTGCAGGACAGATGGAGTGGATGCAGGTCTCCACTGGTTCTGGAGGGGGACTGGTGCCTAGAGTGCTTCATCCGGCCAAGGACAGACGGAGTGGATGCAGGTCTCCACTGGTTCTGGAGGGGGACTGGTGCTCAGAGTGCAGCACTCACCCCATGACGGTCCCAGTTGCGTCACTGCCCCTGCCGCATTTGGGCTAGCGGTGCTTTCCATGGTGGTGTTTGCCATGCTCAGCAGTCCTTGGCCTGTTCAGCGGTGCTTGAGTTGCCAGTGTCTGACCTGTTCAGCGGTTGCTTCCATGGCGGTCTTTGCCCTGTTCAGCGGTCCTTGGCCTGTTCAGAGGTGCTTGAGTTGCCAGTGTCTGACCTGTTCAGCGGTTGCTTCCATGGGGGTCTTTGCCCTGTTCAGCAGTCCATGGCCTGTTCAGCGGTGCTTGAGTTGCCAGTGTCTGACCTGTTCAGCGGTTGCTTCCATGACGGTCTTTGCCCTGTTCAGGGGTCCTTGCCATGGCGGTCTTTGCCCTGTTCAGCGGTCCTTGGCCTGTTCAGCGGTGCTTGAGTTGCCAGTATCTGACCTGTTCAGCGGTTGCTTCCATGGCGGGCTTTGCCCTGTTCAGCGGTGTTTGAGTTGCCAGTGTCTGACCTGTTCATAGGTTGCTTCCATGGCGGCCTTTGCCCTGTTCAGCGGTCCTTGGCCTGTTCAGCGGTGCTTGAGTTGCCAGTGTCTGACCTGTTCAGCGGTCCTTGCCAAGGTGGTCCTTCATTGCCCAGCAGGGCTGTGGCTGGCGGTCCTTCATGGGTCAGCTGGGCTGTGGCTTGGGGGGCCCTCCTGGCCAGCTGAGCTGTGGCTGGCGGTGGCCTCCTGGGCAGTGACTCTGGCGGTGGCCTCCTGGGCTGTGACTCTGGCGGTGGCCTCCAGGGCAGTGACTCTGGCGGTGGCCTCCTGGGCAGTGACGATGGGGCTGGCAGTGGCCTCCTGGGCAGTGACGATGGGGCTGGCGGTGGCCTCCTGGGCAGTGACGGTGGGGCTGGCGGTGGCCTCCTGGGCAGTGACGATGGGGCTGGCGGTGGCCTCCATGGCAGTGACTCTGGCGGTGGCCTCCTGGACAGTGACTCTGGCAGTGGCCTCCTGGGCAGTGACGATGGGGCTGGCGGTGGCCTCCTGGGCAGTGACGATGGGGCTGGCGGAGGCCTCCTGGGCAGCGGGGATGATGGCGGTCTTCTCCACCGTGCTGCTCCTCCCAGACTTTGGAGATTTCTTCTGCCCCTTCCCCACCTTGGGAGGAGTCACAGCTGAGCCGACACTCCCCCGGGACCCCTGTGAGCAGCTTGGCTGGCTGGAGTCTTCCCCCTCTCCCCCGGGCACTGTCCAACTTCTGGTGCTTCACAGGGGGGGGACTGGCTGTGCTGTGGCTCCGTGCCACACTGGCTGGCCTGGTGGCCGGTGCACTCCACATACCTGTAACAACAGGCACCACTGGTCCCGGAGATTTTTTGGCTGAGGTGCTAGTACGGGACCTATGAGTTGGACGGGGTGGTGGTGGTGGGAAATAGGTTAAGGGTGGACAGGAAAAGTTGTTTGGAGACACTGGGACGGGTAGCTGGAGGAGGTTTGGGAGTGGAAGAAGAGGGTGGTTGTAGGAGGTGTACGTTTGGTGACTTTGGGTGAAGGTGCATGCGCTGGAGGCTGTCGTGAGGTGGATGGCTGTTGGGTGGGTGTGTGCCTGCGTTTGTGTATCTTCGGAGGGGGCATCACAGACACACTGGGAGAGGACACAGGGGACGTGTAAATGGTAGTGGGGGTGGAGAGTGCACGTGAGCGGGGTGTGGTGGTGGGTGTGCTGGTGCTGGACGTAGTGGCTGTAGTGGTAGTGCATGCAGGTGTGAGTGTAGATGGGACTGGGAGGGAGGAGGGAGACGAGGAGGAGGGGGACACAGTGGAGGCAGTGGATGTTGGTGTGTCTGTATGTGTGTGATGCTTGCGTGAGTGCCTGTGGGATGTGTGGTGCTTATGTTTGCCTGAGCTTCCCTTGTGTGTTGAGGTGTGTGCAGGCTGGTCTGATGGTGTGCTTGGGATAGGCAGAGGTACAGGGGATTGGGTCTGGGTGGAGGAAGTTGGAGGGGGAGGCTAGACACAGGGACAATGGCTGCCATCAGTGCTGAGGCCAGAGTCTGAACGGTTCGATGAAGGGCAGCCTGACCAGAACGAATGCCCTCCAGGAATGCATTTGTGTGTTGCAACTCCCTTTCTACACCGTAGATGGCATTCAAAATGGTAGACTGCCCAACAGTGAGGGATCTGAGGAGGTCAATGGAGGAAAGAAGTTTGATCATCACCTACAGGTTTGACCGTGCCACAATCCAGGAAATGTGTACCCAGTTGGAGCCAGACCTGATGCCAGCAATCCGCCATCCCACAGGAATCCCCCCTCAAGTGCAGGTGCTATCAGTGCTCCATTTCCTTGCAAGTGGGTCATTTCAAACAACAGTGGCCATGGCATCAGGGATGTCACAGCCTATGTTTTCCAACATGTTGTCCAGAGTGTTGTCTGCCCTGCTGAAACACATGCGGAGCTATATCGTTTTCCCTCAGGTGGAGGACTTGCCTACAGTGAAAGGTGACTTCTATGCCATGGGACATATCCCCAACATCATAGGTGCCACTGATGGGACCCATGTAGCTTTGTTCCCCCCCCCACAGGAGTGAACAGGTGTACAGGAACCGAAAGAGTTATCATTCGATGAATGTACAGATGGTATGTTTGGCAGACCAGTACATCTCCCAGGTAAATGCTATGTTCCCTGGCTCTGTGCATGACGCCTACATCCTGCGGAATAGCAGCATCCCTTATGTGATGGGTCAACTCCAGAGGCACCGGGTATGGCTATTAGGGGACTCTGGTTACCCCAAACTGTCATGGTTACTGACCCCAGTGAGGAATCCCAGGACCAGGGCAGAGGAACGCTACAATGAGGCCCATGGGCGGACTAGGAGGGTGATCGAACGCACCTACGGCCTCCTGAAGGCCAGGTTCAGGTGCCTCCATATGACAGGTGGATCCCTATTCTACTCACCAAAGAAGGTGTGCCAGATCATCGTGGCCTGCTGTATGCTTCACAACTTGGCTTTGCGGCAACAGGTGTCTTTTCTGCAGGAGGATGGTCCAAATGGCGGTGTTGTGGCAGCTGTGGAGCCTGTGGACAGTGATGAGGAGGAAGCAGAGGAAGAAGACATTGACAACAGGGACTAAGTCATCCAGCAATATTTCCAGTGACACACAGGTGAGAAAACATTCCTGCCTACTACAAGTACTTTAACACTTCTACCTCTATCCTGTCTGTCGATTTCACCCAGTGTATGGTCACTGAGTTGTCATTTTCCCTTATGGTTTCACAGGTGTGGTTTCCAACGTGTCATCTGCTTAGATTCCTCATGGACTTGATCTGTGTGACATAGGTATGTTGACATGACATTTGAAAAAGCATTTTGTCACTGTAATTGCTAATACACAATTTCAAAATCACAGACTGACTCCAGATTGTTTTGTGCTTCAGGGGTGTTTATTGAAGTGCTCAATATTGGAGGGGGTTGTAAAATGGTGAGGGGGGATGGTGGAGGAATGTCCATGGCAGAGTCCAGTCTATTAGTCTCACAGGTGCATTGCCCATATGGGCATAGGAAGTGGAGCTGGGGCAGTTCCAATATAGACAGGGTTACAAAGTGGGACAGTAGGATGACAATCAGGGTGGTCTCATTTCTTGGCGGGGGTCTTGGCATCGTGCTCTGTCTTGTTCCTAGATCTCAGGGACCGCTTGCGGGGTGGTTCTCCGTCTGCAGGGTGTGGGGTGCTGGTGTGGTGGTCCTGTGGCGGTTCCTCCTGTCCACTAGCGCCGGCGGAGGTGGTGGGCAGTTCATCGTCCATGCTAGTGTCAGGGGCCCCTTGGAGTGCCACAGTGTCCCTCCTGGTGTTAAGTATTTCCTTCAGCACCCCTGCGATGGTGCCCAGGGCGGAGCTGATGGTTCTGAGTTCCTCCCTGAAGCCCAAATACTGTTCCTCCTGCATGTGCTGGGTCTCCTGAAACTTGGTCAGGACCGTTGCCATCGTCTCCTGGGAGTGGTGGTATGCTCCCATTATGGAGGAGAGGACCTCGTGGAGAGTGGGTTCCCTTGGCCTGTCCGCCCCCTGTCGCACGGCAGCCCTCCCAGTTCCCCTGTGTTCCTGGGCCTCCGTCCCCTGGACCGTGTGCCCACTGCCACTGCCCCCAGGTCCCTGTTGTTGTTAGGGTGGTGGGTTATCCTGGGTTCCCTGTAGTGGTGGACACACAGCTGATTGACGTGTCCTGGGGACGGAGGTATGGGCCCGCTGAGTGGGTGCTGTGATGGTGTTACCAGAGGGTGGAATTTCTGTGGTGGGCTGTGCCTGTGTGAGGGGAACCGACTGTCCCGAGGCCCACTATGGTCCGGGCTGGTCATCTGGATCCAGTAGGACAGAGCTGCTGTCATCACTGTGGGCCTCTTCTGTGGGTGGGGTGGAGATGTCTGGACCCTCCTGTCTGGTGGCGTTGGGTAGGGGTCCTGCAGGGGTGTAAAAACATGATTATTGCATCTGTGTGTGTCATGGTGTGCAATGGGTGGGTGACCGTGTACCCCAGTGCTAGCATTCCTGTGTGGGGGCTTGTGTGATGATGGTTGAGGGGGGTGTTATGGGTATGTGCAGTGGGCATGCTTAAGTGATGGGTGTCCATGCTTTGTTGTGTCATGCAGGGCTTGGTGTTTGGATGTGTGGTTTGTGTTATTGGTACATTTGTGAGGAGCTGGAGGGATAGGGGAGGGGGTGAGGGTGGGGGTCTGTGATAGCTTGCAGGTAGGGTGGGGGATATGGTAGTTAAAGCTTTGACTTACCAGAGTCCATTCCTCCACGGACTCCTATGAGGCCCTCAGGATGCAGAATCGGGAAGACCTGTTCCTCCCATGTTGTTAGTTGTGGGTGAGGAGGTGGGGGTCCGCCGCCAGTCCGCTGTACCGCCAGGTGGTGTCTCGAGACCACGGAACGCACCTTCCCCGTAGGTCGTTCCACCTCTTCCTGATGTCGTCCCGATTTCTTGGGTGCTGTCCCACTGCGTTGACCCTGTCGACTATTCTTCACCATAGCTCCATCTTCCTTGCAATTGAGGTGTGCTGCACCTGTGATCCGAATAGCTGTGGCTCTACCCGGACGATTTCCTCCACCATGACCCTGAGCTCCTCCTCCGAGAACCTGGGGTGTCTTTGCCGTGCCATGGGGTGGTGTGGGTGATGTGTGGGGTGGTGTGTGTGGTGATAAGTGTGGTGATATGTAGTGGTGTGTGGTGTTTTGTGCGTGGAAGTTGTGTGGGTGATGGTGTTGAGTGCCTGTGGCTGCTAGTTTGTGGATGGTGGTGTCTCTCTCTGGCCTTCTTTCTGAATTTTTGGTAGTAGGGGTTTGTGGGTGATGTGGGTGTATGTTTTATATTGTATTGGGTGTATGGGAGTGGTGTGTGTATGTGTATCAGGTGTGTGTATTTTGAATTGTCCAATGTGGCGGTGTTTTGTAGAAGTGTGTGTATTTTGAGCGCGGCGGTGTGTACCGCCAATGGAATACCGCGGTTGAAAGACCACCGCGTGGATTTGTGTGTCGTGATAGTGTGCGCGTATTTCTGTTGGCGTGACGGTGGAGGTTTTGTTTTCGCCAGTTTATCACTGACCTTTGGTGTGGCGGACTTGTGTGGGTGTCTGAATTTTGTTGGATTTCGCGGCCGCGGCTGTGTGTTGGCGGTCTTCTGCATGGCGGTAAGCGTCTATTACCGCCAATGTTGTAATGAGGGCCAAAGTCCTTAAATCCAGTGGTATATAGGCAGCAGAAAAAGTGATCCTTACACCTCAACATCGAAGTGAAAAGTGACCAGGAGATGGACATAGTATTGGGTGGAGCCTGTTGGACAGGAAGATGCACAGGAACTTGGAGCCTTTGGGGCACTTTCTTCCTGTTGGAAAAAAAAGTTTAAAAAAAAATCTTCTTGCACTAAGAAACAACTTGAACAGTCCATTGGAGTAAAATGTCTACTCAAAAACATCTTTATGAGCAGACTTAGCTGCTTTTCGAATCTGCTTGAGGTGCAGCTATTGTTGTTCGTAATCGCTCTGTGTGCCATCGGTATGAAAATAGCACCATTGTGGCTGGAAGCCTCACTAATTGGTGAAAATCGTTTGTGTGCTCGCAAGCAGCCTGGAAGTATTGTGGTACTTGCCAAGTCTCATCCTCAACAATGATAAAAAATTCTGCCTTGTGCCAGATCGCAGAATTTGTTGGGAATTCCACATTACACGTACAGCGTGGAGTACCTGAATACTGCCAATTCTGTGAGCAGGGTTTTCCATCCACCCCTACACTTGATCAGGATAAATATGGGGCAAGATTTACAAGAAAGTGGTGCATCAGCTTTGATGCTCATTATTCATTTGCCCCCTGCACTCCCCTAATGACACCATGTGCATGCCATATTTACAATATCTGGCACCATGATGCACATTAGGACAGCAGAGTCATCATTTATGATGCTATTGTGGGGCTTTGCAGGATTAGCACCATAAATTGTGATGCTATCCTGCAAAGTAAAGGAAGGCCCATTGAAAGTAATGGGCACGTCATTTTAACACCTGCTCTGAGCAGGCATTAAAAATGATGCCAAAAATGGCACAGTGAAATGTAAAATTCACTGCTCCATTTTTATGGGCTCCCCTACATGGGAACGCCCCCCCCCTTGCATACATTATTCCTGGCACAGGCATAATGAGGCACAAGGGGTTACAAGGTGGCACAATGCATACATTGTGTCACTTTGTAAATGTGGCGAAGGAGAATGGTCTCCTAAACACCACATTAGCATCAGAAGAAATAACGCTAGTGTGGTGCTAAGAGGCAAAAGGGCCTTGTAAATCTGGCCCATATGTTTACACTGATTGTTCAGCTCAACCTTCTGATGGCACCAAACGTCAATACTCCACAGCTTGCACAGATGTTTATAGCTTAATGAGGGATTGAGAATTCTACCCTCAACAAACATTTACGCAGTCACTTGGGAACTACACTAGACAGCAAGCTGAAAATAGCATTGATTTTGGCACTGGAACATATGGATCCCAAATTCCCGACACTTAGAGTGTGTGATACATATTATTGTTTCCAGTCACTTAGAGTTTCAAATTATGCAGGTCTAAACTGCATCCCTGCCTCATAAATAACAAGCCTCAAATACTCAGTCTTTCTCACATTAAAAGTACCATTCAAAAGAAATTATTTTACTGTCAGTGGTAATCGTATTACAATCCTTTAACTAGAAACCAAGTATGGAGTCCTGAGTTTAGTAACATACAATAATGTACTTTTGAGCCAGTGCATATATTTCCTGTTTACAAATAAATTAACACTACCCTGATTAGGTCATACACAAGTAGAACATTAGGACTTGAACCTGTAATAAAAAAACATTTCAGCAGACAACCTTAACATTTATCTCAAGACCTTGGATTACTTTAAATCCCCTAAACTTTCCCATAAGCTATCCATGCAAAATATTTGTCCTTTTTTCCAATATCTTGAGGATTCTAATGGTACCAATGGTTCGTGGATTTCCCCGGAAGGGACTGAGAAAGTAGCCAAAATATTGCAAAATTTTGGTTTTTGGGGAATATGGGAAAAAGTGCTGTAGAAGAAAGTATCTGTTTTTTTTTTCTCCTGAAAATGGCATCAACTAAAGGTTTGCAGTGCTAAAATCACCATCATTTCAGCTATCAGGAACAGGCAGATTTGATTCAGAAAACCATATTTTACCACAGTTTTGGCATTTTACTTGGAGATTTTTCCTATTTTTGTGCTTTCAACCACCTTCCAGTTTGTGGTGGAAACTGGTGTGAAATCCATAGTGGATCCCAGAAAGCTATACATTTGTGAAAACATGAAAACTAGAAACAATTCTGAATTCAGCAAGGAGTCATTTGTGTACATCTTTTAATTTTTTACCACAGAAAGTACGGTCCAGATGTATCACAATATTTACCATTCGCAAGCGGTGCAAATCAGTACATTTCACCTCTTGCGAATGCAAAATAGCCTTTCACAAGGTATGAAAGGCATTGCAGTTCCATTTTAGGGAATTACAATTTCTTGTGATTCCCTATAATTGTGACTTCAAATAGGGAATGTCATTTTGCAATTCCCTAAATAGGGAATCGCAAGGGATTTCCTTTTTGCGATTCCCTATGCACATGTAATATGCATTTCCTAAATGTGAACTGAGCATTTAGGAAATGCTATTTCCTAATATGAAATCACACATTAAGAAATGCAAAACCATTTGCACCTATGGGCCTGAAGGCCCATTGGAAAGAAAGGAGTTGCAATTCATTATAGTGATTCCCTAATAGCAATTGCGATTCTGTAGGAATCACTATTAGGGAATCGCTATTTTGTTACATTGCATTTTGTATTCTCTAAATAGCGATTTATTAAAATTTGCTATTTAGGGAATGCAAAATGTGATTTTGATATCTGGCCCTAAGTGTTCAAATAAAAAATATAAAAAATTGTTAGGAAAAATTGCCCATTTGTGACAACATTTTCATTCGTAACTTATCATCACAAAGGCCTATGTGCAAAAGCTATACATCATTACATCTGCTAGACCCTTCTGGTTGTGAGGCTATATAGGATTTGGGGTTTTCAAAGAACATGAGATACCCAGAGCCAGTAACCGAGCTCCAACTTGCAATGGTTTTTCAATGTGTACCGGGTATAGAACAATTTATATGGTAAAATATAAATAGTGAAAAATAGGTATCAAGGAAACCTCTGCATTTCTAAATTGGGCACAACGTATGGGACTACATGTACTAGAATGTAATTTTGCATTTCCTAAATAGCGACTTTATATAAATTACTATTTAGTAAATGCAAAATGCTATGTACAGAGATACTGATTTCCTAATAGTGATTCCTACAAAGTAGAAATCGCTGGTCGGGAATCTCATTGCATTTGTGTCAATGGGCCAGTTTTGCATTTCTCAAATAGCGATTCCTTTTTAGGAAATCACTATTTGGGAAATGCAAAACCAAGGATGGGCAAAAAGCCCCCATTGCTCCACCCCAAAAATAGTGGTGCACATGTAGAGCACACATATGCCCAAGGGGCATGTATGTGCTCTGTTGCAATTTAGAAAAAAAAGCATTTTGGGGTGCATTTTTTTAAGTTGCACATGGTTATCATTGACTTCAAGTCAATGGTAGTTGCATTTCTTAAATGCCCAAATCACATTTAGGAAATGTTTTGTACATCAGAATAGGAATCGCAAATAGGTAATCCCTATTCAAGATTTCCTATTCTGGGGATCAGAAATTGCGATTTCTACAGGATAAAAATCACAATAAGCAATTCCCTAAAGTCCTTAATGCATCAGAAAAGGCCATTTTGCATCTCTTAACGACCCAAAATGCCAATTCAGATCATTGAGAAATGCAAAAGGGCTTTGTACAGCTGGCCATGGAGTTTAGAAACAGTAGCTATTTGCCCATCACTGAAGCACTTGTGACAGTAACGGATCAAGCCAAGAACAATGGGAGCTGTTCCTGTTGCTGGCCCTAGGCACAACCACACAAGTGGTGCAGAATTTTTATTGGCACAAGTGGGGCAATGCTGGGTGGTAGGAAGTTTGTGGATTCCTGTAGATCGTGGAAGTTTTCATCACAGAAACTTGTGGAAAATGTGTGTTTTTAGTCAATATTTGAGGATTGCAGGGCATTGTGGATACAAAAATGGTGTGGGACAGATGCAAAGCACACGATCATGGACTCCCCCAGATGTCTAGTTTTCAGAACTGTTGAGATTTGGTAGGTTTTTCCAGGTCGAAGCCTACCCTAGCCCAAAAAGTGCAGCTATTCACATTGCAAATGGGATTACACTGGGAGTTAGCCAACCTCTCCTGGCTCATTTGTAAAAACAACACCCAAAAGAATCAACTGTCCTTTTGCTTGCCATTGGAATAAGATGCTTTAGTCAACAGGGGAGCAGAAAGACTGTTGAGGTTTTATGGGCAAGGGTGGGGCCTGATGTTAGATTGCAAAGAACACTCCCCATTATTTTATTAAAAATATATATTGCTGCTGTACAGCGGGCTTTCTGCCACACCTGGGGGCAGATCAGGGGTAATTACATCTGCCACAAAAAAGTAATCCATGGTGTATAGTGGTCTTTCTCCCCTCGAAAAGCCGTGGGGCTAATTGGCCTGTAACCCCCCAGGAGGTCTGAAAGCCTGTTTCCCCATTTTTGAGGGGGTGGGGACATGGACATGCCCATGATGAGCAGCCCCCACCCCTAATATAAAAAAAGTAATCCTTGATGTCTAGTGGGCTTTCTGTCCTGTTGGGGGCAGATTGGGGTAATTGCCCCATTTGCCCCTAAGGGGGGGCATAAAGGTTATTTACCCATGGTTATGGGAAGGGGGGCATGACCATGCCCATGCTGGGCAGCCACACCCCCACAGTAAACAATCTCCAGTATCTAGTGGGCTTGCTGCCCCCCAGAGGAAAATGAGGTAAATGCCCAAATCTGCCCTCCTGGGAGGGCAGAAAGACTATTTCCCTTTTTGGGGGATTGCATAGCCATGCTGGGAAGTCCCCATCCCCTATAATAAAAAATAATAATAATCCCTGCTGTTTAGTGTGCCCCCGGGGGCAGATGGGGTAATTCGCCCCATCTACTTTTCAGGGGGCAGAAAGACTGTTTCCCCATTTTTATGGGAGTGGAGGCATGGAAATGCCCATGCTGGACAGCCCTACCTCTACAATTAAAAAAAAGTAATCCCCATTGTCTAGTGGACTCCGGAGGATGGTAATTGCCTAATCTTCCCCCCCAGGGGGGCAGAAAGACGGTTTCCTTTTTTTTAGGGGGGGAATGTGAGCATGGCAATGCCAATGCTGGGCAGTCCCTGACCCTCCGAATGAAAAACAGTAATCCTTAGTATCTCCTGCAATTTCTGCCCCTCTGGGGGGGCAGATAGGGGTAATTGCCGAATGGTCCACCCTTCCTGGTGTCTAGTGGGTGGATTCCTTATTGGGTGTCACCTTCCTGGAGTGATCCACAAGCAAGGATGCACCAAGGAATTGTACCACTGGAAAGGGGAGTTTCTCCCCTTTCCAATGATGCTTCTCCTGTGTGCTTCAGTGCTTGGGGGGAAGAGATTTGCACCGAGCACCGAAACAATGAAAGCAAAATGAGCCACTACGCTCATTTCACTTTCAATTTCAATATATTGATGCCAGCACACCATGCGCTGAACATCATTACATTGATAAAAAAATGCCTCAAGCTGCTGCAGAAGCTCTTCCCCAACTCCCAAGGTTAAAAAATAGGATATCCCTCTGCTGTAATCAGATTTCCTGCCTCACGTTCCAGGACAGCTTGGAGCCGACTTTGGCACACAACCACTGTGGCAGAGGACAGCTTCAAGCCATCCTCCGCAGACAACAGGTAAATTACAATAATTTCAGTGATTCACATACAATCACAATACAATGCAAATTGTGACTTGTTTGTTGTTGCATAAGCACCACAAGAAAAACATTGACACAACACCATGGCAATGAAATCTCTGCCACTCTGCAGAGAAATTACTGACTCAAAGTCACACGAATTGTGGCACATATCAATCCACTTAACAAAACACAAGGGTGGTCATTATGACATTGGCGGTGAGTGATAAAGTGGCAGTAATACCACCATCAGGCTGGCGGTAATTACTGCTAAATTATGACCATGGCGGTGATAACTCCCATAGGCAGCCAATGTACCACACCAAGTGCCAGGGTGTAAAAACCACTGACCACTGCGGTAGCCATCAACAACCGGGCCAAAAACAAGGAACCGCCCTCTATTGTATGATACAACACACAACCACGATTTCCAGGGGGGTACCAACACCATCAAAAGCCTGGCGGAAACACAACACAGAAGACCAAAGACTCACCATTAGGGACACAGAGAAGATCAAAACCGCCATGGAACTAGAACTGCAGGTCTTCCCGATGCTTTTCTACGTCATGCTCCACCCGGACCACTAATGCTGAAGAAGACAACAATGGTGAGTACAGCCACCTAGCACACAAGGGAGGGAGGGAGGGAAGAAAAGGAGAGTGACACACACACACACGCACAACACACACCATTCACACACATACCATACACACAACCAGCTGCAGACAAAAAACAATGTCACAGGATACACCTCATAATAATGCAAGGGCAACAGTAAGGCAGAATTGAAAATGTATTTGCATGGCAATAACCACCATTAGTACCGAAGTGACAAATATTGTACATGAACTATTGTTCAGAAAGGGCCAATGCCCAATCCAAAGTACAAAAGGCCCACATGGCCACAGGGAAGCGTCCAATTCCCAACTTGATCCTGACATTCTCTGCACCAAACTGTGCAGGGGCAACATGTTGGAAGTGGGCAGGCACCTCAGGGGGAAGGGGAGTAGGGGGCACCTCAGCTGAAGTGGGGACCTTGCCCACTGGTTCTGGAGAGGGCTCCATGCCCATTTCCCAATTCTGGGAGTGCAAGGTCGCATTCTCTGAAGTGGGGAACTCGCCCACTGCTTCTGGAGGGGGCTCTATGCCAATTTCCCAATGCTGGGGAGTGCAAGGTCACAGTCTCTGAAGTGGGGAACTTTCCCACTGCTTCTGGAGGGGGCTCCTTGTACAACAGTCCCTGGACGTGGCCTACATGCCCTCTGCTGGAGGTGAGGGCTGCATTGTTTCTGCTGGGGGAGGTGTTCCCTGGGCAGTCTCTGCTGGGGGAGGTGTCCCCTGGGCAGCCTCTGCTGGAGATGAGGGCTGCATTGTCTCTACTGGGTGAGGTGTCCCCTGGTCAACCTCTGCTGGAGGTGAGGGCTGCATTGTCTCTGCTGTGGGAGGTGTCTCCTGGGTAGCCATTGCTAGAGGTGAGGGCTGTTGTGTCTCTGCTGGGGGAGGTGTACCCTGGGCAGCCTATGCTGGAGGTTAGGGCTGCATTGTCTCTGCTAGGGGAGGTGTCTCCTGGGCCGCCTCTGCTGGAGGTGAGGGCTGCTGTGTCTCAGCTGGAGGGGAGGGGTGGTGTGTCTCAGCTGGAGGTGAGGGCTTCTTGCCTTTCATTGGTGGATGAATGGGAACCATTCCCATCATTGGTGGTTGAGTGGGAAACTCTTCTGTCATTGGTGGTTGAGTGGGAACCGCTGCTGTGTTTGGTGGTTGAGTGGAACCTTTCCCTTCCTGGCTGGTGGAGTGGGATCCTTCCATTTTCTGGCTGGTGGAGTGGGATCCTTCCCTTTCCTGGCAGGTGGAGTGGGATCCTTCACTTTCTTGCCTCCACGATGAGGAGGTGCCTCGACTCTTCCCATGGACTGTTTGGCTGAGGTGCTGGGCTGGGTCATTGGGACCCTGGTCTTACTTCCAGGATGGGGGTGGAGGGGGAGGGAAGAGGTCAAGTTGGGCAAGGAAAAGCTTCTTAGGGATGGTGGGGTGGGATGAGGGAGGAGGGATGGGAGTGAAGGTTGAGGGAATAGTTGTTGGAGGAGTATGTCTGCTGGACTTGGGTGCAGGTGCGTGATGTGAGGTGGATGGCTGTTGGGTGTCTGAGTGTCTGCGTTTGTGTCCCTTAGGAGGGGGGCAGACAGGGGACGTGTGGATGGATGTTGTAAAGGTGTCTGCTAGTGAGGTGTGTGTGCTGCTTGGTGTGGTGATGGTGGTGCTGGCTGTTGAAGCAATACATGTTTCCTGGAGGTGGTTTTGGTCTTGGCAAGTGTCTCTGGCTTCTGTCTGGGTCGCAGGGAACATTTGTGGGGTGGTTCACCTTCAGCAGGGGGAGGGGTGCTGGTGGCCAGTTGGTCCTGTGGCAGGGCCTCCTGCCTACTAGTTGCAGCGGAAGTGGAGGGCTAGTCACTAGGCTGGCTAGTGGTAGGGGCCCGCTAGTGTGCCATCCACTCCCTCATAATATTGGCCATGTCTGCCAGCACCCCTGCAATGGAGATCATGGTGGTGTTGAGGGCCTGACAATATTCCCTGATCTCCTGATGGTGTTCCTCCTTCTGCTGCTTGTTCTCCTGCATGTTGGTAAGATTCTGGCCCATCTTGTACTGGGATTGTTGGTAAGCCCCCAGGACATTAGTGAGTGCCTCCTGGAGAGTCAGTTCCCTGGGTCTGTCACCCCCCTGGTGCACAGTGGCCCTCCCAGTGTCCCTGTACCCCTGTGCCTCTGTCCCCTGAATGATGTGCCCACTGCCACTGACCCCAGGACCCTGATTGTCTTGTGGGTGAGGTGTGAACTGGGGTCCCTGTACAGGTGGGCACACTGCTGATTGATGCGTCCTGGGAACAGAGGTGTGGGGATGTTGGGTGGGTGCTGTGGTGTTAGATACTGATGAGGGAGGCTCTGTGGTAGACTGTGATTGGGCTGGGGTGGCCGACCGATAAGTGGTCCCTGATGGGTCAGGTAGTTCATCCAGATCCTGAAGTCCAGAGTTACTGTCATCACTGGGGGCGTCTTCGGTTGGGGGATTGGTTAGATGTGGCACCTTCTCTCCACTGAGATTGGCTGGTGCACCTGTGGGGATGTAAGTGATGTATTATGCCTCATGTCTGTGACAAATTGTACATCCCTGGCTTACCCTTTATCATTGCTGTTCCCCTGCCACCTTTGTCTGTGTATGGTTATGTATTGTGGACTTGTTAGTTCTCCATGCTGTACATGCTTTTGTGATGGGTGGCCATGCAGGGCTAGGAGGCCTGTCCATGCATTGGTATAGCATGCAGGGCTAGGCATTGGGGTTAGTCATATGTGTAGGTGCAGTGTGTAGGATGGAGTGGAGTGATGGGAGTGAGGGCGAGGGGGTGTGATGGCATGCAGGCATGGGGGGGTGATAAGTAGTAAATCTTGAATCACCACAGTCCAGTCCTCCGGCAACTCCAATGAGTCCCTCAGGATGCAGTATTTCCAAGACTTGCTCCTCCCACGTTGTGAGATATGGGGGAGGAGGTGGGAGGCCACCACCAGTCTTCTGTATGGCGAGCTGGTGCCTTGCTGCCACAGAACACACATTCCCCTGTAGGTCGTTAAACCTCTTCCTGATGTCATCCCTTGTTCTTGGATGCTGTCTCACGGCATTCACCCTGTCCACGATTCTCTGCCATAGCTCCATCTTCCTGGCAATGGATATTTGCTGTATCTGTGCTCCAAACAGCTTTGGCTCCACCCTGACTATTTCCTCCACCATGACCCACAACTCCTCATCAGTGAAATGGGGGTGCCTTAGTGGGGACATGGGTGTTGTGTGGTGTGTGTTGGTGAGAGGGTGTTGAGTATTATGGTGGGTGTGGGATGTGGGGTGCGTGATGGATGAGTGGGTGTTTGTGGTGTATGTGTGTAGTTGTCTCAGTGGTCTTGGTTTCAGTTTTGTGGCAATAATTGGTGTTTGTAAAGGGTTGTGTTTAATATGGGTGTGTGTTTTATAGTGCTGTGAGTGGGTGGGTGTGATGTGTGTATCAGTGTAAGGTGTGTGATTTCGGTTTTGGCCAATGTAATGTTGTTTTGTATTTGGGTGTCCATTCTGAGCGCGCCGGTGCATACCTCTAATAGTTTACCGCCGTTGAATGTCTGTTGTGGTGATTCGTGGCTTATAATGTGGTGGGTGTTGTTTTGTTGGTGTAAGGGTATGGATGTTGGTACCAACACTTTACCACTGACCTTTGGGCTGGCAGTTTTGTGTATGTGGCAGTATTCTGTCGGATTGGTGTGTGTGTCATAATATGGCAAAGGGATAGCCACCACCGCAGTAGTATGTTGGCTGCTGCCACCATGGTGGTAAGCAGGATCTACCGCCTGTGTCATAATGAGGGCCAATGTCTGCAAGACAACTCAATTCACAAGCCCTCTCTATACTCACATATTGAAACTCTCAACAACTCTGGTTAGGTACATTTGATATACTACTGTTCTTGTATTAATCCAAGCAACTTCAGGATTTACAATTCTGACAGTGTTTGGAAAGTGCAACTTTCAATTTGAAGTTTTTGCACCAATTGTTTGGCAAAATCACTTGGTTCAATAAAATCATCTTGTTCATATTATCATCCAGTTCAGTAAAACACTCCAGTTCAATGTGATCATCCCTGCTACCAAAATCAGCTGGTGAGTTTATCAATACAAAGGACCGATTGGACAGTTTGGCCCATGGGTAAGTCCCATAGGATGAGAGCCCTAGGAAAACCCACTAAGAAAATCCACACAGGAAAAAAAAAACATTCAGGACAAGATTCAAGGTTTAAACCATAAAGGTCTAAATAAAAGTAAGAATCAACACAGAAAGCAAAAAGAAAATGCTTAATCAGGCAATTCAAATCAATGAGAGGATAACATAAGGTTAACCACTTCCAAAATGACTGAAAGTATAAGATCATTGAGCACTCTGAAATGGACTTTGCCTCCAAGGGTAGAGGAGATAGTATTGGTATGCATACCAAAAAAAACAGCACTCATAGAATTTCAACAGCAGAGAATTCAAGCCCTAAACGTGGTGTGAAGTGTCATCATGGATTGTACCACTAAAACTGCAAAAATAAAGGGCAATCATAATTCAGAAGTTTTCTTACGTAAAACAGGCACACTCTAGAAGCCACCCAAAAATTATTAAAGAAGTATGGGCAAGATGTATAAAGCCATTTTGCATTTCTTAACGGTCTGAATCACTATTTTGGGTTATTAAGAAAAGTGAAATGGACTTTTCATATGTACAAAGCCCTTAAGGGAATCACAAATAGGAATTAACTATCTGTGATTCCTATTCAGATGTACAAAGCATTTTGTAAATTCGAATTGGGAATCTAGGAAATACAATTACCATCGACTTCAAGTCGATGGTAACCATGTGTAATTTAAGAAAAGCACCCTAAAGTGCAATAGTGCACACACATGCCCCTTGGGCATATGTGTGCTACGTGTGTACCAATATTTTTGGGTTGCATTTTGAGGGGCCTTTTGCCCATAGATATCCTTGGTATTGCATTTCACAAATGGCATGGGATTTCTTATCTGCGATTTCCTAAAAGCGACTCCTACTTGAAAGGAATTGCTATTAGGAAATCAGCATCTTGGTACATAGCAATTTGCATTTCCTAAATAGTGAATTCTATGAAGTCGCTATTTAGGAAATGCAAAATTGCATTTTAATACATCTGGCCCCGTAGGGCCACATGTACCAACGTTGGTATTAGCAATTTCCTATTGCGATCTCTTGCAAATCGCAATTAGGAAATTGTTGATTCAAATGTATGAAACCTTTTAGATTTTCATTTGCGATTCAGAGTTGGTTTCAAAAGGACCTACTTCATGAATATTAATGAGATAGGTTCCACTTTGCCACCCATTTGTAATTGCAGACTTCATAGAGATGGTGGCTGGCCGGGTTCAGCAGACCACAATGTCTGTGATTCCTTTTAAATAAAATAATGGTTTTTTAATTTTTTTTTTAACACAGGCTGTTTTCTTAACCGCTTAGCTGCTGGGCCTTTTCCCCCCCAGTGCTGAGCCCTTTTTTTAGCTATTTGGGGTAGTTCGCGCTTAGGCCTTCATAACTTTCTGTCTACATAAGCTATCAATGCCACATTTGCATCCTTTTTTTCCAACATCCTAGGGATTCTAATGGTACCCAGAGTTTGTGGTTTCCCCTGGAGGAGACCAAGAAATTAGCCAAAATACAGTGAAAATTTAGTTTTTTCCAAAAAAATGGGAAAAAAGGGCTGCCGAAGAAGGCTTGTGGTTTTTTCCCTGAGAATGCCATCAACAAGGGGTTTCTGGTGCTGAAATCACCATCTTCACACCTTTCAGGAACAGGCAGACTTGAATCAGAAAACAACATTTTTCAACACAAATTTGGCATTTTACTGGGACATACCCCATTTTTACTATTTTTGGTGCTTTCAGCCTCCTTCCAGTTAGTGACAGGAATGGGTGTGAAACCAATGCTGGATCCCGGAAAGCTAAACATTTCTGAAAACTAGACAAAATTCTGAACTCAGCAAGTGGTCATTTGTGTAGATCGTACAAGGTTTTCCTACAGAAAATAACAGCTGAAATAAAAAAATATTGAAATTGAGCTGAAAACAACAGCCATTTTTCTTTCTGTTTTACTCTGTAACTTTTTCCTGCGATGTCAGATTTCTGAAAGCAATATACCGTTTTGTCTGCTGGACTCTTCTGGTTGCGGGGATATAAAGGGTTTGTAGGTTCATCAAGAACCCTAGGTACCCAGAGCCAATAAATGAGCTGCACCCTGCAGTTGGTTTTCATTCTATACTGGGTATACAGCAATTCATTTGCTGAAATATGAAGAGTGAAAAATAGGTATCAAGAAAACCTTTGCATTTCCAAAATGGGCTCAAGACAAGGTTTTGAGGAGCAGTGGCTATTTGCACATCTCTGAATTCCGGGGTGCCCATACTAGCATGTGAATTGCAGGGCATTTCTCAAATAGACGTATTTTTTACACACTCTCTTATATTTGGAAGGAAAAAATGTAGAGAAAGATAAGGGGCAATAACACTTTTTTGCTATTCTATGTTCCCCCAAGTCTGCTGATAAAAATGATACCTCACTTGTGTGGGTAGGCCTAGCGCACATGACAGGAAATGCCCCAAAACACAACGTGGACACATCACATTTTTTTGACAGAAAACAGAGCTGTTTTTTGCAAAGTGCCTAGCTGTGGATTTTGGCCTCTAGCTCAGCCGCCACCTAGGGAAACCTACCAACCCTGTGCATTTTTGAAAACTAGAGACCTAGGGGAATCCAAGAGGGGGTAACTTGTGGGGCTCTGACCAGGTTCTGTTACCCAGGATCCTTTGCAAACCTCAAAATGTGGCTAAAAAAACACGTTTTCCTCTCATTTCGGTGACAGAAAGTTCTGAAATCTGAGAGGAGTCACAAATTTCCTTCAACCCAGCGTTCCCCCAAGTCTCCCGATATAAATGATACCTCACTTGTGTGGTTAGGCCTAGCGCCCGTGACAGGAAGTGCCCCAAAACACAACATGGACCCATCCCATTTTTGGACAGAAAAAAAGAGCTGTTTTTTGCAAAGTGCCTAACTGTAGCTTTTGGCCTCTAGCTCAGCTGGCACATAGGGAAACCTACCAAACCTGTGCATTTTTGAAAACTAGAGACCTAGGGGAATCCAAGATGGGGTGACTTGTGGGGCTCTGAGCAGGTTCTGTTACCCAGAATCTTTTGCAAACCTCAAAACATGGCTAAAAAAAACACGTTTTCCTCACATTTCAGTGACAGAAAGTTCTGAAATCTGATAGGAGACACAAATTTCCTTCCACCCAGTGTTCCCCCAAGGTACCCGATAAAAATGATACCTCACTTGTGTGGGTAGGCCTAGTGCACGCGACAGGAAGTGCCCCAAAACACAACGTGGACGCATCACATTTTTTCATAGAAAACAGTGCCTACCTGTGGATTTTGGCGTCTAGCTCAGCCGGCACCTGGGGAAACCTAGCAAACCAGCAGATTTATGAAAACTAGAAACCCAGGGGATTCCAAGATGGGGTGACTTGTGGGGCTCTGGCCAGGTTCTGTTACCCAGAATCCTTTGCAAACATCAAAATTTGGCCAAAAAAACACTTTTTCCTCTCATTTCGGTGACAGAAAGTTCTGGAATCTGAGAGGAGCCACAAATTACCTTCCACCCAGAATTCCCCCAAGTCTCCTGATAAAAACAGTACCTCACTTGTGTGGGTAGGCCTGGTGCCCGCGACAGGAATAGATCACACAACGGTCAATGTTGGTCCTTACATGAGGCAGCTGTTGATCCTGGGGTGATCCATTCCTGACGCAGGCACTAGGTGTAGGCACTCAAGTGGGGTAGTGTTTTTATCAGGACAGGTGAGGAGTCACTGGGTGGTAGGAATTTTGTGGATCCCAGCATATTCCTGTAGTTTGTGTGACAGAAATGCGAGAAAAATTTAGTTTTTATTCAACATTTCAGCTTTGCAGGGTATTCTGGGTAAGAAAACTTTGGGGAATCCACACAAGTCACACCTCTGTGGACTCCCCCGAATGTCTAGTTTCCAGAAATTTTTGGGTTTAGTGTGTTTCTCTATATGGCCGCCGAACCCAGGACCAAAAACACAGGTGCCTGCCTTACAAAACCAGTTTGTTTTGCCATAGATCATTTTGATGTCTCCACAATACGATTGGGCGGTGGAATTTGGGGCTGAACTAAATTGGGGAGCTCCCAAGAGAGCACTCTCTCTCTCTCTCTGCTTGCCGCCGCATTCACCTGCTCTCTGGGTTGGGCTAACCCACTATTACCCAGTTGCTTGCAAAGGGACAGCAGGACTGTCCTCATCACCTCCCTCATAATGTACTGGAAGAGGAGTTATCGAATGGGACTCCTCCGACTGAAAAATCACTCCCAGAGTCTGCGCCATTGTCCTATCCCTCAGATGCTGTCTCAGTATCTGATGTCTCAGTCTCTGATCCTATGTCAGAGCTGTCCTCTATAACCCGAGTGCTGGCAGCAGCCATCCATCAAGATGCCATCTCTGCTATTGGCTAAACTGTTGCTCTAAAACACTAGCCTACGTAGACAGTCACAAAATCGATGGTGTGTGTGAGATACATGCAACAGCAGAGGCCACCTTACCTGCGCTTCTTCCCTCAATCAGCACGTTCTTTCAAGACACTCAAAAAACACCTTGTCACATACCATTCGTCACAGTCTTTAGCACCTCCTGCGCCCAGTCCAACAATCATTATTGGTGCTTCCACTCCCTCCTCCTCGGATTCCCTCATTACCACCCAGCAAAAGTGCCCTTCATCTCTCCCTAGCCGCCCTCCACCCTGCAGATCCATTTCATTGGTATTATAGCGCAGGTAATGGCTGACTTTACTAATGTACTCAGCTATTTACATAAAATACAGATTTGCTCTTTGCAGTAGGCATATAAACCTTCTGCGCTTCTTTGTGGCACTAAAACTGACACTAGACAAGTCTGACCCTTTTGTAGCAGAAACATAGTCACAATACTTACTTGACTTTTTTATTGCTGCCTAAAAGCTACAGTTAAAAAGCGTCAGTTGAAGTATGTGCATTGCTTTGAAGACGCAAGCTGCAACTGCAAGACAACTCGCGGCAAATCTATATATATATATATATCACTTTTATATGTGGGTCTGGTTTTCCTGGGGACCGATCGCAGCCCTCAGGGAAACCACACACATATTGACAAAAGTGATATATATATATATATATATATATAGATCTAGCTCTATATATATATATATATCTATCTACATAGATATATCTATAGATAGATCTATATATATATATATATATACATATATCTATATATATCTATAGATCTATCTATAGATATATCCATGTACATAGATATATCTACATAGATATATCTATCTATCTATCTACATATATATATAAATATATATATATATATATATATATATATATATATATATATATATATTATTATTATTATTTTTGTTGTTGTATGGTTTCAGATTGTTTCAGTTGTTGTATGGTTGTTGTATGGTTTCATTGGGGGCCAAAATGGCCCCCCAGGGAAACCCTACAACAACTAAAAAGAATATTGCCCCCACAGGGCGTCGCCCTGCCACGGGCGACCCCCTGTCCATTTTTTTTTTTTTAATTTTTTTTTTTAAAATAAAAATGTTTCCCACCCCAAGTGAAATCCCTATCGTCTAGTGGTGTTTCCTGGCCCACGATTTCAGGTTTCCTGGCCCCCGATCGCAACACAGCTGCGATCGGGGGCCAGGAAACACTTTCAGAAGTCCTCGAGGCCTTCTGAAAGTGTTTCCTGGCCCCCCGATCGCAGCACAGCTGCAACCTGGGGCCAGGAAACACTTTCAGGAAGGCCTAGTAAGAAAGGGGAGACTCTCACCTTTCTCACGAGGCCTTCCTGAACGTGGGGAAGGCCGTTTTCCCCATCGGAGCAGGAAGCGGCCCCAAGGCTGCTTCCTGCTCCGATGGGGAAATCAACTTTGTTACGGCGCGCTGACGTCACAAAGGGGTGGGTGGGGGGCGGAGGGGAGACACGGAAGCTTCCGTGTCTCCCTGGGATATAAAAAATAAATAAAAAATCCTCGGGTGCGATGCACCCGAGGATTTATCAACCCCCTCCCTGGTGTCGGCCTCTGGTCGTGAAACGCACCAGGGAGGTAGTGCGGGCGTAGGCCAGTGGCCGACACCCGCAGTGAAGGGGTTAAAGGAAAACGGGCTACATTTGAAAAGAAAAAAATGAAACATTTAAGTTTCATTTTTTAGTAGTAGGTAATGGGCCGTGGGACCACCGCCTGCTTTTAAGAATATTTCCCCACCATTCTCACAGGATTCCTTTAGGGTCCCCTTCCCATTTGCCAATAGGTTACCACTAACTTTGTATTGGCAGTAAAATGCAAATGTTTTGTGACCACATTTTGGTGGCAAAACATTTGTAAATATCTATTTGGTTTTAGGATGGGACTCTCTGAACACGCCCCTTCCTGGTACCGAATGGCAAAACCAAGTTTGCGATTCAGTAACAAGTTACCAAATTGCAATTGGCCTTTGAGCATCCCAAAAAGCATTTTTTTTGTCTCAAACAGGCCAATTCTGTGAATCTGGCCCATTTGGTACTGGAAAAATGCTTTTTACATGTAGCCCTTAATTTATTAATTCTGAATTCTCTCCTACACAATAGGAATTGGAGTCAAAACCATTAATACCTACAATACTGAATCCAAATTAGGAACTAAAGCTCCTTTCACACTCATTCCTAATTGCTATTTGGAATAAGGATGCAAACCCATTTACCGACTTTCATTTCTGGCTCACAAAATGGGTTTCATAATACAAAAATGTCAGTTTGCATTCTCAAACCCTGACGTTCTAAAGATCACAGTATTTGAGACTGCAAAATAGCTTTATATATCATACCCATGCTTCACAGAATTGCCAGGTTTCGGTGGTTCATACAGTGTTAAATGATAATGGCATATATGCATTGAGGTAGAATTTGTGTGTATGTGCAGCAGCAGAGAGCATGAAAGTTGATTTAGGTAAATTAAAGAAGTAGGAGTGATTTCATGCATCACAAACCTGACTTCATTCCCACTCATAACTCTTAAATATCTTCCTATTTCACTGCAGTGGGTCTAGGGGAAGCCTCATAGGCTGAAAAATACAGAAAGTAAGAAGGGCTCCTAGAGTTCCTTCTTTTTATGCTATTGCCTTTTTGATCCCTGAAATCAGGGACAGCAAAAGCAGTACCTCTTGGTGTCCACGCTGGTTGGGATTCAGTCAGTCTTGTGTGGGAGGGTCCTCTAGAGTTTTCTCATAGCCTGGATCAAGGTTGAGAGATTACTTACTTAAGGCCCAATCATAATCAAGTCATTCTCACACTTCCAGAAATATTTTTCCTCAGCCTGTGTTGAGGTTGATGGTCTGAATTCTCTTTGCACCCAGCACCCTGGTTCATCTGCTTGTGTCAAAGCTGACAGTCTAGTTTCTGTTTGGATCTGGTGTGTTTTTGCACATCTGGGCTTCTCCAAATAGGGGTTTGGGGAATACTGCCAAGTTCACAGGAGACCCGGGTCCCGCAGATATTCGTATTGGGACCAATTTGTTTCACATTGCCCTTGACCTTGTTTGCTTGCTGTAGTGGGTGTAATGCATTCAGTTTTCTAGGTCCATTGCTGGCTTTGGACTACTTCCAACAACCCAGATGCAATGTCTTTCATGCCCACAGAGCATTGATTCATTTTGTGTTTGCAACAATGGGTGTTGCTCAGTCTGATCATTTTCCAACTTTTGAAGGTTGGTTGTAGGCAATGTCAACACTCATAAACAGTTTCAGTCTTGTGGTGGCTGGCATGACTTGTAATATGTCCATGTTCTTCCCAAGACTTTCTGCCTGGACCTGTTGGCAGTCCCTGACCTGACCAGTGAGTGTACTCACAAATTTGTGATTACTGAGTACTCTAGAGTAGTAGGGACCCTTTCGCACATATAACTTTTTATCACTTAAATTGGGCTGCAGCTTGCTTTCTTCCAGCAAGGTAAGCTTCTACTCTTATGCACTCTGTTCTACTGTTCCGGTCATACACTTACCTTCTCACTGGTCTACTTCAATTATTTCCCACCGAGCTACCTTTCAGTTCCTAATAATTGGTAGATAAGGTAAGCTCATGTATTCCTTTGAGCTTAGTTTCCTGATACAATGTCTGACATTCATTTTCATTTTCTGTGCTTTCCACCTAAGGGTTGTTCCCTTAGTGTCCACTGACACCAGTCCTGATGATCACCTATCAAGCATTTACCAGAGGAGTGAAGCATTAACATAGCATACCTAATGGATTCCTATGTTACTGAGGCTAGAGGGAATAGCTACCATCATTCCTCCTTATGTACTTTTTTGCCCGTAGCTATGTTCTTGTTTAATTCTATGTGCTTTATCTCTTTTACATGTCAAACATCATGAGTACTGTGCTGTTTTTACCTCTAGGTTGATCTTGGTTGCTGCTTACGGCTTTTGGAGCTATTTTTTATTTAAACTTTAATAATTAATATCTCAGATTTCCCTTCTTGGAATTGTTGTCATTTGTTTTATTTAAATGTATTATAGTTTGTGTTTTGACTTCATTACTCCTTTAGTACTGCATACATAATACATACAATGCCTAAAGGTTAGGCCTGTCTGCTCTGTGGCATAGCTATCATGGGGTTTAGCTCAGGTTAATTTAGTGACTTTAATGGTTTATCCTGTTAGGGACTATGTTTGATGCTTACGTTTGGTAATACCCCTCCTGAACTAACAACCCAATTTCCTACTACATACATACTAAACTCAAAGTTTATTGTGCCAGACAACACAGACAACACAGACCTACCAAAATAAAGACCAGAGATTGTGATATCTGCTGACTTTTTTCACAAAGCCAGTGACATCTGTAAAAAAAAGAAAAAAAACTTCTGGTGCTCCACCCAATCCTATAAAAATGTGAAATCAGGTATTACTTATTAGATCCTGCAAATATGTTGATTACGCATGATAACTTGATGAAAGAATACCATAACCCGGATGAATTGAAGAAGCTCCTCTCATTGATGGCAAATCTGGAAATGAAACAATCCATTACTTTCTCATTGGCTGATAAAGGTCATGAGAGCACCACCTAGCATCAAACGGTACAATGTACTGCCCATCCCAATATGTCTGCCAAATGATCGACCTTGATCACATTTGTTCCTGTCCTCCTAAAGACAATTCAAGGTCGCTTCCAAAATGATAGTCTACAAAAACGCAACTTTTTTATACATTGTATTCAGCTCCCACACTTTTAAGTGACAGTGATGCAATAGTGTATGCTTCATTGCTCACAGTATCTTGGTTCATTGGGAACATGGGGGAAGGGTTCTATGCTCCCCTGTTGGCTGATTTCATACACAAATATCTCAGCAGTATCGCCTATCATTTATAGAGTTTTTGTTGTATGTGCCTGTTTGGTTTTGTGCTTTAATCACACTTATACAGCTGATCTTGAATAGAAACTGTTTGCCAACGTGTGGATACATTACTTCATGTCACACACCCCAATTTATCTTAAATGATTACTGACACATCTCCAGAAAATTCTCACTTCATTAAGTCAACAGTACCACAAAGTTCTTCATAAGGAGATACCAAGTCACAATACCACTAGAATGCAAAATCCTCTCATGCATCTGCCCTTCACAACTATATTGTTGAACACTTGCAGTAGCCACAATTTCGCGGACTACAAATATAAAGGACATCACAGTTCTCTCAATTAATGTTCATGAAATGGCTGGATACATCTAATACAAAAAGACTCTTACATATCTGGCTTCAAAGAAACCAGATTTAGCACTAATGCAGAAAGCCCTCCAAGAGTCAGCAAAAATGTATCAAGCGAAGGTCCTGATTGGACAAAACTGGAACTTAATTTTGGATCATTTCTTGGATCACTCAGAGACCCATGAAAAAGGCTGAAATATGGACAGTGCGCTATTGTTTGCAACTGGAACAAAAAGATTAGCAGGTCACTAGTTAGAATCTCGGTAAAGCCAACTCAGCTTTCCATTCTCCTGAAGGTCGGTAAATTGAGTATCATCAGTGGATTACAATTTTATTTAAAGTGCTTGGAAATGGCAGACGTATGTTATGAAGTGCTTTATAACTTATTTTTTTTTACAATTACTACTGCTATGATGATGGTGGACATGATGATGATAAAGGTGATTATTATTGCAATATGTACTGAAAGATCATGATCTCATAGTTCCTTGGCACTTACTCCAGTCCATGTACAGACAGTACAAATTCCTGTTCTGTGTACACAGTGCTGAGGCAAGAATAGACTGCTTTCTACCATCAAGTTCCCCGACACAGAGGCTGTGTTACTGTAATATACTAGATAATCGGCTTCTGGCTCACTCAACTCCAAGGTTTGCTTTGTCTTCAAGAAATTTGTACCTATGCATACCTACATCTAAGTGTAAGCATCCAGAGAGAAGAAAGCATTGCAATTATGTCTTAAAGGCTATAGGCCTCATTCTGACCCTGGCGGTCTATGACCGCCAGAGTGGAGGCCGGCTGAAGCACCGCCAACAGGCTGGCGGTGCTTCATTTTGTATTCTGACCGCGGCTGTGAAGCTGCGGTCGCTCAGCCGGGTCCGGCGGTTTCCCGCTGGATTTCCCCCGGCTGGGGGAATCCTCACCATGGGGATTCCGACCCCCTTCCCGCCAGCCTGTTTCTGGCGGTTTTCACCGCCAGAAACAGGATGATGGGAACGGGTGTTGTGGGGCCCCGGGGGGCCCCTGCACTGCCCATGTCACTGGCATGGGCAGTGCAGGGCCCCCCTAACAGGGCCCCATAAATATTTTCACTGTCTGCTTAGCAGACAGTGAAAATCGCGACGGGTGCCACTGCACCCGTCGCACCCCTGCAACTCCGCCGGCTCCATTCGGTGGCCGGCTTCATTGTTGCAGGGCCTTTCCCGCTGGGCCGGCGGGCGCTCCTTTGGCGGGCGCCCGCCAGCCCAGCGGGAAAGCCAGAATGGCCTCCGCGGTCTTTTGACCGCGGAGCGGCCAAGTGGCGGTTCCCATCCGGCGGGCGGTGCCCCCCGCCCGCCGAAGTTAGAATGAGGAGCTATGTGACCCCGAACAAGCACTCAGTCACATTGAGTCACACTGTGGGCTGGGTGAAAAGGTTACACATGAAGCCATAGCCATCTGATAAGGGACTCTTCTATTTCTCATCAACCATCAATGTATTAGCAGCCATTACAGGAACATAAAATTCAACCTCTGACACAACCATATCATCTCAATCTGAAAACACCTTACATCTGAAATCAGTATTAACCTCTAAAGCCTGAGAAAGCTTTATCTCAAATTCCATCTAAACAATTTTAGCAAGCCAAAAGGACTTGTAGAATTCTGGCATTACAAATGAGGCACATTTAATAATTCTGTTCAATACTTACTCGACTGGCAAGCTATGCAAAACCAGTAGAAACCTCTAAGGAATTTGTGGTCAGAGGTAATAAGAACTTGTGTCAAAAAATGGTCACAATGTGTGGTGTGTTTTTATAACCAGTGTGGTATTTTGAGAACCATTCTATGTACTAATAGGTCAGCTTGCAACTTACAAAGTCACAGTGGGTCGCAATTTGACCTACCTCATTAATATTAATGAGTTAGGTTGCAAATTGAAACCCACTAGGAATGGCAGCCGTCACAGAGATGGTGATCTGCTGGGGTCAGCTGACAGCCATATTTGTGATTGCTTTTAAATAAGGCATTTTTTTAAAAGTAATCTGTGTTCCTTAAATCTGGCCATTCCCGACTGCACAAAGGCCTTGTACATCTGGCCCTTGCTTCCTTTTTCACCTCTCTAAATACTCCAAGAGCAAGAAACAGTTGACTTCAGATCAAAATGTAACAGAACAAACAACTAACTGATCACAAAACATGGCAAGAACCAACGTGAGTGTTTCAGCAATAAGCCCATATATTTTGAACAAAACAGAAGTGAAGATGCAGGCAAAGGTGTTTGGATTAAGAGCATGGTGGACCATCCCACTGTTGGGTCACAAGACTCAAGAGGGCTTTGTGCTCCCCTAGCCACCATATATGAATACTATTGGATGTCACTATCACATGGCTTGGCAGGATCAAGAAAGATCAAGAAAAACAGATGACAGTTTCATTAGGAACCAAGAAAGACTTTGATTGTGTTGAATTGACATACCTGTTTCACACTTTCACCAGGGCCGGTTTCCAAGCTAAATGTATCCAAACATTCAGCAGCTTTGCACAGCTCCTTAAGCCTCTTTAATCATCACTGTCTGTAGGTCAGAAACAATCACTATACATGGCATCAGACATGGATGTCCCTTGCTCCTTCTGAGTACTTGCAGCCACATTCTCAACAGGTATCCGGCATTGACACAGTAGTGGCAAAACGGAAATTGCTCCTATATGTCGATGAGGTCCCCTTGGAATTTCTGAATCCTGCAATATTAGTCCAAAGTTTATTGGAGATAGTTTTGAAGTTCTAATTTTTCTAGATGCATGATAAATTGGGACAAACATGAATCTCTTCTTCTAAACTCTTGTACTTATTCATGTTCTGAAATATCAGTGACTATAACTAAGCAGAAACATTAATGCAAATAATCAAGATAATTGAACTTTGATACTGTGATAGACCACCATTGATTTTACGTGTTGGTCTAAGTGCAATTGTTTTTAGGGTGTAAAGAAATCACAGTCAAAATTGAGCTGTCCCTTGAGATCAATCATGACTTCAGCATGTTGCTTTTCAATGTCCCTAAACATTTGCTACTGTGTATTGAGAACATCATTAAGAGGACCTTCTGGGGAGCAGAATGCCCATAACGTAAAAGGACTAAACTATATATGGCTACAACATTAGGAATTCTTTGTCTACCGCACATGGAACTGTACTATAAAGCCACCAGTCTAGCACATCTATCCTATCATTTTTCATTGGAATTGGAAATACCAATCTGTGTGCTCATCAAAAGACAATAAATAGAAAGATAATCCAAATAGTTGAGCAAAATACGTAGGCCCTCATTATGAACATTGACGGCTGAGACTGCCATGCCAGTGGTAATGACCACCACCGGCATTGCGGTCTCAGTCGCCAAATAATGAAAGCTGTGGGCACCACCACAGGTGGCCTTCCACCACCGCCAAGCTACCTCCGACAGGCAGCCTGATGATGTCGGAAAACATTATCCGACAGGGCAGTGCTGCAAGCAGGGCTGCCCTCCGGATATTGATCCCTTTTCCTCCAGCCTTTCCCTAGCGGGTGAAAATCTGGTGGAAGGGGTGCTCTGGGGCCCCCTTGGGGGCCCCTGCACTGCCCATGCACTTGGCATGGGCAATGCAGGGGCCCCTGTGCAGTGCCCCAACGCACAGGTCACTGCCATATTTACGGGCAGGTATCTGCGTGACGGGTGCTGCTGCAGCCGCCGCACAGCAGCATTGACAGCGGCTCCATGTGGAGCGGCCAGCAATGTCCCGGCTCTGCATTCTGTTTCCACCCACCGGCCCAGCAGAAAGTTGTTTATTCGGAAGGGTCTCAAGGGGGCTGGTGGTAAGTGAAATGACCGCCAGCATGAACACAGCGGTAAACACCGCTGTGTTCATATTGACCCCCATAGTGGCCCTAAGCAATAGCTTGATCTCCTGCATCCTTTGTAACAAGAAACATAATTAGAATAGGTGTCCAAACCAAACATCTCACAAGCTCCTCTTTGGGATAATGCAGTGATTCTGTTTGATGGTGACACATGTGACAGAATAGAGTGGTCTGGAGAGAGGATTCTCATGGTAGATCACTTACTGTCGAAATATTTATTCAAATAATTTAAAAATTGAGTTCCACCTGGCCCTGTATCAAAGATGGAGATATATACAACTGAAACAGTGTCAACTGTCTGTTTACTCCAACTGGTGCTTGACTCCATTATATATCCCTATATTAAGAGATGTAATAATTTCAGATGAGTCAAATCCATTCTATACAACATGCTGAGAGAAGAAATACACTCTGAGTCAATGCAAATTCCACAAAGAAAAATAGCATATAACAAACAAAATTTCTAGAGATTATTTAGATGAAGACTGGAAACTCTTGGAAGTGGCACAGAGAGATAATGCTTAAATTCAGCTTCTTCACGGTGCTATGTGATGGGTACTGGCTCCCACATGAACTACAACTAGCCAATCTGGATATCTCCTCCAGCTGCTGGAAATGCGGAATCCAAAACCCATTTGGGGGACCTTCAGCACTACAACAACCATCTTACAATGATGTTCTGGTTGATTCCCTCACCTATTCCTCAAACTTTAATCTGTTCTGTGCCTTGGACGAGGTGACCTCTTCCAAGGCTACAGTTCCCGTGTGCCTTGGACGAGGTCACCTCATCCAAGTGACAGGCACTTGGGGGAGCGCTAGCGTGTCCCCCCTGTGCACACCACCCACCCCCCCAAGGCGGGGATGGAAGGGGAAGCCCTTCCCCTTCCACCCCGACCTCCTCCACCCCCCCTGTGATGTCAGCGCGCGCGCTGATTAGTCACAGGGTCTCCGATTGAAAGACAAATGCTCAGCATTTCTCTTTCAATCACGTGGGGGAGGCCTGGAGAGACTTCAAATGGAAGGAAATGTATTTCCTTCCCTTTGAAGTCTCTCCCAGGGTTTCAAAACCCAGCTTTTGAAACCCCACTAGACACCAGGGATTTTTTTGTTGTTGTTGGTTATGAACATAAGGGAGCGACGCCTTGGGCAAGGGTCACTCCCAGGGGGGGCATTTTTTTAGGAAGGCCTTTTCTGCCCCCTGGGGGCAGATCGGCCTATTACTAGGCCGATATGCCCCCAGGGGGGACAGAAACCTCTAGGGCACCAGGGATCTTTTTTTTTTTTTCTCTTTGTTTTGTTTTTTGTTTGTTTAGGTGGGGAGCGACCCCTTAGGCAAGGGTCGCTCCCCTAGGGGGCAAATTATATTTAGGCCATTTCTGCCCCCCTTTGGGGCAGATTGGCCTATTTTGATGAGGCCAATCTGCCCCCAAGGGGGGCAGAAACCATTAGACACCAGGGAGTTTTTTTTTGTTTTCGTAAATTTCACGCAAGGGGAGCGACCCCTTAGGCAAGGGTCGCTCCCCTGGGTGGGGGGGGAATTATTTTAGGCCATTTCTGCCCCCCTGGGGGGTGGATCAGCCTATTTTGATTAGGCCGATCTGCCCCCAAGGAGGGCAGAAACCACTAGGCACTGGGGATTTTTTGTTTTTTTTTGTTTTACAGATGGGGAGCGACCCCTTGGATAAGGGTCGCTCCCCTGGAGGGGAAAACTGTATTTAGGCCATTTCTGCCCCCTTTGGGGGCAGATTGGCAGTTTTTTTGCTACGCCAATCTGCCCCCAAGGGGGGCAGAAACCACTAGGCGCCGGGGATTTTAATTTTGGCACCAATGTCACGCAGGGGTAGCGACCCCTTAGGCAAGGGTCGCTCCCGGGGGGGAGGGGAGGGTTTGGGGGTGCAAATTTATTTTAGGCCATTTTTGCCCCCAGCTGGGGCAAAAACCTGTAGGTGCCAGGGCAAATTTTTTTTTGTGTGTTTTTTGTTTGTTTGTTTGTTTTTTTACAGAAGGGGAGCGACCCATTAGGCAAGGGTCTCTCCCCTGGGGGCAAATTGTATTTAGACCATTTATGCCCCCCCTGGGGACAGATTGGGTGATTTTAGGTCAATGTGTCCCCAAGGGGGCAGAAACCACTAGGCACCGGGGATTTTTTTTTTGCGCCAATGTCACGCAGGGGGAGCGACCCCGTAGGCAAGGGTCGCTCCTGGGGGGGTGGTGGAGGTTGGGGGGGCAAATTTATTTTAGTCCATTTCTACTCCCCCTGGGGGCAGATCGGCCTAATATTAGGCCGATCTGCCCCCGGAGGGGTCAGAAACCTCTAGGCCCCAGGGAATGTTTTTTTGTGTTTTTTTTTTTGTTTGTTTGTTTTTTTAGAGATGGGGAGCGACCCATTAGGCAAGGGTCGCTCCCCTGGGGGGCAAATTTATTTTAGGCCATTTCTGCCCCCCCTGGGAGCAGATCGGCCTATTATTAGGCCGATTTGCCCCCAGGGGGGGGCAGAAACCTCTAGGCGCCCGGGCAAATTTTATTTGTTTGTGTTTTTTTTTTTTTTTTTTTTTTTAGAGATGGGGAGTGACCCATTAGGCAAGGGTCGCTCCCCTGGGGGGCAAATTGTATGTAGACCCTTTCTGCCCCTCTTGGGGGCAGATTGGCCGATTTTGAAACCACTAGGCACCGGGGATTTGTTTTTTGGCGCCAATGTCACGCAGGGGGAGCGACCCCGTAGGCAAGGGTCGCTCCCGGAGGAGGGGGATGTGGGGGGGCAAATTTATTTTAGGCCATTTCTTCCCCCCCTGGGGGCAGATCGACCTATTATTAGGCCGATCTGCCCCCAGGGGGGTCAGAAACCTCTAGGCACAGGGGAAAAATGTTTTGTTTTTTTTTTTAGAGATGGGGAGCGACCCATTAGGCAAGGGTCGCTCCCCTGGGGGGCAAATTGTATTTAGACCATTTCTGCCCCCCTTGGGGGCAGATTGGCCGATTTTAAACCACTAGGCACTGGGGATTTTTTTTTTTGGTGCCAATGTCACGCAGGGGGAGCGACCCGGTAGGCAAGGGTCGCTCCCGGAGGGGTGGGGGTTGGAGGGTCAAATTTATTTTAGGCCATTTCTGCCCCCCCTGGGGGGTCAGAAATCTCTAGGCACCAGAGAAATGTTTTTTTTTTTTTTTTTTTTTTTTTTTTTTAGAGATGGGGAGCGACCCCTTAGGCAAGGGTCGCTCCCCTGGGGGGCAAATTGTATTTAGACCATTTCTGCCCCCAAGGGGGCAGAAACCACTAGGCACCGGGGATTTGTTTTTTGGTGCCAATGTCACGCAGGGGAGCGACCCCGTAGGCAAGGGTCACTCCTCGGGGGCTGGGGGGCAAATTTATTTTAGGCCATTTCTGCCCCCAGGGAATTTTTTTTGGGGGTGTTTTTTTTTTTGTTTGTTTGTTTTTTTAGAGATGGGGAGCGCCCCATTAGGCAAGGGTCGCTCCCATGGGGGGCAAATTGTATTTAGACCATTTCTGCCCCCAAGGGGGCAGAAACCACTAGGCACCGGGGATTTGTTTTTTGGCGCCAATGTCACGCAGGGGGAGCGACCCCGTAGGCAAGGGTCGCTCCCGGAGGAGGGGGATGTGGGGGGGCAAATTTATTTTAGGCCATTTCTTCCCCCCCTGGGGGCAGATCGACCTATTATTAGGCCGATCTGCCCCCAGGGGGGTCAGAAACCTCTAGGCACAGGGGAAAAATGTTTTTTTTTTTTTTTTAGAGATGGGGAGCGACCCATTAGGCAAGGGTCGCTCCCCTGGGGGGCAAATTGTATTTAGACCATTTCTGCCCCCCTTGGGGGCAGATTGGCCGATTTTAAACCACTAGGCACTGGGGATTTTTTTTTTTGGTGCCAATGTCACGCAGGGGGAGCGACCCGGTAGGCAAGGGTCGCTCCCGGAGGGGTGGGGGTTGGAGGGTCAAATTTATTTTAGGCCATTTCTGCCCCCCCTGGGGGGTCAGAAATCTCTAGGCACCAGAGAAATGTTTTTTTTTTTTTTTTTTTTTTTTTTTTTTAGAGATGGGGAGCGACCCCTTAGGCAAGGGTCGCTCCCCTGGGGGGCAAATTGTATTTAGACCATTTCTGCCCCCAAGGGGGCAGAAACCACTAGGCACCGGGGATTTGTTTTTTGGTGCCAATGTCACGCAGGGGAGCGACCCCGTAGGCAAGGGTCACTCCTCGGGGGCTGGGGGGCAAATTTATTTTAGGCCATTTCTGCCCCCAGGGAATTTTTTTTGGGGGTGTTTTTTTTTTTGTTTGTTTGTTTTTTTAGAGATGGGGAGCGCCCCATTAGGCAAGGGTCGCTCCCATGGGTGGCAAATTGTATTTAGACTATTTCTGCCCCCAAGGGGGCAGAAACCACTAGTCACCGGGGATTTGTTTTTTGTCGCCAAAGTCATGCAGGGGGAGCGACCCAGTAGGCAAGGGTTGCTCCCGGGGGGGGCGGGGGCAAATTTATTTTAGGCCATTTCTGCCCCCCCCGTGGGGCTGGCTGAGCTAGAGGCCAAAATCCACAGGTAGGCACTTTGCAAAAAAACACCTCTGTTTTCTGTGAAAAAATGTGTTGTGTCCACGTTGTGTTTTGGGCCATTTCCTTTCGTGGGCGCTAGGCCTACCCACAGAAGTGAGGTACCATTTTTATCGAGAGACTTAGGGGAATGCTGGGTGGAAGGAAATGTGTGGCTCCTCTTAGATTCCAGAACTTTCTGTCACCGAAATGAGAAGAAAAAGTTTTTTTTTGGCCAAATTTTGATGTTTGCAAAGGATTCTGTGTAACAGAACCTGGTCAGAGCCCCGCAAGTCACCCCATCTTGGATTCCCCTGGGTTTCTAGTTTTCAAAAATGCACTGGTTTGCTAGGTTTCCCCAGGTGCCAGCTGAGCTACAGGCCAAAATCCACAGGTAGGCACTGTTTTCTATGAAACATTTGATGTGTCCACGTTGTGTTTTGGGCCATGTCCTTTCGTGGGCGCTAGTCGTACCCACACAAGTGAGGTATCATTTTTATCGGGAGACTTGGAGGAATGCTGGGTGGAAGGACATTTGTGGCTCCTCTCTGATTCCAGAACTTTCTGTCACCAAAATGTGAGGAAAATGTGTTTTTTTAGCCAAATTTTGAAGTTTGCAAAGGATTCTGGGTAACAAAACCTGGTCAGAGCCCCACAAGTCACCCCATCTTGGATTCCCCTAGGTCTCTAGTTTAAAAAAAAGCTTAGGTTTGGTAGGTTTCCCTAGGTGCCGGCTGAGCTAGAGGCCAAAATCTACAGGTAGGCACTTTGCAAAAAACACCTCTGTTTTCTTTCAAAAAATGTGATGTGTCCACGTTGTGTTTTGGGGCATTTCCTGTCACGGGTGCTAGGCCTACCCACACAAGTGAGGTATCATTTTTATCGGGAGGCTTGGGGGAACACTGGGTGGAAGGAAATTTGTGGCTCCTCCCTGATTCCAGAACTTTCTGTCGCCAAAATGTGAGGAAAATGTGTTTTTTTAGCCAAATTTTGAGGTTTGCAAAGGATTCTGGGTAACAAAACCTGGTCAGAGCCCCACAAGTCACCCCATCTAGGATTCCCCTAGGTCTCTAGTTTTCAAAAATGCACCGGTTTGGTAGGTTTCCCTAGGTGCTGGCTGAGCTAGAGGCTAAAATCTAGAGGTAGGCACTTTGCAAAAAACACCTTTGTTTTCTTTAAAAAAATGTGATATGTCCACGTTGCGTTTTGGGGCATTTCCTGTCGCGGGCGCTGTGGCCTACCTACACAAGTGAGGTATCATTTTTATCGGGAGACTTGGGGGAACGCTGGGTGGAAGGAAATTTGTGGCTCCTCTCTGATTCCAGAACTTTCTGTCACCAAAATATGAGGAAAATTTGTTTTTTTAGCCAAATTTTGAGGTTTGCAAAGGATTCTGGTTAACAGAATCGGGTCAGAGCCCCACAAGTCACCCCATCTTGGATTCCCATAGGTCTCTAGTTTTCAAAATGCACAGGTTTGGTAGGTTTCCCTAGGTGCCGGCTGAGCTAGAGGCCAAAATCTACAGGTAGGCACTTTGCAAAAAAACACCTCTGTTTTCTTTCAAAAAATGTGATGTGTCCACGTTGCGTTTTGGGGCATTTCCTGTCACGGGTGCTAGGCCTACCCACACAAGTGAGGTATCATTTTTATCGGGAGACTTGGGGGAACACTGGGTGGAAGGAAATTTATGGCTCCTCTCTGATTCCAGAACTTTCGGTCACCAAAATGTGAGGAAAATGTGTTTTTTTAGCCAAATTTTGAGGTTTGCAAAGGATTCTGGGTAACAAAACCTGGTCAGAGCCCCACAAGTCACCCCATCGTGGATTCCCCTAGGTCTCTAGTTTAAAAAGATGCACAGGTTTGGTGGGTTTCCCTAGGTGCAGGCTGAGCTAGAGGCCAAAATCCACAGCTAGGCACTTTGCAAAAAACACCTCTGTTTTCTTTCAAACAATGTGATGTGTGCACGTTGCGTTTTGGGGCGTTTCCTGTCGCGGGCGCTAGGCCTACCCACACAAGTGAGGTATCATTTTTATCGGGAGACTTGGGGAAACATAGATTAGCAAAACAAGTGTTATTGCCTCATGTCTTTCTCTACATTTTTTCCTTCCAAATATAAGAGAGTGTGTAAAAAATACATCTATTTGAGAAATGCCCTGTAATTCACATGCTAGTATGGTCACCCCAGAATTCAGAAATGTGCAAATAACCACTGATCCTCAACACCTTATCTTGTGCCCATTTTGGAAATACAAAGGTTTTCTTGATAGCTATTTTTGACTCTTTATATTTCAGCAAATGAATTGCTGTATACCCAGTATAGAATGAAAACACACAACAGGGTGTAGCTCATTTATTGGCTCTGGGTACCTTGGGTTCTTGATGAACCTACAAGCCCTATATATCCCCGCAACCAGAGGAGTCCAGCAGACGTAACGGTATATTGCTTTTGAAAATCTGACATTGCAGGAAAAAGTTACAGAGTAAAACGTAGAGAAAAATTGCTGTTTCTTTCACCTCAATTTCAATATTTTTCTTTTTCAGTTGTTATTTTCTGTAGGAAACCCTTGTAGGATCTACACAAATGACCCCTTGCTGAATTCAGAATTCTGTCTACTTTTCAGAAATGTTTAGGTTTCTGGGATCCAGCATTGGTTTTACGCCCATTTCTGTCACTGACTGGAAGGAGGCTGAAAGCACAAAAAATTGGGGTATGTCCCAGTAAAATGTCAAATTTGTGTTGAAAAATTTGGTTTTCTGATTCAAGTCTGCTTGTTCCTGAAAGCTGGAAAGCTGGTGATTGTAGTACTGCAAACCCTTTGTTGATGCCATTTTCAGGGAAAAAACCACAAGCCTTCTTCTGCAGCCACTTGTTCCCATTTAAAAAAAAAAAAATCACTGTATTTTGGCTAATTTCTTGGCCTCCTTCATGGGAACCCACACAGTCTGGGTACCTCTAGAATCCCTAGGATGTTGAAAAAAAAGGACGCAAATTTGGCTTGGCTAGCTTATGTGGAAAAAAAGTTATGAGGGCCTAAGCGCAAACAGCCCCAAAAAGCCAAAAAAGGCCTGGCACAGGAGGGGGAAAAGGCCTGGCAGCGTAGGGGTTAAGGACTATACCTCGTAAATTTACTTCAATTCATACTAAGTGCCCGTATGTTTTGATTTTGATACTCGCCCATGTAAAACGTCATTATATTACCACTTTGCATGGTTAGGCTAAATATCTCACATCTCACTTTTTAGATGGATTTTTTTCTATATCCTTAGCAATCTGTTACTGAAACTGTTCAGAAGTTAGAAACGTGATTCTTAAACTAACATTCAATTTCTCGCTCTTATAGTTAATGGACTCAATTTGTCATTTTCTGTGCAAACCACATTTCCTCTCATTTATCTTGACTATTACAGTTAATCTGATATTAGACATTTTGACAGTGTTTTTGTTAGCAGGCTACACTGCATTACTTACTATTGGACGTGTTATTCATTCATACCATTCATTCAGTACTCTGGTAGAGGAACTGCATATTTATATATAAACTTGGAGAGCACAAAAAATTGACCTTTGGGAAGACCAGGAAAGGTCTGAGATGGTTCATTTATAGAAGCCATACATAGAAGAAATTAAGTCATATGACTATTTTGGGGCAACTGTCAAAAATAATCCAACCTGGTCTAATGATAACGCAAATCAGAGGAAGAAAACAATCAATCATACCAGCTCAGTAAAGAGGTTTTCCAGTATCTATGGAGGGCTGGTAACTACTCAATAACAAAAAATAAAGTTAAAACTGGTATCAACTATTTTATACGGTTCTGTTATTTGCAAAGATTATATTATAAATAACTCAAGAAATATTTATTAATGAGATAAAAACCCTGCTGAGTTTACATTGCTTGACCCCAGAGATGAAACTGCAAATTGAATTAAGATTACCGTCACTGGTCGACTTACATCACACAGCTGCATTAAATTACATTTGTGAATGTATTTGGCCCCGAACTAGTCAGTGAAATGGCTAATTGCCAAGGAATTCAGAACTAGTCCAGATACCATACTGAATGTATAAACAATCACAAAGTAAGTAATGACAGAAAACAACACACTGTCTCTAAAAACTTTAGCAAATAACCTCATCAGGAGCGCACAACTGGGATTCAGAAAATCCTCACAAATATCACTATGAAGGCCGATTTAAACACTTCAGTACAGCACCAGCACCAAGTGTGGGGAGTCTGGGCAGCTGCCACAAGGCCCCGGACTCCTTTTGTGCCCCCTGTCTTTTCAAACGAAAGAAAGTTGTCTTGTAGCAATTGGGCCCACAGGAGCGGGGTCTCCTCCCCTGGCCCTCACTGCTATGGAGTACTGAGGACAATGGGAAGGGACCCCCTAAATGGTCCCAGTTGCAAGGAGACACATTCTGCATGTTTGTCCTGCAATTAGGCCTTCTGCCCACAAGAAGGCCCAGTGCGATGCCTGTTGTTCTAGAGTTTAGCTCTCCCCAGTATTAATACATAAGCAACTTTCACACCTCCAGCCTTTTATGAGATGTAAGAGGTGCTTGTTGGTGGCTGGGAAACGGTGGCTGCAGTCCAGGAGCATGTTGTGGGGTAAACAAATATGCTCTCTCGACTCAGAAATGACCATGCAGTCTGTTCTAGGCAGTTGCAAAGACAGTATTTACTATCTGTCACAATAGGGAGAAAAACACTGAACCTCAGCCCTGCAGGACCTGCCACTATGGCTTTTCTCCCACGCCTGTTCCAGGCAGGCTCTTATATACAAATCAGTATAATTGTTTTTTACATATGATTACAAATTGATAACTTGCAAGTTTACAGATTAGCATGAAAAAACTCAAAACCATGTGACCCCATAACCCCAATTCTAAGGTTAAGAAACCACTTCCTCTTTATTATACATTCAACAAAGTTTTTAAGATTAAGCATTGTTTGACCTATGAATGTGTATGTGCTCTTTTGTAAATGGTATTTATTTGAAGTATGTACTAACAGCATTGTGGGTCCGAGACTCCCAAGCGTTTGGAATTTGGTTTCTTCTCTGCACCCATTATAAATAATGCCCCTGTGTGCTTTGGTCTAGGTCAATTATGTACTCAGTGTCTAGTCAGTCCGTGTTCTGTTTGTGGGCAAATGAGTGTGCCTGGGACTCATGTGCTCATGTCATAAATACCTGCAGGTTGGTCAGACATGAGTTGGCCTTTAGCAGATGACCCTTTCATGTTTCTTACACCACTAAATCATTGAAAAAACCTTTGACCTTGCTTGTGTCAGTGTAAGGGTTTGCCCTAAATTGCTTTTTGATTGTGAACAGCGGTGCAGCCTCTATTGATGCTTGATGTTGCGCAATGTTTTCACATTTTGTATTCGCAGTAATGTGTCTATTTTTCACATTTTGACAACATTCCCCCCATAGTTGATATTTCAACTACCCCATCTAAATCTTGGTTATCTGTGAGAATCCACTACTTGTTCTGGTGCACTAATTGAAAACATCCCTCCCACCTTAGTGCCCAGTTTCCAAACACATGCTAGTACTGCCTGTAATACACAGTATATTAGTAGCAACATCATAGTCATTGATAACAGAGTCCCCAACAGTCCCGACATCCAAAATGGCAGTGCTGAAAACCAACACCTAAGCCAACCATCTGGGGCACCTCCTTCATCTATTGTTTTTGTCTGTAGATTATGCAGTGTTGTTATTGCTCAAGACAAAGTTCCATTCTCTATGTCATTTTCTGGAATAAATGTGCAGCACACGGTCCCCATCTTCTTACAAACACCTCCTTGTATGGCACTCATTAGGTTTAGTATATAATGGTGTTGCAGCATCATTATCCTTTGGGCACGCATTTATTCCTTTATGGCGTCAAAGCCCTCGTTTGTGGTGTTGATGACCTTGAGGAATTCCCACCTTGTGATCTGGAGCCAATGAGCGGTTGCAATACCTTGGATAAATGGCAGGATGCTCCCAAAGAAAGCTCAGCATCATTGAACAAGCAATGTTCTTGAGGGATTTCATTCCAGGTGCTTGTGCCATAGTATTCTGCAGATCGCTTCTTCCATCTCTGATGTAGTAAGAATGTTGGACAGCTCATGGAGTGCTTAGGCAAAGTTGATTTGCTTATTCTGGGCATCACTAAAAATGGAGCATGCAAAGTTACCATGGAACAAAATCTTCCCCAGGTAGGTGGTAACTGGGCCTACAGTAGTTCGCCACACTGCCAGAAGATGTCCCTATGTCAGAAGGTGCCCCCTGCATGTGGGCAAGGAAGTCTGTGACCTCACAACCAACACACGTACCCATGTCCTTGATCCTGTTTCCCATTAAACATAAGGAGACCGAGATTAGTTTTATAACAGCCTGAAAATGTACATTGCTGTTTGCCCAGGTGTAGCATGGGATGTCTTCATCTCAAATGGGGATACATTTCCTTAGGGCATCCTGGCTAGTGCTAGTGCCATCCAACAAAGGCATGGCCCTATAGGAAATCCCAATGTTAAGAGGCCACTGAATATGAGCAAACACTCATCCTCTGACTCTGAGCCCTGGCCTGCAGACACAATCTGGGGGTAAGGGGTTTGCAAGATAGCTGTTGCATTTGGTTGGTGGATGTGTTACCTCTAGGAATCCTAGATCTAGGATCATGTGTGACCAAACTATAGTAGTGGGTATCCTGTTTTTCTCAAGCCTATTATTTCCTCTCTTATCTCTTGTCTGTCTGTAAGGATTTATAGCACTTCCGGCAACATGTGGTATCGTGTGGCATTAACTAGAAAGTGTACTACTCTGCTGAGCATCAATTGCATTTGGGCTTTTATTCTACACAAGTACAGGTGTACTAGAAAGCAAACTATGGCCCTCATTCTGACCCTGGCGGTTTGAAACCGCCAGGGCAGAGGGCCGCGGAAGCACCGCCAACAGGCTGGCGGTGCTTCATGGGCAATTCTGACCGCGGCGGTAAAGCCGCGGTCAGAAAAGGGCAACCGGCGGTTTCCCGCAGGTTTACCCCTGGCCCAGGGAATCCTCCATGGCAGCGCTGCTTGCAGCGCCGCCATGGGGATTCCGACCCCCTTCCCGCCAGCCTGTTCCTGGCAGAAGAGGCTGGCTGGAACGGGTGTCGTGGGGCCCCTGGGGGCCCCTGCACTGCCCATGTCACTGGCATGGGCAGTGCAGGGGCACCCTAACAGGGCCCCATGATGATTTTCAGTGTCTGCTTTGCAGACACTGAAAATCGCGACGGGTGCAACTGCACCCGTCGCACCCCTGCAAATCTGCCAGCTCCATTCGGAGCCGGCTTCCTCTTTGCAGGGGCTTTCCCGCTGGGCCGGCGGGCGATCTTCTTGAGATCACCCGCCAGCCCAGCGGGAAAGTTGGAATCACCGCCGCGGTCATTTGACTGCGGTGCGATGTTTGGGCGGTTTCCGCCCGCCGGGGTCGGAATGACCCCCTATGTCTGGTAGTATGTTTGCTGTGGAACCATTAGCGTGGGGAACCAAGGAACAAAAGCTGACTCTTTTGTGGCTACATCACCTATTTCTGCCAAGTGCTGATACCACATATAGAGAGTTCTCTTCAGACAAGAAAGATATTAGAATTTGGGGTTACTTTGCTAGCAAAGAGGAAAAGGATAGAATTAAGAGTTACAAGAGAAATACAAAAACAAAAATATCTATTTGTGGTAATGGCCATGCAAAAGGTAGTCCAAAAAAATAGTTGGAGGGGAGCCCTTTTAGCGTGACAATCTTGATCCCCCTTCTTCTTTTATTTGAACTGTCCATTATTTTTGGCGAGCAGCTGGGTGGTGATGGATCCGAGGTTTCCTGCCATCCACTTTGAGAACTGTAGGTGTAACTATGGTGACTATGCTGACGGTGTAAGGACATTCAGAATGTTTCATGTTCCATCCGTGAACAAAGTTCTGTATGAACACTTGGGCCCTCATTACAACCCTGGCGGTCGGAGTTAAAGCGGCGGTAATACCGCAAACAGGCCGGCGGTAAAAAAAATGGGATTACAACCGTGGCGGAAGCCGCCAACATAGACAGCCATTGTAACACTCCGACCACCACGGCAGTAGAAACAAACAGCGTGGCGGACACCACCAACAGACAGGCGGGAGACAAAGTACCACCCACCGTATCACAAGAGGCCTATCCGCCACCTTTTACACAAGTCCGGATAGTGTAATAATCATTGTCCGTGGACCACTGGGCCCAAAATGCCTGGGCGAGGCCCACACATGATACCTGGCTGGAAACGGAGAGAACACTGCTGGGGCATCAGACCGAAAATATACAGGCACCTCAGCCAGATGAACGCACAACACCATTGCTGCACGAGGGGGCTCCATGCCCACTGCTGTATCCTGGGGAGTGCAAAGCCACAGTCTCTCAAGTCTCTCCAGTGGGTGGTTTGCCCACTGCTGTATCTTGGGGAGTGCAAAGCCACAGTCTCTCAAGTCTCTCCAGTGGGTGGTTTGCCCACTGCTGAATCTTGGGGAGTGCAAAGCCATAGTCTCTCAAGTCTTTCCAGTGGGTGGGTTGCCCACTGCTTTATCCTGGGGAGTGCAAAGCCACAGTCTCTCAAGTGGATAACAGTCTCCACTGGTTCTGGAGGGGGGCTGGTGCCCAGAGTGCTTCATCCTGCCAAGGACTGAGGTAGTGGATGTCTTTCTCCACTGGTTCTGGAGGGGGCCTGGTGCCCAGAGTGCTTCATCCTGCCAAGGACTGATTTAGTGGATGTACTCTCCACTGGTTCTGGAGGGGGCCTGGTGCCCAGAATGCTCCACGGGCAGTGTCGCCGGTATAATTCCCTCACCTGGGTGTGCGTGCCAAGAAATTTGTGAGGTTCAGGTAGCATGTTACACCATGGAGGCAGCGACATACCCCACACTGCTGCGGCTGCGCCTTCCACCTGCAGGTGTAAACAGTGATGGAAGAAATGCCTCATGGAAGCTGCCCAGGGTCCAGGAACTCTCCTCCAGCCTCAGACAACTGACCACTGGGGATGGTAGCCATGTCAGCGGTGGTGCCTGTGTCCGAGGACAACACGGGGCCGGTGGCGGTGCTTGCGGCGGTGTCTGTTGCAGTGGTGCTGGCGGCGGTGCTGGCGGTGGTGCTGGCGGTGGTGCTGCCGGCGGTGCATGGTTCAGCACCTGCAGAGGGACACAGCAGGACGGCTGCCCACAGGGGAAGAGGCTGGGGACTGTCATTGAGGCTTTAGACGTGCCAGGGGTGGTGCAGGTGGCGGTGCAGGTGGCAGTTGTGGTGGGGGGGCAGTTAGCGGTGTTCGCCGCCGTACAGGTTGCCGTGGCTGTGGACAGAAAGTGTGACACTGGTCCCTCAGTCGGTGCCACCATGCCCTCTCCTGACCTGCTCTCCAGCTTTTGGCCCTTCCCCAGCTTTGATGGTGCCGCAGTTGTCTTGCCACTATCCCCTTTTGTTTTTGCTGAGCCCTTGGTGGCTGGTACTTTCGGCTTCTCCCTCCGGGATGTGGGCACCTTTTTCAACTTGGCAGGTGGCGAATGTCCTTGCCTTCGCTACGTGGCAAACTGGCAGCCCTGATGTTTGGAGCACTCAATGACACCTCATTTGCTGGCACCACTGTGGCTGAGGTGCTGGGCTGGGACCTGGAAAGCCTGGCCGTAGGGGAAGGACGGGGGGAGGTTTAGGGAAGAGGTCAATGTTACCCAGGAAGAGTTTCTTAGACACTCCGGGACGGGAAGATGGAATGGGATTTGGGAGTGGAGGAAGAGGTAGTGATTGTAGGAGGTGTATGTCTGCTGAATTTGGGTGAAGGTGCATGAGCCGGAGGCTGTTGTGAGGTGAATGGCTGTTGGGTGGGTGTGTGCCTGCGTTTGTGTACTTTGGGAGGAGGGCTCACTGACACACTGGTAGAGGACATTGGGGATGTGTGAATGGTAGTGGGGGGTGGTGAGTGCACGTTAGCAGTGTGTGGTGATGGACGTGCTGGTGATGGAGGCAATGGATGAGGATGTAGTGCATGCAGGTGTGAGTGGAGATGAGACAGGGAGGGAGGAGGAGGGCGTGGAGGAGGGGGACACTGTGGAGGCAGTGGATGTTGCTGTGTCTGCATGGGGATGGTGCTTGTGTGAGTGCCTGTGGGATGTGTGGTGCTTATGTTTGCCTGACCCACTCTTGTGTGTTGATGAGTGTGCATGCTGGTCTGATGGTGTGCTTGGGATAGGCTGAGGTACAGGGGATTGGGTCTGGGTGGAGGAAGTTGGAGGGGGAGGCTGGACACAGGGGCAATGGCCAGAGCCTGAAATGCACTCTGTTGGGCCGCCTGCCCAGAATGAATGCCCTCCAGGTATGCATTTGTTTGTTGTAAATGCCTCTCGACACCCTGGATGGCATTCACAATGGTAGATTGCCCAACAGTGAGGGATCTCAGGAGGTCAATAGCTTCCTCACTGAGTTCAGCAGGGCTGACTGGGGCAGGGCCTGAGGTGTATGGGGTGAAGGAGATCCCCACCCCCCTGGGTAAGCGGGCATGGGACACATGCTGAGGGGCTGCTTGGAGGGCAGTACTGGTAGGGGGGTGGCGGCTGGACCTGTTGATGCAGTGGGCACAGAGGTGCCCGCCACCTCAAGGGAGCTCCCATCAGAGGAGGAGTTGCTGTCACTGCTGTCTGCTCCTGTCCCCGCCGTGGAGCTCCCCTCGCCCTCCGTCCCAAAGGTGGCTTCAGACTCCATTGTTTCGCCCTCTAGGGCAAAGTGGGTTGCAGCTCCCTCCTGCTCTGGTGCCAATGCTCCTCCGCCTGATGATGCTATTGCACACAAGAAGAGGGAGACCACAAAAAGCTGTGGAAAGACAGAAGAAAGACATGTTCAGTGCATGCAACACCACTACCGTTGGCGGACACAACACACATGGAACAGCCCTCTGCACTACGCCATGCACTAACAGTTCCTAGAAATTTCAGCTGACCATGGGGTACGAGGCCTAAGACCAATTGCTGGACACCTGGAAGTCACAGGAGCCTGACTAGATGTAGATGGCTCTTACCACTGGTGGGGTTGGGGTGCCATATAGCCTGCCTCACAAGGGACCTTGCCTACCAAGTTCGCCCTGGCCTAGGGGAGCGCACTGCCCACCTCCCCCACCCAGACACCTCGTAATGCACGCAAAGTCAGCTGAATGAGAGTATACTCACCCCCTTGTGGCTGCTTTGATGCCCACAAGCGCCCATCCAACTCCGAATACTCCACCGCCAGGATCCGGAACATCAGGGGGGTCATGGTGTGACGGGCACCCCTCCCACGTTGGGAGGCCATCCCCAGCTGGGCCTCCGCCGTCTTCTTGCTCGAGCAGCACAGTTCCTCCCTTCTTTTACGGCAGTGGGTGTTCCGTCTGTAGTAGACCCCAGGGTCCGGACGTCCTTGGTGATGGCATGCCAAATACCCTTCTTCTGGTGGGCGCTGACCTAGAGTATTGGTACAGGGGGAAAGGAAATTACTTCCCCGTCCAAACCGTCATACTCATTGCCCCCCAGTTCCCACCCTTGCCCTGATGCACATACACTCACCATCCGCACATGCAGGCCTCAGCCCCCCCATGTATCTTCCATCCACACCACTCAAAACAGGTATTGCCCATGCAGCATGCTCACAGTGTACTCACCTGTCTGTCTGGAGGACCGTACAGTTGCATGTTCTGGGGAAGACCCCATCCACTAGTTTGTCCAACTCCTCCGAAGTGAAGGCAGGGGCCCTTTCCCCAGACAGAGGAGCCATCGTCACTTCCAATCTGAGGTCACAGCAGCACTTGCAGTGTAGGTCCTCTCCTGTTGAAGGTCAGGTATCAAGTGAGTGAACAGACAGAAAATGGCGGTCACGTCCGCGGCGGTGCGTACCGTTACCGCCGGGGTACATCGTCATTGGCTCCTGGGACCCATAGGGCCCAATGTTAACCAATGCAGAATTGCGCTGCGGTCTTCGACCGCCCACCGCAACGGTGTACAACACCAGCGCAGTTACCTCATATCCCCTTGTCCCACCTTACAGGTCAGGCAGCCGCCATTTCAGGGGGCCACATGGGATGGATGTTAACTGCGTCACACCTATCTAGGCCGGGAATATAGACAGATAACAGCACATTGCAGAATAATAAAGTTTCTGAAAATAAGACATTGTGATACCTCAGTGGTGGATGACTCTCTGCTCTCTGTTCTACTCCATAGGGCACATCCACTGGGGCAGGTGTTGAGATGGCGGCATCCTCCGGTGTTCAGACCCCTGGAGGACCTGTCGACAATGGAAGAGAGACACATCCTGGTCACATACAGACTTGATCATGCAACAATCCAGGAACTGTGTGCCCAGTTGGAGCCTGACCTGATGCCAGCTACTCGCCATTCCACAGGAATCCCCCTCTAGTGCAGGTCCTGTCTGTACTCCATTTCCTGGCCAGTGGGTCTTTTCAAACAACAGTGGCCATGGCATCAGGGATGTCCCAGCCAATGTTCTCTAACGTGTTGTCCAGAGTGTTGTCTGCCCTGCTGAAACACATGCTCAGCTACATCGTGTTTCCTCAGTTGGAGGATTTGCCCACAGTGAAAGGTGACTTTTATTCTCTGGGACATACCCCCAACATCATTGGTGCCATGGATGGTACACATGTGACATTTGTACCTCCTGCAGAAATGAACAGGTGTACAGAAAGCGGAAGAGCTACCTTTCCATGAATGTGCAGATGGTGTGTTTGGCAGGCCAGTACATCTCCCATGTGAATGCCAAGTATCCTGGCTCTGTGCATGACGCTTACATTTTGAGGAATAGCAGCATCCCTTATTTGATGGGGCAACTCCAGAGGCACCGTGTGTGGCTAATAGGTGAGGCCAAGGTCCCAATACATTTGACATTGGTGTCTGGGTATGGGGCTGTCCCTAAGGGTTAGTGTGTGTCTAACAGTTGTCCCTCGACATTTGCAGGTGACTCTGGTTACCCCAACCTGTCATGGCTATTGACCGCAGTGAGGAATCCCACGTCAAGGGCAGAGGAACGCTACAATGAGGAACATAGGCGAAATAGGAGGGTGATCGAACGCAGCTTCTGCCTCCTGAAGGCCAGATTCCGGTGCCTCCATCTGACAGGTTGCTCCCTATACTACTCACCGAAGAAGGTGTGCCAGATAATCGTGGCCTGCTGAATGCTGCACAACCTGGCTTTGCAACGCCCGGTGCCTTTTCTGCAGGAGGATGGGCCAGATGGTGGTCTTGTGGCAGCTGTGGAGCCTGTGGACAGTGAAGAAGAGGAGGCAGAAGAAGAGGATATCGACAACAGAAACAACATCATCATGCAATACTTCCAGTGAGACACAGGTAAGAAGATGTCACTGCTTCCCACATCTCATACTATTGTTTGAGCTAGCATAAGTCTGTCATTTTCTTTTCGTGTGTGGACCCTGACTTGTCACTTTGCCTTCCCATTTCACAGATCTGGGTCCCACTTTGTGCCCTCTGCTATGTTTACTCCTGGCCTACAGGTGTGTTACATTGGTATGTGAACAAGTAAATTGACATTGCTATATTCCATAGATATTGCAATTACACATTTGTGAAAGCACAGACTGACTCCAGATTGTTTTGTGATTGAAGTGTGTTTATTCCTGTAAAAGAAGTGGAGGGGGTTGTAAAATGGGCTGGTGTGATGGTGGAGGAATGTTCATGGCAAAGTACAGTCTATTTGTTTCACAGGTGCATTGTCCAAAGGGGCATAGGAAGTGGGGCAATGGCATTTTGAGGATGGACAGGGTGACATAGTGGGACAGAAGGGTGACATCCAGGGGGGTCTCATTTCCTGGCAGGGGTCTTGGCAATGTTCTCTGTCTTGTTCCTGGATCTCAGGGACCATTTGCAGGGTGGTTTTCCATCTGCAGGGGGTGGGATGCTGGTGTCCTGTTGTTCCAGTGGCAGTGCCTCCTGTCCACTAGCGCCGGTGGAGGTGGTGGGCTGTTCATCGTCCAGGCTAGTGTCAGGGGCCCCTTGTTGTGCCACTGTGTCCCTCCTGGTGTTGACAAGGTCTGCCAGCACCCCTGCAATGGTGACCAGGGTGGTGTTAATGGACTTCAAGTCCTCCCTGATCCCAAGGTAGAAGGTAGTGTTCCTCCTGCAGCCGCTGGTTCTCCTGAAACTTGGCCAGTACCATTGCCATCATCTCCTGGGAATGATGGTAAGCTCCCATGATGTTGGAGAGTGCCTTGTGGAGAGTGGGTTCCCTGGGCCTGTCCTCCCCCTATCGCACAGCAGACCTCCCAGTTTCCAGGTTATCCTGTGCCTCTGTCCCCTGAACCGTGTGCCCACTGCCCCCAGGTCCCTGATTTTCTTGGGTTGGTGGGTTTGCCTGGGTTTCCTGTAGTGGTGGACACACTGCTGATTGATGTGTCCTGGGGACAGAGGGATGGGCCCGCTGGGTGGGTGCTGTGCTGGTGTTTCCTGAGGGGGAAGGCCCTGTGGTGGCTTGTGACAGTGTCAGGGGAACCGACAGTCCTGAGGTCCCTGATGGGCCGGGCTGGTCCTCTTGATCCAGGCATGCAGAGCTGCTGTTGTCACTGAGGGCCTCTTCTGTGGGGGGACTCCAAATGTCTGGCACCTCCTGTCTGGTGACATTGGGTATGGGTCCTGTTGGGGTTTAAATGCATAGTTATTGTATCTATGTGTGACATCTTGTGCAATGGGTGAGTTACCCTCTACTCCTGTGATTGGCTTATTGTCTTTGCCCTTGTGTGATTAGTGATTTTGGGGCCTGGGTGAGTATCTGTACTGGACATGCTTTGGTGATGGGTGTCCATGCATTGGTGTGACTTGCAGGCTTGGTTTTGGGATGTGTGGAATGTGATAGTGGGGTATCTGTGGGGTATTGGGGTGATGGGTGTGAGGATTGGGCTAGGAGTTTGTGATAGCATGCAGGTGGGGGGAGATATAGTAGTAAAGATATGACTTACCAGAGTTCAGTCCCCCTGCTACTCCTGCCAGGCCCTCAGGATGCAGTATTGCCAAGACATGCTCCTCCCATGTTGTTAGTTGTGGGGGAGGAAGTGGGGGTCCACCGCCAGTCCTCTGTACAGCAATCTGGTGTATGGAGACCACGGAACGCACCTTCCCCGTAGGTCATTCCACCTCTTTCTGATGTCATCCCTAGTTCTTGGATGCTGTCCCACTGCTTTGACTCTGTCGACAATTCTGTGCCATAGCTCCATCTTCCTTGCAATGGATGTCTGCTGCACCTGTGATCCTAATAGCTGTGGCTCTACCCGGACGATTTCCTCCACCATGACCCTGAGCTCCTCCTCAGAGAACCTGGGGTGTCGTTGAGGTGCCATGATGTGGTGTGGGTGTTCTGTGAGGTGGTGTCTGTTGTGATGTGTGAGGGGGTGTGTTGGTGTGTGTTGTTTGAGGTGCGTGGATGTTGTGTAAGTGATGGTGTTGTGTGTCTGTGGATGCTGGTGTTGTTTTAGGTCGTGTCTCTCTCTGGCCTTCTTTCAAATTTCTGGTAGTAAGGGTTTGGGTGTGTGGGTGTGGTGTGTGTATGTGTATCAGGAGTGTGTATTTCGAATTGTCCTATGTGGTGGTGTTTTTTAAATGGGTGTTTATTTTGAGCGCGGGGGTGTGTACTGCCAATGGATTACCGCGGTTGAAAGACCACTGCGTTGATTCGTGGGTCGTGATACTGTGGGCGTATTCTTGTTGGCGTGACGGTGTAGGTTTTGTTATCGCTAGTTTATCACTGACCTTTGGTGTGGCGGACTTGTGTGGATGTCTGTATTGTGGCGGATTCCGGGCTGTGGGTCGTGATACCTGTAGCGGAATTCAAGGGCCGCAGCAGTATGTTGGTGGTCTTCTGCACGGCAGTAAGTGGGATTTACTGCCAGGGTTGTGATGAGATCCTATATCTCCTACTTTTACTTTTGAAAGGTTGACATCAGCATTGGCGAGCTTCTCTTTTTCTTTGGTCACCTGTTTCGAAATGAACTTTGCACATTTTGTTAATTCACACAAATACATATGCATTTAATCACTGAGTGCCTGGGATAAACTTCTCCCTGAATTTTATTTCTTGTGGCAGGGAATTGGACATTGATGGATCTTCCTGTCACTATTTGGTGAGGAGTCAGGTGATGGTCTGAGCTTGGCTACTCCTTAGGGAGAACAGTGCTATTGGCAAGCAGTGTAGCCACTTTTTATTTGGGGTGGCACACAACTTGCTGATTTTACTCTTCAAGAGGCCGTTCAGATGCTCTACAATACCATTACTTTGTGGGTAGTCAGCAGAGAACAACTTGTGCTTTATCCCTAATAGTGTTGTTAGGTATTCAAAAATTGTGCTTGAAAATGAACACCATTGTCGGATCTTATGGCTTCTGGGATCTCATTTCAGGGAATCACTTCCTGAACTAGGAATATGGCTGTTGATTTGGCATTACAATAGATGCATGGTTCTACCTCAATCCTTCTAGAGAATTGCCAAAACATTACTTTGAGGTAGCTGTAATTGTTGCACCGGTCAATTATATCCACAAAATCCACTGAAGGGCCTTAAAGGGATCTTGTGGTTGTGGAATGGTGAAGCTTACCTCTTTTAGAGTGGGATTAGGGGAATACTGCAGACAAATCTTGCAGCTATCGACATACATGGTTATTATGTCATGCAAATTGGGACAAACCAGTCTTGCTGGATTTGGATTGCCGAATGGTCACTGGAAGTGTGAGCTGGTAAATGAATCTGATCCAGGGCAATTGCAAGCAAAGCTTGTGGCATAACTGACTTTCCTGTAGATAGCGGTCTACACACTAGGTTGCTCCCAGACTGGACACAACCTCTATTTTTACAAAACTGCTTTTCATGTGATGACCCAGCTTCCTGTAGTTCCCTCAGGTGTAACCTTGCTGGTTCAGTATAATGGGGTGTGTCCTTCTCTATGGTAGTCTTTGCTTTGGCCTCCTCAGGTGGGGCAGTATGAGCCACCAGAACTGGGGCAGGTTGCAAGTCTGATGGTACATTTGGGGGCGTACGTGTGGCTACATCCTTAGCTGCCTGACCTGCCAGCACAATAACCCGGGGCACAAAATCCTGTCTGTTTGTGTGCACTGCAACATTTCACAACTGCCACTGCCTGCGGTAGCACCAGTGGCTTTATTAGGGCTTCTAAGAGTTCTCTATGTATCTCAGGACTACCATCTGATTTAAAGAATCCTCACCTACTCCATCTCATGGTACTTGAGTGCACAGTGGTTGTTATGTATGCTGAGTCTGAATATATTGTAACTGTGTGAGAAAACAAGGCTGATTGCAGAGGCCCCCTGACATTTTGCCCCCATTTTCACTTTTTGATGGTGTTTTCCTGACTCTGATGGTGCCCGGGGTACTGCTAACCAGTCCCAGGGCACGTGCTCTGTATAAAATGAGGTTGCACATTGGGCTAATTATAATTGGCTATGTCAACCTTCCTATAAGTCCCTAGTATATGGTAGGGCATGTAGGTTTAGGGACCCCAGCATATGTGGTGCACCCATAGGTGCACTGCTGAAGTGCCCAGTGTCATTTTAAGGGCAGGCCTGCCTTGCTGGCTGCTTTTGAATTAAAGTTACATGCAAATTCGACTTTGGAATGAAAAGTAGTTCCAAAGTCTTAAACTACCTTATTGTTACATGTATGTCACCCCTAATGTGTGCCCTATGTGCCCCTAGGGTTGGGTGCCATGTAACTATAAGCAGGGACCTTTTAAAAATAGTTTTATAAGGTAAAACAGCCAAATTTGTTTTTTCCCTCATTGTACTGAATGGCCTCCAGAGGCTAGAATAGGGAGACTTTATTTTAATTCATAAAGTTCCCTTCAGTGACAGATACCTCAAGTTTGGTATCAAATTAATTGTTATAATAAATCCCACAACTTCTAATTTTTGGATTTAATACAACTTGTCCAGGTAAAGAGTTTTAAACTTTACTTACAAAGTGGCCAACTTCAATCTTGTAGTGCTTTGCTCTGATTGGCCAGCCTCTGGCAGCCTGGCCTGGCCACACCTCACACATAAGACAATCAGGGACCTGGGGTGAGTGGCAGTGGGCACATTGTGCGCCAGGGAGAGGAGAGGACCAGGGAACCGACTCTCCAGGAGACACTCTCCGAGATCCTGGGAGCCTACCAACATTCCCGAGGACACAATGGGCCAGATCCTAGACAACGTGCAGGAGAACAGGCAGCTGCAGGAGGGAATATATCAGGGGATCAGGGAGGACTTGCAGGTCATCAACAACACCCTGATCTCCATAGCAGGGGGGTTGGCAGACATGGCCAACATTATTAAGGAGTGTCACACCAGCGGGTCCCTGCCACAAACCAGTCATCTGAACAGCCCTCCACTTCTGCTGCCACAAGTGGCCAGGAGGTCCCGCCACACGACCAACAGGCCACCAGCAACCCCGCAGAAGGTGAACCACCCCACAAACGTTCCCTGCAAACCAGACAGAAACCAGAGACTCTTGCCAAGACCACTGCCAGGAAATGAGACTCTCCTGATTGCCCCCCTTGTGTTCCACTCAGTCACCTTGTCCACCTTGAACTGCCATTGCTCCCCTTCCTATGTCCCCATGGACACTGCACCTGTGCTACAAACAGACTGGAACAATACCCAGGACTTTCCTCCATCATCACCCCATTCCAATGCACATTCCGCTCTATATTTTAGCACTACAATAAACACCTTTGGATAAAAATCGACTACTAGTATTTCAAATATTTCAAATATGAATTGATTGAAACAGTTACAACCATTGTAAATGAACTGTACATAGAATGAGCATAGAATTAATGACCTGTAGCTGGCTGTTGTGATCACACCAGGAGCATTTGTCATATCACCAACATCTGCAAAAAAATATCCAGAGGTAACAGTAGGTGGGCAAAGAAGTGGGAAATCCCAGCATGCCAATGCCACACAGAATACAACCAAAGACATAGAAAAGTAAAGTTACACTGTGTTATCTGTGTGTCATTGAAAGTATTGACGTATCACAGATGTTCTGTTGTCCACATCCTTATCCTCTGCCTCCTCATCCTCACTATCCTCAGGGTCCAATGCTGCCACAGGGGCATCTCCAGTCTCCTCCTCCTGCAGAAAAGGTACAAGGCATTTGAGGGCTAGGTTGTGCATCATGCAGCATGCCACTACTATCTGGCAGACCTTCTTGGGTGAGTAGCACAGGGATCCACCTGTCAGATGGAGGCACCGTAACCTGTCCTTCAGGCGTACAAAGGTCCTTTCAATTATCCTTCTGGTTCACCCATGTGCCTCATTATAACGTTCTTCTGCCTTTGTCCTGGAATTCCTCACAGGGGTCAGCAGCCATGATAGGTTTGGGTAACAAGAGTCACCTGCAAATATTGAGGGAAAACATTTAGCCACACACTATCCTTTATGGCCAACACTATAGGCATACACCAACATATACTGGGTGGGAACCATGGCTCACATACAAGCCACACCCTGTGCCTCTGTAGTTGGGACATCACATTTGGGATGCAGCTATTCCTCAGGACAAAGGCATCATGCACCGACCCAGGATACATGTTGTGGTAGATGTACTGGTCCGCCAGGCGCACCACCTGCAGATTTATGGAGTGTAAACTCTTACGATTCCTGAACATCTGTTCATTCTGGCGGGGAGGAACGAACGCAATATGTGTTCAGTAAGTCGCACCAAATAATATTGGGTATATGTCGCATTGCATAGAATCCGGCCTTCACAGTGGCCAAATCCTCAACCTGGGGAATGCAATGAAGCTGCACATGTGTTTTATCAGGGAAGACAACACTCTTGTTAGCACATTTGAGAACATTGGCTGTGACATTCCTGCTACCAAGCCCACTGTCACTTGGAAAGAACCAGTTGCCAGGAAATGGAGAACTGATAGCACTTGCACAAGAGGGGGGATCCCAGTGGGGTGACAGATAGCACATATCAGGCCAGGCTCCAATTGGGCACACAGCTCTGTGATTGTGGCCCTCTACAGTCTATAGGTGAGTATTATGTGCCTGCCCTCCAGTGTAACCAAGTCCACTAGGGGTCTTTACATGGGGGTATGTCTCCATCTCCTATTCTTCCGCAGTGGTAGGTATCCAAGGGACACAAGAGAGATGAGGCTGTCACAAACTTAACAATGGAGCAACAACAGCACTCCACAATGTACAAACATGTTATGGGACAGTGTAATTTGTGAAGTACGTGCTTATGTATCCTGTGACGCAGCATTAATCCATAGGCCTGTTCACCCCCCAATTAAATGGCGTCTGCCTGTCATGTGTGGAGGGACAGGTGGAAGTGAGGTAATGCCGCTGATGTTGTGCGTTGTAGCGGTAGGCAGTCGTGAACCGTCGTGCAGTTCCTCATTGGTTATTATTGGGCCCAATGGGGTACAGTGGCCAATGGTGATCTACGCCCGCGCTGATGGCATGCACCGCCACAGACGTGACCACCATTTTCTATCTGATTCCTCACTTATTTCCTAACCTTCCATAGGAGAGGACGTACACTACATGTGCTGCTGTGGCCCGTGTCCGGAACCTACCATGGCCCATGTGAACACGGAAAGGGACCCAGCCTTCACTTCTGAGGAGTTGGAGTGACTGGTGGATGGAGTCCTACCACAGTACGGACTGCTGTGTGTGCCTCCAGACAATAGGTGAATACACTGTGTGCACGATGCATGTGGCATGAATGCATGGAGTTGTGTGTGAAGGCCTCGTGTAAGGGGGGTAGGTGGATGTCCTATTGGAGGTTTACCTGTTGTGAACTGGGCAATGTGTGTGCCAATGGTGATGCAAACGGGTATGGTGGGCTATTTGTGTGACAGGCTGGACTGTTTGTCTAATGGTGTTCTCCTGTCTGTATAGCCTCTGCAGATCAGCGCCCATCAAAAGAAGGGAATATGGCCGGCCATCGCCAAGGACTTGCAGACCCTGGGGGTCTATGGCAGGTGGAGCACCCACTGTTGCAAACGGTGGGAGGACCTGAGATGCCTGGCACGAAAGACAGCGGAAAGACCGCAAAGGCCCAGCTGGATATGGCCTCCAAAAGAGGAATGGGTGCCCGTCGGACCCTGACCTCCCTGATGGCCCGCATACTGGCAGTGGCCTACCCTGAGCTGGCGGGGCACTTGAGGGCATCACAGCAGCCACAAGGGGGTGAGTACAGTGGCTATCATTACAACTTATGGCTGGAGGGGTGGTATCCCGGTGGGGGTTGTGTGTCACTGGGTGCCCCTAGGCCAGGCCAACCATTGCAGAGTAGGTCCTCTGGTGGCTATGGGTTTGAATGTGAAATACTGCTTACCTAACTTGTTAGTATTCACTCTTGATCAGGTCTGCTTGGGTCCCAGGTGTGCTGCAGTTTGCGGTGTGTGCCCCTCCCCATTCCTTGGTGACTAGCCATTTCACTGGTAGTGCCATGCATAGTGCGTAGGCCTGTCCCCTTTGTGTGAGGGTGCTGTGTACGCCAACGGTAGTGTTGGTGCAGTCATTGACCCAGTGTATCCTTTGTCTCTCTCACCCCCTTTTTTGTTTTGTCATCCTGTCCTTATGTGCATTAGCATCATCTGGCGGAGGAGCAGCGGCACCGGTGACAGAGGGAGCTGCATCCCACAGGACCCTGGAGGCATGGTCCATCAATGCTGAGGACATTAGCAGGACAGAGGGTGAGGGGAGCACCACAGCGGAGACTGGAGAGGACAATACAGACTCAGATACCTCCTCTGATGGAAGCTCCCTGGTGGCGGTGGACACTTCTGTGACTACCTCAGCTTCAGGTACAGCCGCCACCCACTGTACCAGCAGCGTCCTCCCAGTAGCCCCTCAGCGAGTTGCCCGTGCCCACTCACCCAGGAGGGTGGGCATCTCCTTCGCCCCAGGCACCTCAGGCCCTGCCCCAGTGAGCCCTGCTGCCCTGACTGAGGATGCTAATGACCTTCTGATGTCCATCTCTGTAGGGCAATCAACCATTGTAAATGTCATCCAGGGGCTGGTATCCCAGATGCAGCAATGCAATGCATTCCTGGAGGGCATTCGCGGTGGATTGGTGGCCCAGCAGCAATCGATTCAGGCTCTGGCCTCCTCTCTGATGGCAACCATTGTCCCTGTTTCAACTGTCCTCCCTCCAACTTCCACTTCCCAGTCCAGTTCTCCTCAACCCCAACCCATCCCAAGCACACAGGCAGATGAGCATGCACACAAGACAACACACAAGAGTGGTACAGGCAAACACAAGCACCACCCTTCATCCCACCGGCACTCACACAGACACCATACAGTTGCAGACATGACAACATCCACTGCCTCCACTGTCTCCCCCTCTCCCTCCTCCTCCACCTCCCATCCAGTTACGTCCACATTCACACCTGCATGCACTACATCAATATCCACTACTAGCATCATCACCACACCAAGCAGAACACACACCTCTTTGTTAGACACCTCCACAACATGCATGCACGTGTCCCCTGTGTCCTCTCCCACCGTGTCTGTCCCCCCTCCTATAGGACACAAATGAAAGCACTCAGACACCCAACAGCCATCCACCTCACAACAGCAGACAGCCCATGTACTTGCACCCAAATCCAGGAGACATACTCCTCCAACAACCACTCCCTCATCCTCTACTCCCATTACTCCTCCCTCCACCCACCCCAACGTCCCTAAAAAGCTTTTCCTTTTCCAGATTGACCTTTTCCCCACCCCTCCCCCTGTCCCACACGTATGGGCAGGGTACCAAGGACATAACCCAGCACCTTAGCCAAATAGTCCACGGGGACATTGGTAGCACCACCGACTCGTGGTGGGAAAGGGATATCAGACCAACAACACTGAAGGGGAAGGTGCCATCACCACCTGGGATGAAAGGGAAGAGTCCGGCACCATCTGTGAGGGAGGTGAATGAGCCTGCACCACCTGGGATGAAAGGGAAAAGTCTGGCACCAACTGTAAGGAAGGGGAAGGAGCCTGCACCAGCTGTGAAGAAGGGGAAGGAGCCTGCATGAGCTGTGAGGAAGGGGAAGGAGCCTGCGCCACAAGGCAGAGAGGGGAAAAGCCCATTGACCCCTGCCAGGAAGGGTTAGGGATCCCCAAACCTTGACCAGTACGACAAGAGGCTCTTTATGCCAACGGAAGCTGTCAGGCAAACACCGCTACCACCAGCAGCTGTCACGGGACCCTCACTGCCAGATGTGGATGTGCAGCCATCAGTAAGTGCAGGGGCTGCCCAGGAGCCTCCCCAACCACCACCAGCATGCAGCCATCAGTGAGTGCAGGGGCTGCCCAGGAGCCTCCCCCAACCACCACCAGCATGCAGCCATCATTGAAGCCATCCGTGAGTGCAGGGGAAGCCAAGGAGCCTCCCCCAACCACCACCAGCAAGCAGCCATCAGTGAGTGCAGGGGCTGCCAGGAGCATCCCCCAACCACTACCAGCATGCAGCCATCACCGCCGGCGGATGCCATGTAGTCCACCCTCCAGGGCTACTGTGCGGGCTGCCCCCTCCAGAACCAGTGGGCATGTCACCCACTCAAGAGACTGTGGCCTTGCACTCCCCAGGACAAAGAGTAAAGGGCATGTTGCCCTCTCCAGGACCAGTGGGAAAGACACCCACTTGAGAGACTGTGGCCTTGCACTCCCCAAGACAAAGCAAGGGGCATGTTGCCCCCTCCAGAACCAGTGGGCAAGACACCCACTAGAGAGACTTTCTCCTTGCACTCCCCAGGACAAAGCAATGGGCACGTTGCCCCCTCCAGAACCAGTGGGGAAGACACCCACTCCAGAGTCTGTATCCTTGAACTTCCCAGGACAAAGCAATGGGCATGTTGCCCCTTCCAGAACCAGTGGGCTTGTTTCCACATCCAGATGAGGTGCCCCCCTCCCCCTGGAGTGCCTACCTATTTACAAACTGATACCCCTGCAGTGTTCTATCCGGATGTGGTCAGGAATTGAGTTGGGAATTCGACTGAGGCCTGTGGTCATGTGGGCCCTTTGACCTTTGGTGGGCGGTACTTTGACTTCTGTTGGCGGCTACCACCATGGTGGCTGTTGTTTCCACCCTGGCGGTTGGTGTGGTACATTGGCTGTCTATCAAAGATATCACCGCCATGGTCATAAATTGGTGGTTCTTACCGCCAGCCTGTTGGCGGTATAACTGCCAATTTATCACCCACTGCCAGGGTCGTAATGAGGGCCATAATGTGGTGCCCCAGGACCCTTAAGCATCAGGGGCATCTGATAAAAAACAGGTGGTGGCACGCTGAAGAGGATGCTGTCCGGCATATTGCTACCATATACGCAGACATTTCCTCATGTAAGTGTAGTCCCAATCAGGATCACCCTCAAAATACAGAATGAAGTCATCCGCATTTGCCATATTGTGTGGGTCAAGGGACCTCTCTGTTGGCCAGGGGCTCATCTGTAGAGCTAACTGCTCAGTCCAGTTCACTAAGTTTTGCACAAATGGCACAACAAAATGCCAGCTATCTTCTCCTTCAGCCACGGTTTCACTGGTGGGGCCTGTGCTGTGTGAATTTGCTTGTGCACTCATTTGCTGGGTAGGACTGTTGTGGAGAGCCATTCGTCCCCTCACCTTACTTGATCCCATTTCAGGGTCCAGCTGGCTATGGGTGTTTTGGAATCGTAGCCACTCATGCTCTGTGGCTCGGGGGCTTCCTGCTTCTAGGAGGCACATCTCATTCTCTTCCCACTGTATTAATTGTGTTAGACTGTCTCCATGTGTCCCTGGTGCAATCTAGGTCAATGAGGGGCCTTTGTCGAGACCATAAATATGGTGACTTGCTTCTTGGGTTTAGAGGAGTTCACCCATGCTTTCCACACGCTAGTGTGTGGATTCTATCCTGTCTGCTAAATTCCCTAGGCTTCTCTGAGCTTGCTCTGTACAGTCATCATCATGGCCTTCTCTCCTTATTTTACTTCTCTCTCTCCTGTCCTCACTATGTGGTAGTTAGTCCTGCACACTCTCTGGTGAGACTACTGTGCCCTCCCTCATGTTCTGCCTATGTGACAGACTACTTTCTTTCAGTGCTTCTTTGTACCTGCTCCCTTCCTTGGAATGTAGGTTGTCCTGTTGTCTCTACAGCCACATACACATTGTCTCTTCACCTTGCATTTCTTGCATCCCTTTGTTGTGGGGTGGACGCCTGTCTTCTAAAAATCCTAAATGAAGTGTCTCTTTTCTGAAGCAACTGTGACGTTGCTAATGAAATATGCAATTTGTCATCACTAGCCCCTGAACTCTGCTCTTTGCTTTTCTCCTCTTGGGGAAAGGTAGGGTCTAGATGCAGTATAGACTGTGTCTCTAATTGCTCTGAAAATGTTTGATCCCCTTTCCTGGTTTGCTGTCTGGGAATTGGTTTAAATTTCAGGGTTTTCAAATCCTACTGCTGCTTCTTGCAACTGCCTTAAAGGGTAGATGCTGGGCACTGTGGGTGTAGTGCTTGTAGGGTCATATGGAGGTGGGGTAACTGAAGGGCCACTCAAGGTCTCTTCCTGTGAGGAATCTTTTGAATTTTCACAAAATAATTTCATTAGCGCTATGGTGGCTTCCCTTTTCTTTAATTTGGCTCCTGCATATTTACTTCGAAGGCGCGTGACAACATGCTCAATTGCTCTTTGATTTAATGTTCCTTCTTTTGGCCAAAGATATGCATGCTTTGGGTGGTTTTAAACCACTCCTGGTTCTGCCTTTGTAATTTCTTTCTGTCACTGGGAAATACCTTCTGCATATGTTGTAAGCTGGTCTCTATGTTTAGGTGTTCTTAAACTTTTAACTTTTACCTATTCAGCTATCAGTTTTCTGTAAGTTTAAAGTGGACACACACAGCCTTTCTGTTAGGAAATAATGTTGCCTACTTTTTCTACTGTACCGATTTTACGGTAGGTTTTCAGTATTAGGTTTTATCTACCCAGTTTTATGGGACACATTACAGTTCAATTTTCCATTTCATGCAATGTACATTAAAAACTGTTTGCATATTTATACAATATCTCACAACAATACACAGTGGTCATATAACGTTCTACTGCATGCGGTTGCTTTCCGTCACTCAACAAACCAAAACTTCAATAAAAACAGCTGTCATGCGTTACCCTTACGCCCTTGCTGATTCACAAAGAAAAAACACAAATTGCATGCAAGTCACATGCAAGACCATTATGGCCTTTCTGATTCACAAAAAAAACAGAAACCAGATGCAAGTAGCATGCAGTATCCTTAAAGCCTTACTGATTCACAAAGATTAAAATACAAACCGCACGCAAGTTGCACACATTACGCTTATGACCTTACCGATTCACTAAGAAAAAAATACAAACTGCATACAAGTCGCATGCATTAACCTTACAACCTTACTGATTCAAAAACCACCTAAAGGAGCTCTTCAACATCATCAAACGACAAACTACCAAACCCCCCTAACCCTCTGCCTACAACCAAAGACATTTGTTATAATTTCTCAAACTTCTTCAATGACAAAATCACCAAGATTGATCATTCCCTTGAATCAGATACTCCACCAAACACAGAGTCTCCCCCGCCTAGCAAAAACAAAAACATCCATTGCATACCCCCTCTAACAACCCGCATTTTAGAACTGAAGTCTATCACCCTAATCACAAGCAAAAGTCAACTTCCACTAGCTAGGTAGCCTTCCACCTACTCCTGGGACGGATATCTCCAGACTTTTGTCTACCTCCAAAGCATCCTCTCACCTGGCAGACCCCCTCCCATCCTCCCTGGCAAAAAACTCCACCAGTCCCTCACTCCTATCTGGACCAAGATCATCAACAGCTCCCTGCGAAACCGGTGTGATTCCTGACTGCCTCAAACTGGGTCAAATCACACCTATACTAAAGAAACCAGGAGCGGACCCAAACAACCTCCACAACCACAGACCAGTCTCCAACCTACCCTTCCTTGCCAAAACTCTAGAGAGATGTGTTCTCCATCAACTAACGCAACAATAGACAACAACAACCTTCTTAACCCTCTACAATAAGGTTTCAGAAAAGATTTTATCATAGAAACAGCCATTCTAAACATAGTAGATGACCTTCGCAACTCCCTTGACGCTGACCGATGCTGCGTTCTGATTCTCCTAGACCTAACAGCGGCCTTCAACACTGTTGATCACAAGCTCCTTCTGGACTCCCTCCAAAAGAGAATTGCCATAGACGGTACAGTCCTCTGCTGGTTTTCTTCCTTCCTACAAAATCGAACGCAACAAGTAAAAATAAATAACATGACCTCGCCCACCTCAATAATCACCAGAGGAGTCCCCCAAGGATCCGTCCTCTCACCCACACTCTTCAACAACTCAACTTTATATGGAAATATCCTCTATAGAAGACATACAATGCCTGAACAGCACCCTTAAAGAAGCTCAATGTTGGCTATCCTACAACCACCTGAAACTAAACTAGGATAAGACGGAAATACTCCTCCTCTCAAAAACAAATCAGCTCCCCCAGATGCAAGAATGGCTGAAATCCATCAACGCTCTCAAAGGCAATCTTACCCCTACGAACACGGTCAAGTCACTGGGAATCACTCTGGACACCAACCTGACTATGCAGGACCATATCAAGAAGAATGCCAACAATGCTTTCCACAGCCTAAAACTGCTGAACAAAATCAAATCTTTCATTCTATAAGACAATCTCAAAGAAGCCACACAAGCACTGGTGCTCTCAAGACTAGACTATGGAATCTCCACCCTTACCAGGCACGGCCAAATCCCAACTTGCCCCCATGAGGTCCACCCTCCATGCAGCTGCCAGATTGGTGACTGGAATTAAAAAATATGACCACATCTCCCCTGCCCTGAAGAGTCTAAAATGGCTCCAAATTGAAGCATGCTGCAAGTTCAGAACTGCCTGCCTAACCCGTAAAGCCCTTCACACTGGGAAACCAGAATACCTTGCCAATAAACTCCTGAAAGCAAGTCAAACAAGAACACTAAGAAGCTCAAACACCTTCTTCCTCATCCAGCCCAAAACCCAGAAGCATAAAACTCAGACATGCGCCTTCTCAAGTAACGTCCCCAAAAATTTGGAACTCCATGCCAGTCCACATCAGATACAACCCTTCCCACCAGATCTTCAAGAAGCAACTAAAAGAATTCCTCCTCAACCAACCTTCACTTCGAAAAGGATCTTACACCCCCCACCCCACCACCGCCGGCACTCTCTATCTCTTTTGACCCTGTGAAACCTACATGTATAACTGTCTCTTTGAACTTGTTCGCCTGTTACCTATACTGTCGTAAAGCGCTCTGATACCCTCGGGTCTTGCCAGCGCTATAGAAAACTGTCTAAATAAAAAAATTAAAAAACACAAATCACATGCAAACTGCATGCGTTACTCTAATGGCCTTACTGATTCACAAAGAAAAAAAATCCCATGCAAGTTGCATGAGTTCCCCTTATGGCCTTACTGATTCACAAAGGAAAAAAACACAAATATCATGCCAGTCGCATGTGTTACCTTTACAGCCTTACTGACTCACAAGGAAAAAACGCAAATCGCATGCAAGTCACATGTGTTACCCTTAAGGCCTTACTGATTCACAAAGAAAAAACACTTCACAAATCACAGGCTTTTACATTACAGGTACCTCTGCATTTAGTATTGCCAGGAAGAGTGCGCTCTTTAAAAGAAGGATCATGTTTCGCTCTGTACTCACCTTTAAGGGGACGGCAGTCCCCAGAGCCTTTCCAACCCCCTGTGCAGAGGCAGAGCTTAAATTAACTCAGCTTCTGCTCTCTTCATCAAGTTTGGGCACACTGATCTCTCTGCAGTGGGGGGCAGGCGGTCTTCCGGTGCATGGCGTCAGGTGGGAGCGCAAAGAAACCTCCACCTCCTGGGGTGGCTCGCCAACTATTGTGCAGTGAATGAATACGCTCTATTGACTCAGAAATGACCATGCAGTCACTTCTTGTTAGTTCTAAAGACAGTATTTACGAACTGTCACAAAAGGGAGGAAAACAACGCGGACTGCACCTCAGCCTTGCATGATCTACCTCTTTGGTTTTTCTCGACTGCCTGATCACAGGCAGGCTCTTATATACAGATCAGTACAATAGTTTATTACATATGATTAACAATTGATAATTTGCAAGTTTTTAAATTAACATGGAAAACACTCAAAAGCATGTGATCCCATAACCCTGAATTTCTTCAGGAGCAGGGGCATCCATTGAGATGCTAATAGCCCTGACTATGTCATGTTGTATGAATTTATGCTTTAGTAAAATAGAAAAAAGTGTATTACATAATAGATTCATATTGTCATAAATTCAGGGTTTGCTATCATTCACTCTCATTCCTGACAATGAAAAAAAAAAAACTTTTGACATTCCGATTGCACAATTCAAAGGGGCATTTAACATTGATGGCCTGTCATCAGAAGCCTGAAGACTGTTGATTCAGTATCAAAATCATCAATGCATCACATGCATGTGTCCAGCCTTCTGGATTTGAGGATAAAATATTTTGAGCCTTCATTTATTGCTGCAAATCAACAAACTATTAATGAAGCAGTAAATTTCAGCTTTGCAACACAAGATTGCCAATGTATCGGCTTATTAACTAAAGTTTCAGATCTAGTTGATCATTTTTTTCAAACAGGCTTCTAGCGCAAGTGATAGATAAACACTGTGAAATGTGATTTTATTATTTTTTATCTCAGTTATAATATTTTTGTACTGATATTTTAGTATTTCTTGTAGAAGAAAATTTCAATTTCAATTCCACATGTATACAAATATGCAGATAAAACAACATACCTGAATACAGACATGCACTCACAAACCGGTGCCCAAACCTAATCCCCAAGGTGGGAAGAAGAAATTGAGATTCTGGGTGGACTATAGAGGTCTAAATGCAGTCACTAGGACTGATGCTCACCCCATACCTAGAGCTGATGAGCTCATTGATAGGTTGGGGGCTGCCAAATTCCTGAGCACATTTGATTTGAGCTCAGGATACTGGCAGATTGCCTTAAGTCCAGGAGCTAAGGAGAGGTCAGCATTTTCCACACCAGAGGGCCACTTTCAGTTCAAGGTGATGCCCTTTGGCCTGAAAAATGCTCCTGCTTCCTTCCAACGGTTGGTGAATAGAGTACTGTCTGGATTGGAATCTTTCAGTGCAGCTTATCTGGATGCTATAGCTGTATTTAGTTCCACCTGGGAGGACCACCTAGTCCACCTGAAGGAAGTGCTTCAGGCCCTGCTTCAAGCAGGCCTGACTATCAAGGCAAGCAAGTGCCAGATAGGGCAAAGCTCAGTTGTGTACCTGGGCCACCTTGTTGGTGGAGGCCATGTACAACCTCTCCAGCCCACGATCCAGACTATCCTGGATTGAGAGGCTCCTAAAACCCAGACTCAGGTCAGGGCCTTTCTTGGCCTGACTGGGTACTACAGGAGGTTTGCTTAGAATTATGGGACCATAGTGGCCCCTCTGACTGAGCTTACCTCCAAGAAACAACCCAAGAAGGTCATTTGGACACCAGAGTGTCAGAAAGCTTTTGACACCCTAAAACAGGCTATGTGTTCAGCACCAGTGTTACTGGCCCCTGACTATAGCAAGGAGTTTATAGTGCAAACAGATGCTTCAGTGGAAGGGATTGGGGCAGTGTTAGCACAAGTTAATGAAGAGGGCCAAGATCAACCAGATGCCTTCATCAGCAGGAGACTACTCCCCAGAGAGAAAAGATGGAGTGCCATCGAGAGGGAGGCCTTTGCTGTGGTCTGGTCCCTGAAGAAGTTGATGCCATACCTGTTTGGCACTCACTTCCGTGTGCAAACTCACCACAGACCTCTCAAATGGTTGATGCAAATGAGGGGGTAGAACCCAAAACTGTTAGGGTGGTCAATTTCCCTACAGGGGATGGACTTCACAGTGGAGCACAGACCTTGGACTGCCCATGCAAATGCAGATGGCCTTTCCATGTTTTTCCACTTAGCTGATGAGGACTACCAGGGTGTTGGTTAGTACCCATCACCTTTCATCTGGGGGGGGAGCCCTAGTTACCCCCACACTTTTTGGACAGGTACTGGTGGTTACTGACTCTTGGCTCTGCCCTGGGTACTGCTTACCAGTCCCAGGGCCAGTGCTCTGTGTAAAGTGGATATACAAATTAGGCTAATTATAATTGGCTAAGTTAACCTACCTATAAGTCCCTAGTATATGGTAGGGTATGTAGGTTTAGGGACCACAGCATAGGTAGTGTCATTTTAAAGGCAGGCCTGCCTTGCTGGCTGCTTTTAAATTAAAGTTATATGGAAATTCGACTTTGGAATTAAAGGTAGTTCCAAAGACTTAAACTACCTTCTTTTTACATATGTCACCTGTAAGGTGTGCCCTATGTGCCCCTAGGGCTGGGTGCTATGTAACTACAAGCAGGGACCTTATAAAAGTAGTTTTATAAGCCCTCGTGAGGTAAAAACAGCCAAATTCGTTTTTCCCTCATTGTAGTGAATGGCCTTCATAGGCTAGAATGGGAAGACTTTATTTTAATTTTAAAAGTCCCCTTAAATGACAGATACAAGAGTTTAGTGTCAAATTATTTGTTATAATAAATCCCACAACTTACAGTTGTGGGATTTAATATAACTTGTTCAGGTAAAGAGTTTTAAACTTTACCTGAAAAGTTGCCAATTTCAGCCCTGATTGGCCAGGCTGCCTTGATGAGGTGTGAAGTGGCCTGGCTTCACACAAAGAGATGTGCCTGCGGGAGGGAATTTCCCCTCAGCAGATGGTGAGGCAGGAAGGGGGAGGGCTGCCAAACTGGTCTTCAAAGGCAGAGAAGGACATTTGGAACAACCCAGCAACACCCCCACATCCTGCAACCCCAGATAACTAGGTGCCCTCTTGATTAGATTAGGAGAGAGCAGGAGAGGGGTGTGTTTATTATTTTTAGCCACACCAGTGGGTGGGCTCAGCCAGATGTAACCTCCAAAAATCAGATTCAGCCGTGATGGATTTTTGAAGAATGTTGCCTCCTGGGATTGATTTTTGCCACACTTCCCAGGAAGTGGTCATCACAGGGGGAAGGACCCTGCACCTGATTGGAGAATCAAGACCCCCCCCTGTTTTTCACCCAGGAGCAAGGATAAAACTGGCAGACCTGCACCCACACCTCAGATCCCCATCAGATTCCAACAAGGAAGAACCAAAGGAGAAGAAGGACTGCCCTGCTGGACCCCTGGCCTGCACCTGGAACCTGCACTCAGAAGGACTGCACCAGCTGCACACTTGGGCTTCACCACAAGAAGGACTTTGCTTGGCTTCAACTGGTTCAAGGAGGGACTCCCTGTTTGCTACAGGTGAAAAACTGCTAACCAGAGTCCCCTGCACCAACTCCTGAAGAAATCAACCAGCTGGCCACTGCCCAGTGGCCAAAAAGGAGTTTGCGCCAGGTGCATTCTGGGAGTTGTAGTCTGCACCCCCAAGGATCATCTCAGAGCTTCTGGACCCTCGGGGTGAGCTGTGGACCCCAAAAGAACCTTAAAAGAACATCTGGGAGAAGCCCCAGAAGTTTGGAGAACTTTTGGAAAAAAGCTCCATAGAGGGACCGACCCGCCGCGGGAAGTCTAGCCGGCTTGCCTCAACCGTGACCCGGCCTGCTTTGCGGGTTCGTCCCGGTGAAGAAAATCTCCAAAAAAGAGACTAAGGCCCTCATTCCAACCCTGGCGGTCTATGAGCGCCAGGGCGGAGGGCAACGGAAGCACCGCCAACAGGCTGGCGGTGCTTCCAGGGCTATTCTGACCGTGGCGGTAAAGCCGCGGTCAGAAAAGCGGATCCGGCGGGACCCCTGGCCCAGAGAATCCTCAATGGCGGCGCTGCTTGCAGCGCCGCCATGGGGATTCCGACCCCCTTCCCGCCAGCCTGTTTCTGGCGGTTTACACAGCCAGAACCAGGATGGCGGGAACGGGTGTCGTGGCGCCCATGGGGGCCCCTGCACTGCCCATGCCACTGGCATGGGCAGTCCAGGGGCCCCCTAACAGGGCCCCATTAGGATTTTCACTGTCTGCTCTGCAGACAGTGAAAATCGAGACAGGTGCTACTGCACCCATCGCACCCCTGCAACTCCGCCGGCTCCATTCGGAGCCGGCTTCATTGTTGCAGGGTCTTTCCCGCTGGGCCGGCGGGCGCCCTTTTGGCGGTCGCCCGCCGGCCCAGCCGGAAAGTCAAAATGACCCTGCAGACTTTTGACCGCGGAGCGGTCTTTCGACGGGGGAACTTTGGTGGGCGGCCTCCGCCGCCCGCCAAAGTTGGAATGACCCCCTAAGTCCGAACGTACAAAGTTGACCGGGACCTCCCAGCCAGCGTATCCGAGGAGGGCTCCAAGTACGTCAGATCAAGATCCAGGTTTACCCCGGTCGAAGGATTTTCACCTTGAAAAAACGACTAAGGCAGAAGGTAAAAATCTCCACCAAGGATTCCCGCGATACGTATCCAGGGAAGGGTTCCAGGAGGTCGGATTGGACTGGCAGGTTCGTCCCGCTGAAGAAAATCTTCAGAAAAATGACTAAGTGCGAAAGTAAACTTTTGACCGAGGCCTTCCGCGGCCTGTAGCCGAGCCGGGCTCCATCGCGGTCGGCCTTAAACTTTGACTTTGCCCCGGTCGAGGTGCAACCAGATGACCCGATTGGCGCTTTTTGTTTCTAGCCGCTAAAAAAACAATAATGCTTTAAAAATTCATATCTCCGGTTCCCCTTATCCGATTTTATTAGTTTTTGTGTCATTTTAAGTATAAAAATATAATCTATTTTTATAAATTGTTTTTGGATTTTTAAAATGTTTCCTATGTTTTATTTAATTACTGCTTTGTGATATTTGAATGCTTTACACTCTGGCGGTCATTCTGACCCTGGCGGTCAAAGACCGCCAGGGCGGAGGACCGCGGGAGCACCGCCGACAGGCCGGCGGTGCTCCAATGGGGATTCCGACCGCGGCGGTAAAGCCGCGGTCGGACCGGCACCACTGGCGGGCTCCCGCCAGTGTACCGCCGCCCCATTGAATCCTCCAAGGCGGCGCAGCTTGCTGCGCCGCCGAGGGGATTCCGACCCCCCCTACCGCCATCCAGATCCCGGCGGTCCGACCGCCGGGATCCGGATGGCGGTAGGGGGGGTCGCGGGGCCCCTGGGGGCCCATGCAGTGCCCATGCCACTGGCATGGGCATTGCAGGGGCCCCCGTAAGAGGGCCCCTACATGTATTTCACTGTCTGCTGCGCAGACAGTGAAATACGCGACGGGTGCAACTGCACCCGTCGCACAGCTTCCACTCCGCCGGCTCGATTCCGAGCCGGCTTCATCGTGGAAGCCTCTTTCCCGCTGGGCTGGCGGGCGGTCTGAAGGCGACCGCCCGCCAGCCCAGCGGGAAAGTCAGAATTACCGCCGCGGTCTTTCGACTGCGGAACGGTAACCTGACGGCGGGACTTTGGCGGGCGGCCTCCGCCGCCCGCCAAGGTCAGAATGAGGGCCTCTGTCTCCTAAGTTAAACCTTGTCGCTCGTTGCCATGCTACCAAGGGTTGAGCTGGGTTTAATTTACTGAGACTTAACTGGACCTAAGTGGAGGTTAGTGGCCTATTTCTAAGTGTAGGTACTTACCTGCCCTTACCAATAACACATTTTCCAACAATTGGAAATGTAGATCTATACTGTATCTTCTCATCACTAACTAATTATATACAATCAGTCATTAATAAAGATGGCAGTTTACAAAATAATTCTAATTCCATGTCACTCTTTTGTTGTGGTACCAACTTGATAACTTTCAGTCAACATGTAGTTTGCAACAGAGTTCGCCACATCTTAAGGGCTGAAACAAAATGGTAAACTAATTTATATATGGTAATTATATTCCTGAGGTTAAACTTAACCATTAGATTGAAAGTACTTAAAGATCATTGACTCGAACTTGTGAACAACCTATGACTTTTTTATATCATAGAAGTATATGTCTACAAATAATACATGAGCTGAAGCTGAGCATAACTAATAACCTGTTTTTGAACCGTACCCACTTCCTCCTAGCAAGTTTGAGGAAAACTGGAAAACTAATACTATTTTGTGGGAGTTCTTGGAAATTAAAGTCTTGAGTTCAGTATTTATATGGAATGCTTTGTTTCTTATTGATTCAGAGTACTATGGTAAACCTTTTGCGATTTACATATCAGCAACTGTCCACTGATAACATATGAACTGAAGTTCACTCTGGATCTTTCTGTATATGATACAAGAAAGACTAGGGGCCAGATGTTCGAAAACCAAGATTTGTGGTTCGGTAATTGCAAATCAATGCGAATCGCAATTACCAAGTCGCAAATCAATATGTACGTAGGAAGGGAACACCAATTTAGCAATTCGGTGGCTGCTCCCATCGCAATTTGCAAAATCGCAAATAGAGACTCACAAAATTGTGACTGCGATTGAAACCGTCTCACATTTTGCGATCCGGAATTGCAAATTGTGACTGAGTCCAATTAGCGACCGAGGAGCAAAAAGAGAACAATTTCATTTCCTGGTGCTGGGTAATGGCCTTTGAACGAGGAAGTGGCCTCCATTACAGTGGGAGGAGCCTAGGCAGCACACACAGCAGAGGCTCACCAAGCAGAGAGGGGCAATTGGAACTATGGCTAGCCAAACCAAGGAGGCAAACACAGCAGAGAGGAAGAGAAAGCTAAAGTTCTCTGAAAAAGAGTTGGGAATACTCACTGAGGAGTGCTGCTCACATCATGAGGTCCTGTTTGGTAGGGCTTCAATGACTGTATCTGAGTCAGAAAAAAAGAAAATATGGCTGGACATACAGGCCAAAATTAATGCCATTGGAGTCAGCCATCCCTCCATTGATGAAGTCCACAAAAGCTGGTATGACCTCAGGTCCAGAACGAAAGAAAAGGTTTGCAGAGCGGCTGAAGAATGCAAATAGAACAGGTGGGGGACCATCCACAGCACCACCACCCACATCAATGAAAAGTATGGTGTAGACCACACTTCAGCCGGAGGCTGTCGTGTGAATAGGGGACCTGGACATTTCAGCACCAGAAACCTCAAAAAGTGAGCAGCACATATCACATGTTCACACTTATCAGGCCACTATGCATACATCCTCAGTTCACAAAAGCATGCAGCATTCTCAGTAGTCCATGTTTATATTTCCAGTACAAGTATAGTGCATAATTGGTAATGTACTCCAGTACTCAAAATAGTGATGTATAAAGACATTTATTGTACCAAACAAATGATAGGTACTGACAGGGTATCCATTGTGTCCCATAGTTCTCCCTCAGGTATCCACTGATGAACCCCGTGTGGAGGGAGGTGATGATGCCAACATGGTTGCAGAGGAGGCAGTCAGCTTTGCCACAGAGGTGTGCAACCCACAAACTATAGCTGGTATTGACCCTGTACCCATTGAGGACCAAGATTCTGACAATTAGATTGCACAGATGCCTCCCAGTCCCCAGATGGGTGAAAGCCACCCACACAGAGTTGCAGTGCGTGGTCGTAGAAGGTGTCATGTGGCGAGTGATGTAGGTGATGAGGACAACAGTACTCAGCTTTTCCTGGGGCTAGAGACATCCCTACCCACTGTTCAATGCCTACAAATCAAACAGATGCGATTAATGAACAGAAATCTACAACAGATAAAACACACTCTAACACAGGGATTGGGGAATGTGTAAACACAACTGGCCACCATGAATGACAACATTGTCAGCCTCACCACTGTCATCAGTGATCTATGCAGGGAAATGGTGGCAGATCGGGCCCATGTAAGGCGTGAGGAGCGCAGCACTGCTGCACAAATGGTCCGGCTAAGACAGTCCATTGGCCGTCTAGCCATGACTATCACATGCCTGTGATGACGCGCAGTCACCCTTCAGGTGGAATTGGGACATTTCGCTGGAGATGTGGCCAGTTGACTACGCTGCATTACTGCAGCTGTGGACGTACTGTAGACTTCCCAGTCAGCAAGGGGGACAGGTGACACCCCTCAGGACAGCGAGGAGATGTCCAGTGTGATCAGCATTTCTATTCCAGATGCCCACATCCTGAGGCGCAGCAGTGCCTGCCAAACATCTGTGTGCCAGCCAGGCACAGGTTATGGTGGTTGTAGTCTTAGAAGGCTGTGATTTACAGAGTTTTGCTATATATATGCACATGGCTTGAATGTGTTAGGTGATGTAACCACATTTTGTTTGATGGCTATAGCAAGATGCATGCCACTGTATTCATATTCACATAATGCAATCCTGACATTAAAGGATAGTTGTTAACAAGAACATGGCTATGTGTGTTTGACATTTGTGAGGGCAGTATCAGTTGTCACTTACCTGCCAAAGTAATGGGTTGCAATGTGATCACGTCGCCGTCTGCCCTCCATCGCAATGCTACCATCCCCAGGCTGTCGTAGCAGCGCCTCCTGCTCCTGTTCCTCGGATTCCGAATCATCAATGGTGAGATGTAGCCCATGCCTAGTTGCAATGTTGTGGAGGATGGCACATGTAGCCACAATCTTGCATTCAATCTCCGGGGCATACTGGAGTGCACCTCCACTTTTATGCAGGCAACGGAAATGGCAGGCCGAAGGTCCTTTCAATCATGGCTCTGGTGCGCCGATGTGCCATGTTGTAGCGCCTCTCATTTTGATTTGCAGGTGTTAGGTATGGAATCCATGTCTTCAATGCATATGCACTGTCACCTGCGTAATGAAGAAACAATTGTGAGCATGGTTTCACAAGTATCCACTGACACATATTCATCGCATTGGTGCGCTACCACATAGTACCCAGTAAATATCCTTGATCAAACTCCCCACGGTATTGGCGCTGATGAATTCCACTGTGCCTGAAGATATATGCATCATGTGTGCTCCCTTGTATTTTGCCACTATATCGGTTAGGACAGTGGTTCCCAACCTGTGGTCCGGGGACCCCTGGGGGTCCGCGAAGCCTCTTCAGGGGGTCCACGAAGGCTTAGAAAATTGAATGATATTAACAGATTAGGCACCTAGTTTTCAGTAATGACTCAGTGGGGGGGTCCCCAGATTCCATTAATGATTCAGAGGGGGTCCCCGGGTTCCAGCAATGATGAATTGGGGGTACACAGAAGTCAAAGTTTGGTGTTGTGTATCTCGCCCGCATTCCTAGGAAGGTAAATGTATTTGGACATGTGTGCAAGTATGGCATCGACAAACCTTATGAAAAACCGTGACAGGGCACTTAGGGACACCGCAACAGCTATCACCCCCTGGTAGCTACCCGAGGCCAAGAGGTGTAGTGAGCCTAGCACTTGCACATGTGTGAGGATAGCGCAGCTGCGCAGGATACAGCTTTCTAGCTGGGGTTTGAGCATCTCTATGAGTTCTAAAATGACTTTTCTGCTCAGTCTATATTTGTCATAAATTTCCTCCTCTATTTGTTGAAATATCGTCTGCCTGGTCTTGTAAATCCTCTACTGCCTCTGCCTTCTCCTCCTCTGCTGGGCAGCCTGGAATCGCCTCCTCCATGCAATCAAGTAGAGTGAAGCCCTTTTGGAAAACCCTGATGCCTTCGGTCTGCTTTAATACTTTGGATCTGCTTACCACCTGTTCTGAATCGGTGCTAATCTGGCTGTGCAAAAATGGCCTATTTGCGACTACTCCCAATTTACGACTGCATTGTGCATATGGTTTGTGAGTCGCAAATTGCGATTATATATTTGCGTCTCACAAAATCCAGTCACAAACATTAGCGATTCGGTAATGGGTTGCAACGCTATTTGAGATTCGCAAATGGCTGTTGTACATACCATTTTGCTTTTTGCACTGTTGCTAATAGCGCTGTGACCTATTTGCGAGTCGCAAAATGTTTGTACATCTTGGGCCAGATGTAGGTAGACAAAAATTTGCGAGTCGGAAATTGCGAGTCTTTGCGACTCGCAATTTCTGACTTGCAAACAGGTATCCAACAAGAAGAAGCGACTTCATTTTGCGATTCGCAAATGAAGTCGCACCGCAGATTGTGAGTCCACTGTTTGCGAGGTCGCTTTTTGCGACCTCGCTAAAAACGAACACGCAAATTGCGAGTGGGTGTCGCAAATTGCAACTGTGCCACAAATTGCATGCAGGTGCAGGAGAACACTCTGGAAAACACTTTCTGGCTCTTGATGGTGACATCACAGCCAGGAAGTTTACAAATACACCTGGGAGGAGGGAGGACCACACCCATTTCCAACTGCTGAACAACCACCAGGAGGAACAGCAGCAACAATGGAGGACTCAGGCAGGAAGAGGAAACTCAAATTTTCAGAGAAAGAACTGGAGGTGCTGACAGATGAATGCTGTCAGCACCATGACCAACTATTTGGAAGGGCTGCCCTCAGTGTGCCAGAGTATGACAAAAGGAGGATTTGGACAGACATCCAGGAGAAGGTGAATGCAATCGGGGTGAGCCACAGGAGCATAGATGAGCTGAAAAAGCGATGGTACGACCTGCGCTCCAGGACCAAGGAGAGGGTGGCAGAGCGCCTCCGGGAGATGAGGGGCACAGGAGGAGGCCCATCTACCGTCCCACATCAACAAGTGAGTACCATGAAACATGCATGTACACCTATATCTGCCATACCCCCACCCACCCAGTACACAGCAGCATGCACAACCAAATGAGCTCCATTTCAGAGTAGCAACCACCAGAATGGTGCATTATGGGCAATGTAGTCCAGTAGGCAGCTGATAGGCAACAGTTTATTAGTAAGCATGCAACAGATGTTAGATACTGACAGTTTGTTCCCTATGTCCCACAGGTCTCCCACAAGACATCTCCACCAGCCAGTCCGTCCAGGGTGCAGAGGTCTGCCAACAGGCAGCACAAGACCCAGGAGCAGCCACCACAGGGCCCTGCACCACCCGACCACAGTCCCCTCCAGATGCACTATTTGACATTGTGGAGACTGACCCAGCACCCGGTCCCAGCCACAGTGCCAGCCAACAGGACCCTGATGCTCCACTGCGTCGCAGACGACATGTCCATGTCCCTGCAGTGTCACAGGGAGATGTAGGGGACTCCTCCATGTCCGCTGCCGAGGCAGCTCTCATCAGAGGTCAGCGCCTGCAAACAAGGCATATGAGAGTGATATCAGGAGACATGCAGCGAATGGAGAGAAATTTCACAACAGGGCTGGCACAGGTCCACACAGACTTCCAAAACCTGAACAGTCATGTGGGTGACCTTGCACTCTCCATCAGGCAACTAGTGACTGAACTTGTTACAGAGAGAGAGAGTGCAAGGCGCTGTGAACGCCAACTCATCCACCTTTTGGACCGCATGGCTGCCTCCATCGTCCGCCTGGCTGTGGACACAACAGGGCTGTCACGCCGGAAAGTCAGTTTACAAGTAGACATGGGCCACTTTGCAGGTGATGTGGCTCGCGGCCTGGGATGGATAAGCCACGCTGTGGACATGATGGAGGCAAGAAAGGTGGCTAGGGGCACGGCAGACACGCCTCAAGATAGTGAGGAGGGCTCCACTATCAGTAGTATATCTGCCACGGACACCAGGGTATTGAGGAGTGGAAGTGCACGGCAGGGATCTGCTGATGCTCCAGGCACTAGCCATGCTGGGCGTCCTAGGCGTAGGAGTTGAGCTACGCACTTACGGACAATTGAGGCACATGAGGTTAATGTGTCCTCATAGCAGGTGGACATTTACAGCCCCTGACCAACAGTTCAGTTCTATAGTTTTTTGGTTCACTTAATAAAAGTTCTTGTTTGTTCTACTTCACCCCTGGGCTCTTTGTGTGTGACATTCGTGTGTGTAGTGACAGGCAGCACATACCTTCCAAAGTATTGGGTTGCAATGTGGTCCAGTCTCTGTCTGCCTTGATTTGCAATGCTTCTATCCCCATGATGGCGATGTGGTAGCTCTTGCTCATCATCCTCCGAATCTGGGTCTTCAGGGGTGAGATGTAGACCACGTCTGGTGGCAATGTTGTGCAGTATAGCGCATGCTACAACGATCTTGAATGCTGTTATCGGGGCATACTGGAGGGCACCTCCACTTCTGTGGAGGCATCTGAATCTTGCCTTCAACAGTCGAAAGGTCCTCTCTATAACATTTCGGGTCCTCCTATGTGCACTGTTGTATCGCCTCTCAGTCTCATTGCTGGGTGTTAAGTACGGGGTAAGTATCCATGGTCTTAGAGCATATGCACTGTCACCTGTTTGACAAAAATAAGCAATGTTAGCAGGGCATGGATGGCATCCACATTGACCTGTGTGTATGTCTTCAAGGTGTATTCAGCTATACCTAGGAGATATCCGTCTCCAAACTCCCCACGTTCTAGGCGTTGGTGTATCCCACTGTGCCTGAAAATGTAAGAGTCATGTGTATTCCCTGGAAATTTGGCCACCATGTCAGTGATGACATAATGGGCGTCACATACCACCTGGATGTTCAGTGAGTGGGTACACTTCCGGTTGCGGAACAGATATTCTAGATTTGCAGGAGGGCATATTTGTAAATGTGTCCAGTCCACACACCCTATTACATGTGGGAAGTTGGCAATCCTGTAGAATTCCAACTTGGTGCTGTTGATCTCTGCCTCATTCCTGGGTAGGTAAATGTATCTGGACATGTGTGTGACTATGGCATCTAAGAAACATCTGAAAAACCGTGAGAGTGCACTTTGGGATACCCCACCTGCCACAGCAATGACCCCCTGATGGCTACCCAAGGCCAAGAGGTGCAGTGAGCATAGCACTTGCACATGTGTGGGGATGGCGCTGCCGCGCACAGTCTGGCGTTGAAGCTGCGGATTGAGTAGGTCTATTATTTCTGCACTGCTGAGTCTGTATTTATCATAAATCTCCTCCTCAGTTTGTTGGAAAAGTGTCTGCCTGGTTCTGTATATCCTCTCCTGTCTCTGTGCTCCTCCTCCTTGCTATCACATATATCTCCACCATCTTGAGTAACCCAGGTGCCTTCTGGGTCTCCTTTTATACTTTGGTTCTGGTTACCACCTGCTCTGAGTTGGTGGTAAATTGGGTGTGCAAAAAGGGCTTTTTGCGACTAGTCGCAATTTGCGAGTGGCTTTTTCATATGGTTTGCGACTCGCAAATTGCGACTTCCTATTTTTGGGTCGCACAATGGGGTCGCAAATTTTGCGAGTCGGTATTGGCTTGCGTCGCTATTTGCGATTCGGAAATGGGGTTTTTGCATCCCATTTCTGATTTTGCGGGGTCGCAAATGGCGATTCGGGCCATTTGCGACTCGCAAAATTTTGCTACATCTGGCCCCTTGCCGTAGAGGTAACTTGGAGTTTAATAGTCTTTATTTCTAAACGTATGTTTTGGGCCGTAAAGTTTTCTTAGGGTAATTGTGAAGTATAATAATCCGTGTATGAAATTGTTTTGGGACAAAGTGGCTATAATGCTTTTTACTGTTGTTCACCAGTATGAGTCTATGATGTATAATTAGTGAGGAGAAGATACAGTGTATACAGTATAGACCTACCTTTCCAACAAAAGGAGTGATACTAATTAACGTAGTATGGATTATTTGAATGCGCTCAACAAAAATAGGTATTATTGGCATTTAATCACACACACACCAAAATATAAGACAAGATTCTTTTAGGAAATGCAATTTATATAGTTAGTGTTTGCTTTCCGTTTGAACACGTAATCTTATCTTTGTCGGTCTTCCTCTTTCTAACAGCTTTTTTTTATTGAACTGAGTTTCCGCTGTACGTATGAATGATAAATGGATGAGGAAGAAAGATGAAGAAATGAAATAGATATATAATTGTAGGTGAAATTCAACACTAACAGAACAAAGTAAATAAAGCCTCTCATGTCTTCAAATTTGGCCGGGTTATGTTTCGAGCTAACCAGCAAGTCACTTTCTCCACCTTCACTTTTTCTTACATTTCTTAATTGCTGCCCAGCTGAAAACATGCTTTTGTTTGTGGTGCTTTGTGATTTGCTTGGCGATTCTATGTTTGTACTTCCCATTCCCATTGGAATTGTTTCACTCTTCTAATATGTGATAATTTAGCTGCCTACTGGCCCCATAGTTAACTGGATATCAGCCAACCCTGTTTTTTTTTAGCCCCTAACACATGGCATTCTGGGACATGCAATGCTGCTTTTAAATTTGTCAACCTGGGCTCAGAAATCTCAGCATGCTATCGGTTATAAATACAGGCCAGGGTGGAGGTGTCATACATAACATGGTGTCACTTGGTGGATATATAAGCACAAGGCCATAGGATACGTTTGATTCATAGTGATGTCCATTACACTGCAAAATTAACTGCTCTTGTGACACTGTCTATTTTTAGGATTTGTTAGAATTTTCATCTGTCCGCAGAGTGCCTTGGATGCTCTTGTTATACAGTGGCCCTGAGAATGGCATGCCATCTGACACTCCTGTGAAGTTCACTGTGCTATGCATGTGCATTGGGTGCAAGTGGGACAGCATATGAGACAAAATTGAATTTGTCACTTCACTAGTGCTAGACAGGCTTCTGCCTGCTGGTCTCCCCAACTATCTATGGACCTCTAGCCATAAAGTATGGGGCTGAGTATTTGCACTCTGCCCCGTCTCAAATAGATGGTGATTTACAAATGTTTTCAGCACCATGTGGGGCATACTGTGAATATCACTATTTAGGTGCAAGCTCCACTCACAGAGTGTGTAGCATATAATATAGCTGTGCATGATCCCCTCACATTCTGCAGATCAGCATGGTTAACAGCTGTAGCAGCTCCCTTCACACCGAATAGACATGGATGGAGATTCATCTTCACATTTGCCAGCTACACTCATAAAATCAGACATAGTAACTGTTAAAAATGGGGTCTTTAGGTGAGAGTCAGGTTACCCCCTGTCCAAGCAAGGACCCTCAATCTAGTCAGGGTAAAAGAGAATCACCCTAAGCTAACCCCTGCTTACCCCCTTGGTAGCTTGGCACGAGCAGTAGGCTTAACTTCAGACTGCTAGGTGTAATGTATTTGTACCAACACACACAGGGCCTGATTATGACCCTGGCGGACGGCGGAGGCACTTAATGACCGCACCGTGGTCAAAAGACCGCGGCGGCCATTTAGACATTTCCTCTGGGCCGGCGGGCGCTCTCCAAAAGAGCGCCCGCCAGGCCCAGAGGAAATGCCCCTGCAACGAGGACGCCGGCTCAGAATTGAGCCGGCGGAGTTGCAGGGGTGCGACGGGTGCAGTTGCACCCGTCGCGTATTTCAGTGTCTGCTTAGCAGACACCGTAATACCTTACGGGGGCCCCTGCCCCCCAGGGGCCCCGCGGCACCCCCTACCGCCATCCTGTTCCTGGCGGGCGAACCGCCAGGAACAGGATGGCGGTAGGGGGTGTCAGAATCCCCCATGGCGGCGCAGCAAGCTGCGCCGCCATGGGGGATTCTAAGGGCAGCGGTAAACCGGCGGGAGACCGCCGGTTTGCCTCTTCTGACCGCGGCCGAACCGCCGCGGTCAGAATGCCCTGCGGGGCACCGCCGGCCTGTCGGCGGTGCTCCCGCCGACCCTGGCCCCGGCGGTCTTAGACCGCCGGGGTCAGAATGACCCCCACAGTAACTTAATAAAAACACTACAAAATGACACAACAGAGGTTTATAAAATAGAGAATATTTATCTAAACAAAACAAGACCAAAACAACAAAAATCCACAATACACAAGTCAAGTTATCATTAATAATGCAAAAAGAGTCTTCATGTAATTTTAAACACACACTGTTAGCATGAAAATGTACCTAGAGTGCGTCAAAAATAACCCTGCACGGGCGAGTGTGGGTCAAAAAGGGCTTACGATGCATCGATTTCACTCACGAGCGAGACCTTGCGTCGTTCCTCCTTTAGTCAGGTTGGCGTGCGTTGTTTCTTCTCTCCGCAGGAGAGCGATGAGTTGGTCCGGTCAGCACTCTCGGGTCCGGGCAGGCCTTGCTTCGTTTTTACATGCCCAGCGGTGCTTGAGTCGGAAATCCAGTCGCGTGATGATCCCAAACCACACAGCGCAGGTTGAGATCTCTCCAGCCTCTGTCAGCAATGCTGTGCATCGTTTCCCCAGCCCCGGGCGCTGATCTTCGGGTTGGGTTGCAGGCGAGCGTCGATTTTCAGCCCCAGATAGGCATTGCATCAAACTTTTCCCCGCACGGCATTCCATGCGTGGATTTCTTACTCTTGGGCTGCCAGCTTCTCCTTTCAGGGTCTCAGGAACTGGATGGGCACCACTTGGCAAAGTAGGTGTCACGGTTTCGGGCGGGTTTGATCAGGACTCTGGTTGGGACACCCCTTGAGGTCACCGAATATCCTAAAGAGGTAGTGTACTGGGGCAGAAGAGCAGCTAAAGGCATACACGGAAATGACAGCTATGGACAGACACAGGAAACAGGAAAGTAAAAGCAGATAAACCCTTGTGTGAACAAATAGGAAACGGACTACTAGTGGACAAACATGCTGGGGTTGTACACAGAGTAAGGCGCAGAACCTCCCACAGTGACAGGGAATCTCAATGCCTCTGTGCAGTTTGCTCTTACAGATAGTCACCCTGCCAGCCCCATAGAAAGGAGGCAGCAGAAGTGATTCTGTCTCTGGATCCTAGAGCATAAACAAGGATAGTACTTACATACACAGGACACGCTCTTGTGGGTCCAGCTGGAAACACAGTGGCGATTCCTGAGAAAACAGCAATAGCACACTGTCACTGTTAGGCATGAAAGACAACGTATAACACTGGACAAGGATGGGGGCTGGAATTGCCTCCTGGAAACCAGGAGCCAACCCCAGAACAAAGGAGGACACTTATACACTGGTGAAGACCGATAGAACACTTACCAGACACAAATAACCAAGAAGAAACAGAAACAGAAGGGAACAAAGTAAGAGGCAGCGGCAAGAACTAGGAACAGGCTCAGGCTGAAGCAAAGGCGGGACTAGGACTTGAAAACAGGGCACAAACTTCTGGCTGGGACAAACAGAGACAGGACTGGGAAACTGAGAGCAGGCTCTGGCTGGAACAGGCAAGGACAGGGCTGGAATACAGGGAGTAGGAAATGAGCATTAAACAGGACTGGGAAACAGAGAGAAGGTTCAGGCAGAAACAAGGCAGGAGCAGGGCAGAGAAACAGGGAGCAGGCTCTGGAAGAAACAAACAGGTACAAGGCTAAGAGATAGGGAGCAGACTCTGGCTGGAACAATCAGGAGCAGGGCAGAGAAACAGGAAACAGGATCAAGCTGGAACAGAACAGGAACAAAACTGGAACACCATCCGACAAAGGGTCTGTAACACAAAGGAATCGAACTCCAATGCACGACGGGGATCTTGATGAAATGGCTGCTTATAAGCAGTTCCAAGCTGGGCTGCACAGGAGAGGTCTCAGGTGTGTGTAGTTTCAGACACTTGCAAGTCCTGGAGGAGAGGATCCAGTGAAAAGGAGCAACTGGACTTCTCCCATAGAAAACAATGGGAAACAGAATCCGGGCTTTCCTGACTACCAGGCTGTGCATTATGGGATTTGCAGTCCCAGGAAGCAAATGTAGTACTATACAAGTGTACCATGGAGAAAAGAGAAACAAACAGGAGTCAGCAAGGGACTCTAGATAAGTGTTGAAGGTGATTCCCAGTCTTCCGACAGTCCCCTTACAGCGCCCCCTAGAAATGGGACGACAGAGTCGTAACAGTAGGAGTCTCTCCAGAGATTCCAGGTGCTGGCAGAGAGAAGTCTTTGCTGTTCCTGAGACTTCAAATAACAGGAGGCAAGCTCTAAATCAAGCCCTTGGAGATCATCACAAGAAGGAAGGCAACACAAAGTCCAGTCTTTGTCCTCTAGCACAGGCAGAAGCAGCAACTGCAGGATTGCTCCACAAAGCACAGTCACAGGCAGGGTAGCTCTTCTTCCTCAGCTATTCAGCTCTTTACCAGGCAGTGGTTACTCTTGGTTTCCAGAAGTGTTCTAACGTCTGTGGTTTTGGGTGCCTTTCTTATACCATTTTCTTTGAAGTAGGCCTACTTCAAAGCAAAGTCTCTCTTGATTGTGAAATCCTGCCTTGCCCAGGCCTGTCCCAGACACACATCGGGGGTTGGAGACTGCATTGTGTGAGGGCTGGCACAGCCCTTTCAGGTGTGAGTGACCACTCCTCCCCTCCCTCCTAGCACAGATAGCTCATCAGGAAATGCAGACTACACCCCAGCTCCCTTTGTGTAACTGTCTAGTGAGAGGTGCAACAAGCCCAACTGTCAAACTGACCCAGTCAGGGAATCCACAAACAGGCAGAGTCACAGAAATGGTTTAAGCAAGAAAATGCTCACTTTCTAAAAGTGGCATTTTCAAGCAATCTTAAAATCAACTTTACTGAAAGATGTATTTTTAAATTGTGAGCTCAGAGACCCTAAACTCCACATGTCTATCCGCTCCCAAAGGGAATCTACACTGTAATCATAATTAAAGGTAGCCCCATGTTAACCTATGAGAGGGACAGGCCTCACAACAGTGAAAAATGAATTTAGCAATATTTCACTGTCAGGACATATAAAACACATTACTATTTGTCCTACCTTAACCATACATTGCACCCTCCCCTTGGGGCTACCTAGAGCCTACCTTAGGGGTGTCTTACATGTAAGAAAAGGGAAGGTTTAGGCCTGGCAAATGGGTTCACTTGCCAAGTCGAATTTATAGGTACAACTGCACACACAGACACTGCAGTGGCAGGTCTGAGACATGATTACAGAGCTACTTGGGTGGGTGGCACAGCCCGTGCTACAGGCCTACTAGTAGTATTTGATTTATAGTCCCTGGCCACCTTTAGTGCACTGAACTAGGGACTTACTAGTAAATCAAATATGCCAATCATAGATGAACCAATTACATATACATTTTGTTTAGGCGCACTTGCACTTTAGCACTGGTTTGCAGTGGTAAAGTGCCCAGAGTAACACAAACAGCAAAAACAGAGTCCAGCACAAATCAACAACCTGGGAAACAGAGGCAAAAAGTTAAAGGAGACCACGCCAAGGATAAAAAGTCTAACAGTAACCAAGTGAACCCATACCACGTGACACTTTCAACCAGTGCTTTCATTCAAGGACTTTCTCTTTTAAAACTGAAAGCATGTGCTCAAATCTCAGTAATCAAACTGCCGTTGACTAAAAGGTCTGATCTGTTTTGGGGTGTCACATCAGACAATATATGTGAAGAAGTAAATTTTAAGCAGTTGTTGTACCTGCTTCTGTGATACCAACAAGAACATTATCTTTATTGTGCCTTTGTGATAAAAGGCTAACACAGGGAAGTAATAAAGATAGAGGTGTGGTTAATGTCTTTCTGCGCTGGGGTGTGTAGTGTTCTCCACAGCCTGGGCACCTGTCAATGAATACATCACACATGAAGCTATGTATTACACAACTTTATTTATCTGTTTGTAACCACTGACTCAACATTCTTAAACTGCATTCACTTCACCATGTTCTAACACTTACTTCACAGATATATGGAGTCCTTCAGGAGCCAAAAGATTCCATCATTCATACTCACACAACACTAAACGGGGAAGCCACCAAAGGATGAGTGATGGACTGAGTGCTTCTTGCCACCTTTTTCCAAGATTGGGAACTAGGGTGGTGTATCTTATGTGCAATTGCTATACTCAAAGAACCATGGGATCACATAGCAGCTGGTGCTGACAGAAGGACTGGCACTGGCGAGGTGTGACATTTCCTAAATGTTGTTTCCAGGGTGCATGTTCGAAGATCCCTGGGTGCTGCTTGGCAGCTGACGTGCAGTATAGAGTCCTGACTGTTCCAGGACCATATGTGCTCATTCGCAGTTGGGATTTGGAAGTAGCATCAGAGGAACTGTTATAGGATTCTAGGGATCCATAAATACCAGCTTGGGAGGAGATGCAGTTACCAGTGGCTGAGACATGGATTATTGTAGATCATGGAATTTGGAGACAGGGCTGGTTTTATCAGATCCAGCAAAGCAGAGGCAGGGTTTGCTAACAGCAGGTCCTGGGTTCAGTCTCTCAAAAAACATTTTTTATTGTGTGCAGCTATCTGAAAATTTTACTTTTTTGCTTCCATGAAATAAATCTCTGCAGTGGAAGGATTCAAGTAACACAGTCATGTTTTAAAAAATGACGATGTTTGGGTTCAGAATACTGGATTAAACTGTCTACTTGGCAGCATGGGCATGGGCTGGTGTTGACACGATAGACCAACTGTCCTCTGAAGGTTGACTGAAAAACTTCCAGTAATTGAATTCAAACTTATGCAAAGTTAATATTAAAAATACTCTCCTTTATTTCATTGTTTGAAAAACAAATTAGGACTTAAACCTTCATAGAGAATTTACATTTCCTATTTTTGAAAAAAATAAAAAATAATTTGATAAATAAGTTAATACAAAGATAAAAAGCATTTTAAAAAAGTTAAAAATTCCATAGCAAAACATTTTGCTTGGGGGAGCTGAAAAGACCTCTAATAATTCTGAAGCAGTGCATAGAGAGAGTTTGAGACAAATTGGACGTGATCATCTATGACGGAATAGCAGCAAGGCTGGGCATATGAAAACAACATGATTCAGGTCTTGATCACCAGTTTGACAGAGATTACAAGTAGCTGAGGAACAATACCCTTTAGTCTGCAATGTATTGAGAGGGATCAGCCCTTGTTGCAATAGGAGCCAGAATCTCCTAACCCCATGAGGTAGGTTCTAGCTGAGTTAAGGCTGCATTTCCTTCAATCGTATAGTATCAATTACAGATCGGAAGCCCTGCCTGTGTTATCCAGGCAGAGATTTGAGGGCCGAGTTACTTGCCTAATTATGGATTTTAGCTGTAACACAGGGAGTGTGGAAATGGATGTGGAATCAAACTACAAAAGATCTGTGGCATATGTAAAATTCCTGCCAATGGTGTATTTCATTCTGCTGCCATCCAAAATTTCTTTTTTTAACAATGACCTCAAAGAATCATCACCACAAGTCATCAGGCTAACCACCCAGCATACGACCCCAGCCAGGAATTGAATAAATGCACTTCGCAAGCCCATCTCAAGCCTTAAGGTTGCTGCCGAGAGGGTGGAGTTTGCAGATATAAGATTCCTCAAGACTCGGCCCTCTAGTTTATCAAGAAAACCCCATTTAGAAACTTCAACATTTTCTAGGCCATAAATTAAAGCCAGAGGTATCTTTGCCCAGTATACCTCTAAGAGCGGTTTGAAATGTCTCCTACCGGTTGCCCTATAGAAGGTGTTCAAGCCAGTAGCTTGGGATAGAGCCTTGTGTTGGTTATGTTCTATGTGCAACCAGTCACTGAGGTTCCCGCAAACAGTTTTACCCAAAAAAGTATATGAATTTCACCTCTTGAGTTTCTAAGCTCACACTGACCAGCTTAAACTGTTGTATTTAAACTTTTTTTATGTGAAAATCCAAGATGTTGCTTTTGGAGCACTTTATTTTCAGGACATGGGCTTCTGTGAATTGCCTGAGGGCTTGAATGCGATTGTTTAGCCCTTTTGGGGTGCGATCCAGTATGATTTTATCATTGGCGTAGAGCAGACAGGGTATTGGCCTTCCTCCCAATATGGGGGAGAAACCCTCCCTCCAAAATTAGTGGGTGGGTAATTCAGAGATGTACATGGAAAACAGCAACACGGCCAACATGCAACCTTGTTTTAAACCATTCTGAGTTAGAATTTCATGGGACAAGCCTCTATCTCCCCCTAACAGTACCCTACACCAGGTGGTGGAATGGAGGGCAATCACCAGAATTAAGAGAATACTAGGCATGCCTAATCTTGAGAGCTGCACAAATCACCTCCCCATTCAAGGAGACATATTTCTAATTTACTACCTGAATGGCTGAGATGTTATCAATTGAACCATGCTTTGTTCTAAAGCCTGGTTGTTCCAGATGGATGATTTTATTCCTTTCTGCCCAGTCACTAAATCGGGAAACCAAATATTTGACAAATATTTTGCTAACCACATGCAGCAGAGCAATCTGGCAGTAGTTCCCGGGACAGTTGCAGTTCTTTTTCTTATATAGGGGAACAATAATGCTACGCTTCCAGGATGGAGGAATTTTTCATAGCAGCACTGAAAGACTTAAGGCAGGATTAAACTGCAGATAAGAATATCATGTTTTATAGCCAAAATAGGGATTTCATCAGGCCCTATTGCAGTTGAACTATGCATGCCTTTAATGACATCCTCAATTTCTTTTATATTGTGGTGGACTATTTACTCATATGGGGCCATTAGAATGGGGTGGTCTCAGGACTGTATAAACACTTAATTGTTTCTCTTTTTTCCACTGTTTTCGAAGCTGCTTAGAGTTGCAATCTGTTCTTAAGTAGGACCAATCAAAGGAAGTCTGGGTCCCAGCTTCTAGACATACGACACAGATATAAAAAAAGCTCATCTGTAGCTACTTGAAAAACCCCTCATCTGTGAAACTCGTCGCTTTACAAATTACAAAGGCCTGGCCTAACTGAGAGACTACACATGTTGGAAACTGAAAGGCTACACACGCAGGAAATGTGCACATTCAGACTGAAATTTGCACCATAATCTTATGCAGGGCAGACCTGAGGAGCTAAAAGCAGTCTTGGTAAAAATGCTCAAATCAGCCCTGCTCCCTCGATCACCTTGCACACTCTCTCTCATCCAATCCACCCATTCTCTATCCTCTTCTCTCTCTCTTCACTACAGTGATCATTTTCTCTTTACCTCCCCCCTCTGTCCCTCTCTTTCTCTCTCTTGAAGCCTCCTTGTGCAGGCTGAAATTAACCTCAGGGAGCTGGGGAAAGTCACAGATGCAACAGGAGAGATCCCGGGCCTTCAACACGTGCCTCCAATGGCTCTAGCCCACTTGGGAAATGCCTGGTGGAATGAAAGACCTGTCGAGCCCTGATTCTATGGACATGTGTGCTATTGACCCCCATATTGAAAGAAGGTCTCGAGACAGTTATCTGATATAGCAATCGCCCCTTAGATAGGCTGGCTTTACTTCAGATATGATACTCCGGTACTGGCCTTCTCTTCTCCCATTATACCGTCAGGGTAAGAATGAATCACAGATATGTTCAAGCTAGTGTCCCATGAGCACATAATACATAGATTACAAAATATACTGTCTGTCTTTTCTACATATGGAGTTCATTTCTAGACAGTGATGAAGGACTATGATTAAGTACATTGAACGCCTTGTAAATGTAATGCTGTGACAATATCATGCACAATCCCAAAGAGGTTAATACTGGTTTAATTCCATGTATGTAGTCCTCGACCAGAAGACCAATGCTTCAAACCGTGATGTCTATGCTTTGGGGCATTTGATGGGAAAAAGGGACATTCGTGCTCGGTACTTTTCATTCTCACACTTGTACAGTAACGGTTTTAGTTGATTCAGTTTGTGTTAAGGGCACAAATGTTTCAGGTATACAGTCTATTCTTTGATTGTTTTTCTGCAAAAGTGGCAAACACCTGCTGTACATTTTGTAAATTTGATAAGTAAAGGTTTTAAAAAGGAAATGTGAATGTTACTGTCAACAAGTAGGCATTGCTATGAATTAAACCATTGCCACAACAAATGTCTGTGCCAACGCACTCTCTATGCAACCTGCTCTTCGATGTATGAGCACCAGTTGAACACCATTAAAACAGTACAGCCCAGGTTTATGCTAAAGCGTCACAGCATGGTGCTTTGCCCAAAATAGCATTGCCCGCTGCACCACTTGTGAAACGCAGGGGTGCATGGTATTTAGAGAAATACGGCTCACCACTGCATTTCCCCCTGTGCTAGCACTGAATGAAGCTGCCTAGTGACAACGCAGGCATCCTTGCACCATAGTACAAGGGTGCCTACGTTGAGGGGGTAGATTGTATGTGTGCAGGAAGGTGTCCCTTCCTGCACATAAACAATCTAGAATGGTGATTTGGCACTTCCATGTGTGTGCAGAACGCAGCACACATAGAAGTACCAAAGTGTAATTTTGAATGAATGTTTTTGTGCAGGATGGTGTCCCTTCCTTCACGTAAACAATCGTCCATGGCATCCTACAGAATATAGTACACATAGAACAAGGAAAAAATCAAGGAGGAATAAAAGCATTCTTCCTCATTTTACTATGCTAACGCCACCTATGGGGTGGATTAGTTTTTATCACTGCCTCAGGTTTATGACAACTAGTAAATCTGAGGCAGCATCAAAATCAATGGGTGTTGTGATGGAACTCCCACAGCAACACCTATTGCATGCACCTCTGATGCAGAAAACTGTATCAGAGGGCCCATATTTACAACGAGGCGTAACACCACAAAAAAGTGGCATTACACCTGCTTGTAAATATGGAGCAGTGTTTAGTGCAACTGGAGCGTCACAAAAAGTGATGATCTGGTGGCGCTAGGGGCTCTTAAATATGTCCCTACATGTATAAGAAAGTTAGAAAGAAAAAACATCCTTCCTGAGACATCACGCTTGCCCTATCACCCTGTCAACCAATTGCAAGACAAACCTGCCAAGATATCCAAACGATTATCTTTGAGACCTTGGTAGAACAATGATGTTCTTTTTTCCTTCTGACGTACGATTGCTGCAACTAGTCTATTAAATGTTGTCAAGCAATACAGCCATGTAATCCACTGCTGAGGGCAATATCATTTGTTAAAAGCCCTCAACCGAAATTATAGTCCTGATTTACAGAATGCTGTAATCTGAGAAGCGAGAAGCAGAAAGACAAATATTTGAATGTTGGGGTAAAAGGCTTATACGGCCCATTTTTAACTCTGAGCCAATTCATTGTCTTCAATGGAGCTGCCAACATTGCAATATTCTAATAACAATTTGTTATACGCAACTTTCACACATGATTATTGAGAAAACACGTTTATTCATTACGCCCTGTAAGACAGAGAAGTAATGAAGTATAAGGTCATTTATTTCAGACAGTGGGAGGGACCATGTACCTGTGTTAATCCTAGATCGGATAACAAAAAGACAATTTGATGAATCATGATGGAAACAGTTGGGAGGAAGAGCAACTGTAAATGACACTGAATCATGAAGATTGCACAATTCAAGCTATCTCCATGAAATCGCACAGCTGGGGCCAGAGGTATCCGAGGAGGTGTGAACACAGTAAAACCTACAGCTGAGGAGTTACTTGAGTCCCTGAAGAAGGGTTGGTCATAAGCGCTGTCCATCTTGAGGGATCTTGAAAATATGCTGGTGGAATATTAGGTTTAGTAGGATCTATGGCGGTGATAAAGATCAGAGAGCAGTTCTGAGGCTCACTATAAGAGGTTGTCCGTCTATTTCCACTCCACCTGATTTTTTTGGCACACAGCCCTGAATTCTAGTCAAGGAACCAACAATTTGCGCAATTATTGGCTATGATGTAGTGTTGTCAGCCATGTGAGAGCCTCTAGATGTTGATATCATGTTGTCAGTGAAACACAGAATTTGTGGGCTTGAATTTCTTTGGTGAAAGCAGCATCTGGCCATTCAGCACCTGTTAGTCCAGAAGATATGTTATTTTAACCGGTTTCCTATTCTGTTGATGAAGCTATTACCTTCATGTTTGGCTCTGGCAATGTTGCAGGTGGAAAACAAATGAAAAAGAGTTGGGTGAGTGACCTACAATCATTCTTGTCAGATTGACATGTCCTCTGATTGGAATGTCTGTTGCTCTAAGACTGATTCACCAGTATCAGAAATCTTCACAATTGTTTTAACAGTTGCATGTTTAACACTAAAGGCAGACATTAGAGATTAGTTATTGCTTTATATGGTGGAAATTGGAAATTAGTTCTTTCTTCACAAACGAAGGAAAGGACTTAGAGGCAGATTTGTGAACACTTTGAGCTGCTGCAAAGTCATACAAAGTGGAGCAAGCGGTGCGAAGAGTAGGTCAGGTTGTAACTTATCAATGCAAAAGTTGTGTTGTTTTAAAGAGGTGCACTTTACTGTTCTTGGCACCACTTTACCTCAAGGGGGTGTTACATTTGCGATACCTGCATATTGTGATTCATGCACTCCTAGTTTTGACGCAAAGCCCAATCTGCTAAAATTGTCACAACAAACTTTGTATTGCAATATAGCATGTCCTTGAAACAGGTTCCAAAGTATTGTTTGCCCATGTAATACTTCCTTGTTTATTTGACCTTGTGTTAAGGAAATGGCCAAAAACACTCTCTCATATGCTTTCCCATTTTGTTTAAATGGAAGAGCCAACTTGTGTTTCATGAACAAGGTTTTCCTGCATTACAGGCCCTAACTAACAATTATCTTCTGAAACTCTTTTCTAGGGTAACCACCTTACTCCTAGTCATTACGGACACTGTCTTCAGGCCCCGGTTTTTCAACTACATATCATTGTTTTTGGGTATGTTTGTCTAATTAATTTAATGGAAGCAATGCAAACCTGCAGCATCCATAACGCTTTAGCTTATCTGTAAGGACCTGGAGAGAGGTGGTCAGACTACTCTTTTTATTTGCCTTTCCATTCAAAGCACAGTCATTTAATCATAAGAGGGAACTGAAAAACCTCCTCTTTCCCTTTTAGTGTAAAATTCTGTAGGGGCTTTCACACTTGATCTCACCTACAGGCGTCTAGAATTTGCCAACTATAGGTCCTCCATAAATACAGCTACAAATGTATGCACACAAAAGCAACAGCAAACTTTATTTCCCGATGCTTTTCAATATAAACTAACTTATCAAAGAAATTTAAAAACAATGGGGCTGATTACAAGGTTGGCAGTTGAAAACACCGACTGCCAAAATCCCAATGAGGAGACTGCCACTGTACTGGCAGGCTTTCCACTGGCCCCATTACGTGTTTTCCACTGGGCTGACCAGTGGAAAACTTGTGGCGGCATTGGACTTGGCTCCACATGGAGCCGAGTTCAATGCTGTCACACAGGAGGCCTCCCTAGCACCCTTGGAATGCACACCGTCTGCTCAGCAGACAGTGCACATTCCAAGGGTGCTGGAGAGAGGAGCTACTCAACTGCTCATGTCAATAGATAATTCTTCATTTTCCTGTCTTTATTTTTGGGTCCTGGGAATTCACTGCGAGTTCCTATTGATGTAGCTTACGTTTGAAGACTTTGCTTCTCTGCCTTTTTTATTTATAATCTTTGAAAAAAATCATATGTCTTTTACCCAAGTTTGGATGGTAAGTTATACCTGCATCTGTCTAAACCCAAGAAATTAATCTCAGAAAAGAAATCCATTGTTAGAGTAATCCCTCCCATACCTGTATCACCCACCATAGTATTCAACTTCCTATCTCACATTCATAGCTTTAATAGACAAAGTAGAAGGAAATAAGTTACTGATTGTACAGTTTAATATTACATTGCTCAAAGCGGTTATGTACATTTTTCTATTGAAATTAGATTCCATTACCCATCGGTTTTGTTCAATTATCTACTCTAAAAAATGGCTGAGCTTGGCTGCTATTTTCAAATATATTTTGCCAATAATGCATGTGAAAAGTTTCCTTTGTTCAAAAGATTCAGGTGTTTAGAATTCCTCTGCTTATGCCCATATATGGTTCATTCACTGATTTCTTTGAGCAAGTGTACTTATTTGATGAACCCTGCCTGGTACCTTTTATATCTCCCGGAGCATTGTGTCACAGCACTGGCACCATGGGACACTTACTGGGGTGAAAGGGCCTCTCAAAATCACACTCCTGGAACCCGGTGCCATTGTGCCTGCTGCATTACTTATAGTCATGTCTGATTGCTTCTAATACATTCTATCCAACTCACCACACACTAAATTCATTTTTCATCACAGCAAGGCTTATGTCTCCCAAAGGTTAACATTGAAATTGCCTTATTACCTTTTATAGGTGTAATTTCCAAATAGGAAGCGATAACCCCTTCGAATTGGGTGCCAATGGAATCACAATTTAAAATGCTAACTTATGGTGAAGTTGGATTGTAGATCACAATCACAATCACAATTTAAAATGCTAACTTATGGCGAAGTTGGATTGTAGATTGTAATTCTTTTAGAAAGTTGGCATTTTCTTGGCTTAACCATTTGGTTCCTGCAGCCTGTCTTTGGTGACATGATTGGGTGTAGTTAGCGGTTAAGCTTTGTGTATTCCTACTTGACAATCACACACAATGAGAGCTCAGTTGTGACTTGGTGGGCATCCTGAGCAGGATGGCATGGGAGGAGCTGGACACAGCCTCACTTACACCCAAATAGGCTGTGTCCTGTCCCCACACAAAAAGGGAGGACAGGGCATCTGTTTACTTCATAGGCAAATCTTTGAAGTCTCCTCCTCGTCAATGACACCACTGAACCTCAGATACCACCACTTAAGTACACTTCTGGACCTGTAGATACTCTGCCAAGAAGAAGGACTGCTGTGCTGCTGAAGAACTGGCACTCTGCTGGACTGTACTTTGCTGGACCCCTGCTTTGCTGTGCTGACCTGTTGCCTTCTACCCTCTTGCCTGGGAGTGATAAGAACTGGACCAGCACCTCTAGAACCCAGAGTGACCCCAAGGGCTAGTTGGTTCGTCCCCTGATCAGACGTTTCAGGAGCATAAACAACTTCCAACCACCTTGCTTCCACACCTGGACTTTGCCATCTGTGAGTCTATCCTGCCAAGTGTTATCACCCCAGTCCTGGACCCTTGTAAGTGGGCCAAAGTTGCTTGCCAATGAAAATGATGGATCCTATCTGCTGAGCAATGCATTCCTGAGCAATGCCAATACATCTCTTCAGATGAGCGGCGCATCCTCAAAAAGAACTGATGCATCGCCCCTGCTGCGTAGATTTGACCAGTCACAAAAGACTCACATTAGAGGCGCATCAAGCATCTTCAGTTCAAAGTATCTCTTTCAGAACCGCTGATGTGCAACACTTTCCCAGAACAGGTCTTCCCATCTCTCATTGATGGCAATCTCGATGCTGACACTGAAAGCTCCACATCATAGCTTCACTTCTCATCAGAACCAAAACATTACCACAGCTGTACAACATATCCCCAACACCTGCCTTCACACTGCAAACTCAGTCAAAGAGAAATTCAATGTTTACGAAATCAGACTATGCAGTGCAACCTCGCTGCATCTTGTAACCAATGCATCACCTCGGCTGCTTGACTCATCTTCAACGTGGATCCACGCAATGCTCCACAACCAGGATATAAGGTACTTTGTTCAGGGCTGACTGGGTCCCTGTAGCTGGCCTGTGCTCCATCGCGGTGGGCCTGAACTTGTGACTTTTTCCCGAACCTCCACAACCAGAGATCCCTAGTTGACGTTTATGCTTTTAAGCACTACATTAGACTTTATTCATTAAAAAATGATAAGTTGAGTTCTACTGATTGGATTGTTATCATTTTGGTCGTGTTTTTTTCCTTTAATTAAGCTCTCTTTGTCTGACCTACAGTGGAATCACATTTGTGTGGTGATTTCGCTATTTTACTGTTTGAGGTGTTGCACAAATACTTTATACATTGCCTTCAACTTAAGCCTCGCTGCTCTGTGTCAAGCTACCAGGGGATGAGCATAGGTTAATTTAGGTTTTTCTTGTGCCCTACTCTGACAAGAATAGTGGTTGCTGCTTGGCCAGGACTCGCGACCCAGCCAACTAACAACCCGATTTCTCACACCAACCAGTGAATATGATGAATCTGTGCTAGTTGTTGACAACTGCAGCATTGCAGGTTTTAAAAAATGAGGAATCGTAGACTATGCAGACTCAAGAGATTCGATTAATACATGTGAAAACTATTGAGGAAAAGGTATTGAAACACAGACAAAATGCAGTGTGATCTACTGAATATTATGAACAAAGAGATGCACCAGCTTACAGTGTCATTTAACAAACCTTAACTCTGCAAAACAACTGTCTGTATTCACATCATCAAGGTCTTCAAAATCTGGCTACAACATTGAATAACCGGGAGGAAAACAAACCAACCATTGTACTCATTGCTTGTTTTGTTGAAAGCAAACACACATGGAAAATACACACAATATAAAGCACAATCAACAATGTAGCTATCATGAATTAAGTAATCTTGGGTCTGGAGGCCAGTAACAATGTGCTTACTACATTAAAACAGGAACTGGCAAAATGAACCGGTCTGGCTTTAACATGTCAATGCATGCAAACATAGGCATGCACTAATGCCCACCGACTATTTGTGCCATGTGTGTATGCAAAATACCTCTTTCTTGGCATTCTATATCAATGTGCTGCTTTTTTAAATTAATTCAATGAGCTTGTGGTGTTGCAAGGTGACTAGAGAGGTGGAAAAAATAGTTAATGCACATTTGTGTATGTTTGTGTGCATCCACTGGCAAATTTCATTTTGACATATCTTTTCTCTTTCTTTACTTTTTGCCTTTCCCTACTACTTCCTCATCAAAAGTAACCTTGTACTTTTGCCAAATGAATATTCTCACTATTGACATTTAAGGAAGTTAGTTCAGTGCCATTCACACTCGGGTACATATTTACTAAAAACAAATAGCGCAACTCGTAGTAGAAAGTGTGCTAGGGAGGAAACACTGCAAAGGTGTGTCTACTGAGATATGGCACTGCTGCTTTCTATTCCAGTACTGCTGCAAGTTCACAAACAGACTGCCTTAATCCCAGCATACATTGTGCAACATAGTGCAAAGGGGTGTCTGTGATGTGTAGCATAGGTTTTTAAATGGAAGACTGTCATTCAAGTACAACACCAGTTTAATTTCCATACTTAGATTAATTTTAAATCGTTCACACATTGTAGTCATGCTGTTCAGTGCAGCACAAATACAAGTTGTGAAATGTAAGGGGAAAATTGTTCCTTTTCATTTCTCCTTGATAGCGCCTGCCTCAAAGAGGCATTGTTTTTTGGTGCAAAGCCCTGTCAGCCAATTTTGAATAATAAGGGCTTTGCACCAAAAACAACAGGAGGTAGCTTTGGAACTCTCATTTAACACCCATGGTATGCCCCCTTGATGCAAACTATTGCAAAGAGCACATAGCTGTATTTTTAGTCATTTTAGGGCTACTTTTAAACATAAAAATGTATTCCTCTGAAAAATATATATTTTATCAAGATTTTGTACCAGTTTGCACCACTTTATGAGACTTTGCAGTGACGATTTATCAATCCTAGTCACTAGTGAGGCTTTGTGGGGTGTACTCAGGATCTGAAGACAACAGATAAATTGTAGATTAAATTCAGCTATCACAATGGTCTCACTGTACTGTTCATCAGCACCTTATGATAACATGCAGCACAGTAGACACAGCTTCCTAAATTAAAATAAACACTCTCAGAAGTTCAATTATCCAAATCTGTTTTAATTAGAATGTCACTGCTGAATAGAAAGTGTTAAAGCTCCCTCATCTCTGCGCAAACAACAGCTATATATACATGTGAAGGACAACTCCTTACTACTTCTCAAACTCTTTCTAAGTCTTTCTCTATTTCCAGGATATGTAATTTAGAAACTGCAAACCACACTAAGAAATATAATAAAATCTGAATAAGCTGCAGGAGTTTGTTCCAAGAATTACTTCATTCAGGTTTGTCCTTCTGTGTCTGACAGACGTTGCTGTCCTTTCAGCCAGAAGTATGTGTGCCAGCCAACTCTATGTTCTTGTCAGATTTATGTCTTTAGGTTGGCAAGAATAATTGTATTTACACACCGACTGGGTTTTGACCAGGCACAACTGACAATCGCCCTGGTATCATTAGAAGTATTTGGAAAGCCAAATATGTATTTGTTGTGTTACTGCTGGGCAGAGGTACATCATGTGAATTTGTTGTTACAGCAGGGTACTCCACCATTGAAAGGCTGGTGGAAAGCCAGTGCCGGGGGCAACAGCGGGGCCCCTGCACTACCCATGCCCTAGCATGGGCAGTGCAGGGGACCTCCTGCCCAACACCATCGGAATACACATTGTCTGCTTTTCAGACAGTGGGCATTTCGATGGTGCAGGGGCCCCCCTATGCAACAGCATTTGCCTTTGTGCCATGTGGAACCGTGACCAATTCCACTGCACAGTTTCCACCGGTCTGACCCGCAGAAACCTTGGATTCTGTCAGTCATGCCAGTGGAAAACCTTGTCTAGGGTCTGGTGGGGAGACCTCCTGTTCTGCAGCGGTCTCCACACTGCAAGTCTGGCGGTCGGATTGTCTGGCCGCCAGAACCCGTTATGAGGCCCTTGATCTTCAAGGCATCTGAATAAACTAAAATATAATAGCTGGGCCCCACATTTGGGTATTAACACAACCACCTGTGGTGAGTTGGAGAGACATGCAACAATTTTTATAGAATGGCAAATTCTAGCTAGCAATTCACCTATAGCAAGTCTAAAATTGTGTAGTCTTAAGATGAAACTTCAGTTTTTGAGCTTTAAGTGACATGTTAGAATATTGAATGGAAAAATATTGTTATACAAACTTATGGTGGTCCAGCTGTTGAATACAAAAAAAGTGTTGGTATTTCTAACTCCACGTACTATATCTTGAGGATATATATACCATCAAGGTAGTTAAACCAATACATACCACCACAATAATATTTTTGTCTTAATTTTGGCTACCATGCTTTTGAATAATAATATTCCACCAGTCATAATCTGGTTCGAACATCTGTTTTACTATAAATTGCCCCCTTCTACTCGGCCTAATCTTTAGAATTGTTCATTCTCTTTTGATACTTTAGCAGGAGGAGGATGAGGAAGAGAAAAACATTGTATGATGTAATATCAAGAACAAAAATATTTTGATGCACAAATATCATGAAAAAGATATTGTGAAGCAAAATATTGTGTTTACATACTTTGTATATTAATTGCAAAAATATTGAGAGAAAAACACAGGTGTCAAAAATCAATTTATTTTGTTTTTATTTTATGAAGCATTATATTTAATTTATGTTAGATAATAAAGTTTAAAATTATACAGCAATAACAAATAAATAATATTTTACAAAATGAACCAAAATGCAATTAAAAAATATATATATCATAAAAAAAACATAAACTGTTAATAAAAATAATATCAAAATTATTATTACTAGAAATTATTTAAACACATATATTACAAAGACATATTGCGAATCAAATAAAAATAAAAAATGAACCAAAATATATAAAAGATGAAATAAAAAAATACAACTTATTTAATTGTATATATTATTTAAAACATATTCAAAAAATAGAAAACATTAAATAATTATTACCACTCTTACTAAACAGTGGTAGAGAGAGTGTTGAACTTTGCAGGCGACATATTTACTATGCCCACTCCAATCTTAGCAATAGTAGGAAAAGTGTGGAACGGTCTAGTTTACTATTTCCACTTCAACATAAGCAAAAGTAGGGAAAGTGTTGGAATTTGGAAAGGTCAAATTTATTATTCCTGCTGTAATTTAAGCAAAAGTCAAAGTTTTTACTATTTCCACTCCAATCTGAGCAACGGTGTTCCATCTCCTTTATTTAAAAAACATTTAAATATAGAAAACAGTGGTAAAATACCTTTAAGACAGCAAACATATCTACGAAGTATAAAACAAATAAAATTATCTTTATAAAATACAAATTATATATTATGAACATAAAAAACGTTAACAAATTAACTGTATTTTCAATTTAAAATAGTTCCCACCCTTCCAACCTAAAGAGTTGAACACCCACAACCAATTTTTTTTTTTTTAATTGAAAGCATAAAAATATAGTAATTACATTAAGAATTAAATACAACAATTTCAGTGGAAATAATTGAAAAATATTACATTAACACAAATAATAAATCCATTGATAATTAAAGATCAAAACATAATTTGAATAGTAATTAATGTGTATAAATAATTATCAAGTAAACAAATTAAATAAATTAAAATATAGACATTAATTATACTTATTTGCATACTAAAACAATTCCTGCTCTAATCCCCTGCAAATCCTACAACTCGCTACTAAATTAGCATTTTCTCATAAAATTAAAAAAAATACATTGCATAGAAAAATGTACAATGCTAAATCAAATTAAACACAGATTTATTACAATACTAATAACGTAAGACACTAAAATAGAAACAATTTATCAAACTACTTGCAAAGGATATTATATGCTACTATTTAAAAAAAATATTACATACATGTTTTTTTTAAACTGTTAAATATCATAGAAAATTGTATGCTTGCCTTCAATACTAAGTGCCACAATATTTTTGACATCATGATACTTTGGCCATGATATCTGTGACCCACTGTATTTTTGATTCAATATTTTGCCATAATACAAAGAGCAGTGCAAAACAGAAAATGAGAATTTTAATGAGCAGCACAAGATGGGAAAATGTAACATGGGAAGCAGTTCCAAAAAGAGAAAGTAGAAATAACAGTATCAGCAGCAGGGGATTAGAAGCATGGTGAGTAGCATCCGGACAACCTTTACAAACAAGATAAGCAGCGGCAGAGAAAACAACAGGAGGAACCACAGTAGCTGCAAGAAAATTGGTGTGGAAATTAAAATCAGTAACAAGAGCTGCAAGGGCAGCAGCAAGGGTGATGAGAGCAAGAGTAGCACAAGCAAGTGCAGAGAAAGCAACAATGAGAACACTAATTGGAATAACAGCAGTCAATGCAAGAGCAGCAAAGAGAGCAATAAGAACACTGAGAGATACAGTAAGAAGAGAAAGGGCACTGTTTGCAAGTAGATTATTGTTAAGGGCAGGTAGGTACCTACACTTAGTAATAGGCCACAAACTCCCACTAGGTCAAGTCAAGTTCTCAGTAAAGTAATCCTTGGTCAACCTTTGGTAGCTTAGCCCACAAGCAGTTAGGCTTAATTTAGGAGACAGGTGTGTAAAATAAATTATTATCAACATACCAGTAAATAAGTAAAACAAAGCACAAAATAAAAATTTTACAGCACTTTAGAAAAATAGGAAATTTCTATATTTTTGCAATGTAGGGAACCAAAGATATGCGTTTTTAAAATTAAAACTAAAATAGTACTTAGAAACAAATAGCGCTCAATGGGTTCAAAAATTTTTTTGCTCTGGACAGGGCAAAGTATAGATTTCAGGCCACCCGGTCTGTAACACTGTTACACTCACTTTCAGAAGTGTTTCTTGAGTCAGGAAAGTGGTCCACAGCACCAGCCAAGGGATCAGAGGCTCTGATTTGCTTCTTGGGGTCTGGGACTACAACTCCCACAATGTACCCCTTCAACTTATGGAACTGTTTACAACAGCTGCACTAACCTTCTCTAAACTCCTTGATCTTCTTCCAAAAGTCCTTTTTGGGTCCTTGAAGTGTCCACCAAATTGATCCAAAGTTCCAGAAGCTTTCAGTTGCTCCTTAGAACTTGGGACTACAGTTCCCAGAATATACCTGGTCAGAATCCTCAAATCAAATGTCCACTGGACGTTGGTCATCTGGGCGCTACTTTCAGGACTTGATGCAAGGGACTATGGTCAGCTCCTTTGTCCCTGTAACTCATGGAATTGCAGAAGCAAAGCAAAGTCCTTTCCTTGGTAAAGCCCAAAGTGTGCAGCTGGTGCAGTGTTTGTGAGTGCAGTTCTTCAAGTGCAAGTCAGGGGTCCAACAGGGAAGATCAACTCCTGTAAAGTGTGGCAAAAATCAATCCCAGAAAGCAACATTCTCTAAAAATCCAAAATGGAGAAACATCCTCCTTAGAGACTAGATCAGGATGAGTCCACCCACTAATGTGGCTAAGTCTCCTTCAGATACCCCTTTCAGCCCCTCTCATAATCTAATCATCGGGGCTCCCAGCTGTCTGGGGAAGCAGGAAATGGGGGAGGTACAATTTCTGTCCCAAGTGTCTCTCCCTCCTTTGAAGACCAGTTTGACCACTCTTCTCCTATCCTGTTCTATCATCTACTGTAGCAGTTCTCCTCCCACCAGATGCTTCCTTTGTCTCAGCCCAGGCTACTTTACACCTCATCAAGGTAGCTCAGCTCAGTCTGCCAGAGGCTGGCCAATCAGGAAAGAGGACTACAGGGCTGAATTGGGTAACTTTCAGAAAGAGTTCTAAAACTATTTCTCTGTGCTAATTATAATAAATTCAGGTTGTTGGAATTATTACAGCATTTATTTTGATACCAAATGTGATATATTCAGCACCTCTCTGTCAGAAATAAGACTATGGGGGTCATTACAACCCTGGCGGTCGGTGTTAAACAGGCGGTAAGACCGCCAACAGGCTGGAGGTCTTACTTTGGGGAATTATGACCATGGCGGTTACCGCCATGGTCATCCGCCGGTTCTCCGTTTCGCCCGCCAGGGCGGAGACGACCGCTGGGCTGGAGACCTGGGTCTCCAGTCCGGCGGCCGTCACTATACCGCCGGCGGTATTTGGACCCGGCTTACCGCTGTGGATTTCCAGCGGTTTGAACCGCCATGAAATCCATGGCGGTAAGCACTATCAGTGCCAGGGAATTCCTTCCCTGGCACTGATAGGGGTCTCCCCCACACCCCACCCCCACCCCACCTCCCTCCCCTACAACGCCCACCACCCCTGCCACCCCCCAAAGGTGGCAGGGCCCCCTCCCCACCCCGACCCCCAACATCACATCACCCATACCCACACGACACGCACGCAGGCACCACCTACACACTTACACGCACACACGCCGACATACATGCCTACATCCACACACACAGTCAGACACGCACATCCACATTCAAACATACAAGCACACATCCATACAGACATACACGCACTCATTCCCATACACACAAGACCCCCGCAAGCATACACGCACTCACACAACCCCTCTACATACACACACGCACACCCCTATGCACCCACACAACATACAACACCCCCCCTTCCCTATCCCCTCACGGACGATCGACTTACCTGGTCCGACGATCCTCCGGGAGGGGACGGGAGCCATGGGGACAGCTCCGCCGACACCACACCACCAACAGAACACTGCCACGGCGAATCACAGGACGGGATTCGCTGGGCGGTGTTCTGTTGGCATGGTGGTGGAGGTGGAGCAACCTCCACTTCCCGCCTCCCGCCAGTATGGCTGTTGGCGGCTCTCCATCAGTAAAAGGACGGAGAGCTGCCAACGGTCATAATAGGCAAAGCGGAAAACCGCCACCACTGGCGGTCTTCCACACAGCAGTCCCTCGGCGGTCTTCAAAAAAGACCGCCGAGGCTGTAATGACCCCCTATATTATTTTAGAATAAAGTCTCCCTATGTTAGCCTATGGGGCCCATTGACTACGATGGGGAAATCTGAATTTGGCTGTTTTCCCCCACCAGGGCTTACAACACATCGGTTCTAAAGCCCCTGCTTATATTTAAACTGCACCCAACCCTTGGGGCACCTAAGGCAGACCTTTGGTGAGCCTTTTATGCATAAATAAGGTAGGTTGAGGCTTTGGAATTACTGTAAATCCAAAGTCGACTTTAGGGCTAATTTTAACTTAAAAACAGCCAGCAAGGCAGGCCTGCCTTTACAATGACACTGGACACCACAGCAGTGCACCTATGGGTGCACTAACTATACAGGGGTCCCTCAACCTACAAGCCCTACCATGTACCGGAGACTTAAAGGAAGGTTGTCAGAGCCAATGATAATTAGGCCTAGTTTGTATATACCGTTTTAAACAGAGCACTGGTCATGGGACGGGTTAGCAGCGCCCAGGGCACAGTCAGAGTCAGAAAACACAAGTATCAGCTAACAATGGGGGCAAAAAGTGAGGGGACTTCTTGTTGCAATCAGCCCAGTTTCCCCATGTGCTCAAACAGCAGAAGTAGGGGGAGAAATAATCGTAGGTAGAGCAGTGGTAGGATGTTAGAAAGACTGTATCAAGAGGTATGTTCATAGATGGTGGCAGCTATGCTTAGATTAAATTTCCATTACATCTGCTTAGTCTTGTGTAATTTTGCAAATTTCACGTTACTCTTGTGTTGGTCAGACCTGTTTGCCTTAGGTTGGTCTTCCCCAAAACTTTTTGTCTGTACTCCACTTTTTTTGCTGAATTTGTTGGTCTTTGAAGTCTGCACCCTTTTCCATTGCAAAATAGTACTAAATTGCTTGTGTTCTCTCCTTTAAACATGGTAAAATCGGCTTACACCCTCCTGGCACATCTAATTTATCTATAGGTCCCTAGTAAAGTGATACAGCATGTACTAAGGTGGCATAAAGGCCACTTGTGGGACTGCAGCACTAATAGTGTCACCCACTAATGCAGCCTTTTCAACATGTTTTAGGTCAACAGTTGCAGCCTTTGTGTACCACTTCTAACTACGAGTTTGATCTGGCAGCATAATCATTTTGCCAGGCCTAAACCTTCCTTTTTAATGCATATACGTCACCCCTAGGAGAGGCCCTAAACAGCCCACAGGGCAGGGTACAGTGTACCTACAAAGCTGGAAATTTACTTTTAAAGTTTACATGTTGTCTCAGTGGACAATCCTTCAATTCATTGTTCACTACTGTAAGGTCTACCTCTTCCATAGAATAGCATTGGGTTATCTTATTGAATTTAAAAAGTGACAATGTTTCATTGGGGGCAGGTAGAAAATTCATGCTTGGTGTCTGAGGAATTGTAATTTAAAGCACTAGTTAATGGTAAATGCAAATGTTAAACCACAATTCTGAAAATGCCACATTTAGAAAGGTGGCATTTTATTGTCCTAAAAATGTAGTGCATGCAACCTGTTCCTGGGTCACATGACTAGATAAAATTAACAGTTGACTTTTATGCATTTCTTCTACACAGTATTACAAAGGAGTGTCTGGGAGTTAGCAGGATCGGCCATCTCTGACTTGAGAGGGGGAATCCGGCACCTACCACACTTTCTTTCTAAAGATTGCTCAAAGTTTGTGGCGGGCTGACTTGCCATGTGTGTGTTCCTCTCCTGCTCTAACTCCCCAGACCCTTCTTCTACTACAATGCTGTGGCTACTTTTGTGGTCATTGTGGTCATCCTAGCTGCTATCGTCCTGACTGATTGACCGCTGCTACAGTACCCCTGTTCATTACAATATTTCTTCTCTGCCCTCTTTTGCTCCCTGCAAGTGGCAAAGCAGCAGCCAGCTCTCCAGAGGTGTGAGAAAAGCTGGGTTCCCCACTGCAGTAACTTAGAAGCAGGACAAGCAGCAATTTTGTTAGAGGGACTTCTTAACAAGAGCCTCATCAATTTGCAGTAGCTTGCTCAGTGTGGCTGAAGCATTTTATTCTTACTTATGGCTAATGTGGCTTATTATCTTACACTGCACTCTTGGTTATCTGTCTAGCTGGTGTGGGCCAGTCCTTGTTTCCTGGCCACATTCTGGACAGCCATGGTGCCCATAAGGACTGTCAGCATTTGTGGGAGAAAGCCACCCTTCCTTGCGGGTACCCCAGCCTGCAGTAGCAGCATCTCACTGTGGAAAACTGTGGCAAAACATTGGGGCTCTGCTGTCGGCATTGTCATCAGCTGGCCTGTGGCAAGGTTGCTGGCCTCTGGCACTGCCTCATCTTTGCTTACTGTGGAGCTTGCCAGGGAACCCTCCTCATCCCCTTCATCTTCTTTAATGTCTTCAGCTGGCACCATGTGCCTTGAGGTTTCCAGTGAGGCAGCCCCTGAAATGGATAATCTCTGACCTGCAGCTCCTGTTTTTTAGCTGCCACTCACCTCACCCTCTAGCCTGGTTGTCAGTCAACAATGTATTTTCAACAGAGGAGGCTGCTATGAGGACGCCAACCACAGGTAACACTGTTGCTTCCCTGCCTGTTGACAGCATGCCATCTCCTCCCTTCCCCCAATGTCTTTTCTACTCCTGATGTCAACACTCATGCTCATGTTTATGCTCAAGCACAGGTTCTCGTTAAGGAAAGTAGTTTAGATACTACCAGGGAAGTGCAGGTATCTCACCAGTGTGCAGAATCAGCAAGAGAGATGGCTCAATCCGAGGTAGTAGCTGCGCACACTTCCACAGCCTGACAAATGATAATTTGTTTCATATGGATGAAGGGAAGCTGTCTCCATTTAACAATTACAATAATATTAACTATCCTCCTGATCGTTCCTTTACTGTGCCAATGTGCTCTGTGTCATCACTTCAGTCATCCTAGCCTGCTATGACCAAGGAATCTCCTGACTTGAGGGCCAACGGTGGTACGAAAGGGGTCAGGGCTAAAAAGAAAAAATCTGTGCAGCAGCCCTTAGCACCCCTCTCCCAGTTCGGCCACTGCAGCAATGGGTCAAGGCGAAGTCGGACTCTAAACCCTCTAAAACTTTAAAGGCTCCTCCTGACCATTATCTGAGTTTGCCTCAGAATGTGAATGAACCCAGTGCTCCTCCATCTACAATGCCCTCTGATAAGGTAGCTGGCTCATCTAGGGTAGGATTCGCCAGGCCACCCGATGTGGAATGTGGGCTCTCAGTATCTGCTCACCTATCTGCTTCTAAACCAGCCTTTACCACAACCATCCAATTCATGCAGACACAGCAAGCAGGGGCGCAGCAACACTACACTCAGGTGAGGAGAGATAGTGCTCAGCTTCATCAGTCTGTTGCTAAAGTGACTGATAAAGTTTCTACTCTCACAACACAGGTTCTGGATCTTCAGCAGTGAGTGGCCGATACAGAAGATGAAGCGTGAGCTTCTGGTCATTCAATCCGAGCTCATGAGGGATACCTCTCACAGTTACAAGCCAAGGTTGAAGATTTAGAGAATCACCGGAGACAGAACAACCTAAGAGTGTTCAGAATCTCAGAGGGCAAAGAAGGGGGGGATCCTTGTCAGTTAAGAAATCAATTATTTGGCAAGGCTTTTTCCTAATTATCAGACATGGACTTGTATTGTCAAAAACAAAGGGCCCATCTCCTTCTAATAGAGCGTGGCACTGCCAAGTGAGATAAAGTGTGCCCATGTCCTTTGCTGATTTATATTGGCAATTTTCTGTTTTGGCAGGCAATCTTCAACAAGGCCCGGCCAGAATCCCCTATTAGTCTGGATTCAGTAACTTTACATGTCCACTCTGATTTCTGTAAGTCCACAACAGAGAGGTACAGGCATCTGCCCCAACTGATGAATCCCTTAAAAGAGCGGTCGGTGCACAGGTGTTCCTTCAAGAGCCTGCTTCACTGAAGATCCTCAAGGACGGCCATGTTAAATTTAGTCATACAGAAATTGAGGTAAAAAAAAATCAAACTTTGGCAGAATAAGGGAGACAAGAAGTAATTGTTCAGCAACTGTTGTTATCTTTTGAATCTGGATACCTGTTAATGGTTTGCTTATGGTTATTTTTGGTATCAGTCAGTCCTGGCCATAGTTGCTATGCTTCATTTCTTTATTTCTAATTGTAATTTGCTCGGGATCATTCATAGTGGGACAAGGGGGTTGAGGGGTCATTGTAGGTGAGTGGGGCCCACACTGTGGCTGTCTGAGGGTCCTGCCAGCTGGAGGGTGGGATGTTTTTCCCATGGATGTGGGAGGTGTTGTTTGCTCTTGTTGTTTCTAAAATCTTTGCTCTTTGGGGTTTTGGAGCAGCTGGGTAGCAGGGTGGGTGGTGTGGTGAGGGAGTAGATTTGGAGAAGATTGTTGTTAAGATCATAGTATGTCTTAATAAAGTCCACATTCATCAGCTCTGAGTCTTTGGCTCTGTGAGTCTAATCTGTTGACATGTCACATTTAAGGATTATGTGCTGGAACATCACAGGCCTCAATCACCCTCTTAAGTCAGAGCTGGTAAAAGAGGAGATTTTGTTATACAAGCCTCATATTGTATGTCTCACTGAGACTCATTTGGCATACAAGGACCGGTTGCCGCTTCAGCAGCTAGAGCTTCATCTTGTTTCTTGCACTAACCAATCAGTCTCCATATGGGGGGTTTTGATTCTTTATTCTAAGGGGTTGGAATATATAGTGCTGGTAATGGCATGTGATTCCAGGAATAGGGAAGGTATTGCTCAGATGGACATCTTGGTGAGGCATCTTACAAGTTGCAATGTTTGACTCTCATCTTGATGACCCAGTTCTGTTTGACTGGCTGAACTTATGGCTGTCGGCTTGGTCAGGGAGCTAGTGCTCCTTGGGGAATTTAATGGTATCATGAGTTATCTGACCAGTGTTACTAATTTGGTGGCCCAGCCCTGATGGTTAAGAAAAGGGCTGCCATCCAAGATCTGGTGCATGTTCATGGTTTGACTGATCTTTGGTGTACTTTCTATCCTAGGGTTCTGGGGTATACTTTCTTCTCAATACCACACAGACATTACTCATGGATTGATCTTGTTTTTACTAGTTGGTGGCTGATAGAACTTGCCACTATGGGAATGTGTCCCAAGATTACGTTAGATCATAACCCGGTCCTTATTAATATATATCTCCCAAATGTCAGAAAAACGAAGCAGCCATTTTAATTCCCTAGATCTTTGTTTACCAATCATGCTTTCATTCATTGGATGCAGGATTCCTTAAATGAATTCATTCTTGGGAATACCATCTCTGCTGCCTCACATATTATTGCAAACACAACAGATGAACGGAATACAGAGCAAATCAAGCATTTGCCCCAGTCACATATCTGGGTTTAAACCATCAGTTTTTTTGCTTGCCATGCCATTCCAGTTTGGACACAGCCACATGTAAATCAGTCTTGACCCTGTTCCCCAGGGGAACAGTCCAGCCCGAACTGCCAGACCAGGCCTTCCCTAGGCCAGAAACAAGCGTCCTGGGACCGGTTTCAGGGTATGACCCTTCATCAGCCAGGCTAGCTTGAATCTGGTGGCATAGCAAGCACGAGTCCCACGTCTGGGAATACCCTTCCAACCTAGGGTAACAAATGCAAAAACAACAGATGATGAACGGAATGCAGAGCAAATCAAGCATTCACCCCAGTGACAGATCTGGGTTGAATCTATCTGTTTTTTTGCTTGCCATGCCATTCCAGTTTGGACCCAGCCATATTCAAATCAGTCTTGATCCTGTTCCCCAGGGGAACAGTCCAGCCCGAACTGCCAGGCCAGGTCTTCCCTGGACCAGAAACAAGCATCCATCATCTGTTCTTTTTGCATTTGTCACCTCAAGTGGGAAGGGTATGCCCAGACGTGGGTCCCGTGCTCACTGTGCCACTGGATTCAAGCTAGCCTAGCTGATGAAGGGTGATACCCTGAAACCGGTCCTAGAATGCTTGTTTCTGGTCCAGGGAGGACCTGGCTTCGCAGTTCGGGCTGGACTGTTTCCATGAGGAACAGGGTCAAGACTGATTTGCATGTGGCTGGGTCCCAACTGGGGTGGCGTGGTGAGCAAAAAAACAATGGATTAAACCCAGATCTTTATGACTAGGGGTGAATGTTTGATTTGCTCTGCAATCCGTTCATCATCTGGTCTTTTTGACCCACATATTATTGGCTTTGCCAATTGGAAAGCTGCTGGGGAGGATGCAATACCGTTGGAATTTTATGAATGTTTTTTACACACCTTACCTCCTCTATTTTTGGGCCTGGTCACTAGTATCAAGAAGGGCTCTGAGGTGCTAGCATCATGGAATCTCACTAATGTAGTTGTACTTCCTATGAAAGGGAAACCGCCAGAAGACAGAGGATCCTATTGGCTGATTTTGCTCATTAACTCAGACATAAGATCTTTGCTAAGGTTCTGACGGCTCACCTAGCATCTTTATTTCACACTTTTTCAAGCTACAACAACACAGCTTTGTTCCTGGTTGTGACACAACATGTCACACTAATGCAGCAGTGGCCATTTTCGATTTGGCCAGGAATACCGGTACCCGGCTTGGTATGATTCTTTTGGATGGCGAGAAGGCTTTTGACAGAGGATCCTGACCTTTTCTCTGGTCCGTGTTATCCATATGCAGGGTTGGTAATCAGTTTATTGCATTGGTGAGGTCTATTTCTCAGTGACTGGTAACTCGGCTTGTTATTGATGGGCACTCTTCCTCCTCATTTAGTATCTTTTGGTACACACTGCAGGAATGCCCGCTGTCTCCTCTGCTTTTTACACTTCATATTGAACCCTACTTACAGCATCTTGGTAAAAACAGCTAAATCCCTCTCATAGTATCCAATTGTGTTGAGCTGAAAATAAGTACATATGCTGTGATGACATTGTAATTAATTTCATGGATCCTGTGGGGGTGATTGAGCAAGCCACGATGCAAGCAGAATGGTTTGGGGCAGCCTCCAGATATAAACTAAATCTGTCTAAAACACAGGCTATCTCAAAGTTCCAGTCTAGCCTTCCTATCTCTGATTTAGCTAGCTCTGCTACTTATCTTGGGGTCAAGCTCTGCACTAATGTGGAGCGTATTATTCCCTTGAACTATGAACTTCTCCTAAAATCAATAATAGCAAAAATGCAGTCCTGGAACCACCTCCCAATTAGCATTCTCGGGCATTGCAACATTGTCAACATTATCTTACATAAATTCCCTTATCTCTTCCTTGTTACTCCACTGCAGTTTCCTGATCATTATTTTCGGCACCTTGGTAGTTTTATTTGGGGCTATGGAAAGGCTAGATGGGCTATCAGTTTTTTTAAAACTCCCACCTAATCAAGGTCGCCTTTCTCTTCCAGATTTTAAGCTGTACTGTTGGGCCGTCTTTGGCTCATTCCTTAAAAGCATTCTTAGGAATCATGAACCCAACAGCTTTGAGGTTGGATATCAACTAGCTTCAGGGCCTGACTAGCGATTTGCTCTTTGCAATGTAGTGACCCTAACTATTTCAAGGGAGTACACATTAAGATCATCGGGGCTGCTGTATGGATATGGTGTGAAATTAGTGCCCAGTTCTCCTTCCCGGTCCACTCACTCACACCAATATGGGGTAATCCTACTCATCTGTCTATTTTTCAGGTTTCACTGTTTCTAAAATGGGTGAGGTGTGGCATTTTTTCTGCCGGTCAGCTTTTTGATTCAAATGATGTTCGCTCCTTCTCGACATTACAAAGATTGTATGATCTCCCCCAGTAGTCTTTTTTTAAATACCTACAAGTCTACAGTTTCTTCACCCACAAATTAGTCTCTATGGCTTGGAATGGGGACCTAGATATTCTAGCTTACCTATCTATACACATCAGGTCACCAACCTTAGATAGGGGTCCTGTATCGGCTCATGAAGGCTGATAGTCCTGATAGTCGATCTACTTTAGCCACTAAGTAGGGTGTCAAGCTCGGTCAGGATGTCTCAGTTGATGAAATCTCAGGGGCATTTGATGTTATTAATAGCTCTGTGTGTTCAGTCAGTCTCAATCTGCAACAGGTCCAAACATTGTGTATGTTATACTTCATCCTAGATAGGATCTGTAAATGGACTAGAGATCAACTGAATCATAAGATGCACTGCCTCGAGTGTGGTCAATATGCTGCTAATATTATTCATGTTTGCTGAATGTCCTTCACTTCAAACTTTCTGGTCTGATGTTGTGCAGGTGCTATCATTTCATTTGCTGTGCCCTGTTGAGTGGTCTGTCGAAGACATCATGCTGGGTCACAAGCATGATATTAACTCGAGATTTACTTCAGTGACTTTGATTGAGATTATCACAGCCTGATTATGCAATGCAAGAGTCTGGGTTCACCCCCCCCCCCCACAGTCTCTAAATGGTGGCTACTCTTTTCACAGATTTATGAGCTTGAGGCTGCTATCCATTAAGCTAGAGGCTTCAAGGTGCAAGGGTGGCTCAATAGGGTTTTGGCTAACATGTTTTTGTATTGACTCTTTTTCTTTTTTCTTTTTTTCTTTTCTCTTTCTTTTTTTTCATGGTTATATTAGTGCTGATGTGTGCTGTTATCTGTTATATTATTCTGTGAATGATTTTCTGATTGTAATAACTTTATTAAAATGTATAGAACGTTTTTTTTTTTTTTTTAAACTGGCTCAGCTCATAGACAAAGGACTTCACACTGGCTTATTGTGCCCCTAGACAGACTGATGCCATTGCAGGGGGGCAGGAGAGAGGGAACATGGCAGACACCTCTGTAGGAGGACATTCTAGAACTTGTGCACCAAATGTAAAAATGTAACCCTCAGACCCACTCTTCAGATTACTTTTGGACCTGTGAAAGAGTCAGAAGCTCTGCTCTGCTGCTCTGTTACTCTGCTGCAAGAAGGACTGAACAGTTGTCCTGCTGCTCTGCTGCACTGCTGTTCTCCTGCAATAGGGACTGTTCAGCGGCCTTGCTGTCTGAGGAAGAAAGACTGAATCTACAAACATGAAATTGGATCACCAGAGTGTCTCCAATGGGTGGTTAGCCGCCCCCTGTTCTGACCTACAGGGGCATAACAGGCTCCTCTGCACCAACATAACCAGGTGCATCTCAATGCAGGACCACTCAAATTGTGCTCAATTTTGAGTTATAAAATGATGTCAACTATTAATATTTATAGATGTTTGTCATCATAAATTACTATAGAAATGTAGTAATGATCTGAGTACTTACACTAATCTTCATTACTCCTAACCTAAGTGTATCCCATCACAATCCTGACAGCACAAAAAAAACTGCACATGAGAAAGTTTTCCCTAAGCCATAAACTAGCTTAATCTCCATTCTTATTTAACTTTCAATCAGAAGAAACTCTTGTTTGTCCCTTCTCTGTTTTCACACTAAGAAATCCCTCATCAGTTGTACCCATAATACCGTTCCCATTCATTATGAACTTGCTACACAATACCAAGAAAGCAACTAAAGATCATTTTACTGGGTTTATAGAAGAGGGATATTTGGACTGTGACAAGAAAGAAGTAGACTAGGAGTAATGAATAAATCCGGGTATGTAATCCGGTCATTAGCTTCACATCACAGTCCTGACATTGTAAGAATGTACTAAGCCATCTCACTAATTATAGTCTCAATAATATTTTTTATATTTTCCTATAAGACACAACAGAAAAATATCAGTTTTTTTTTTTTTTTTTTTAGTCCTCATTCACTTAACCAGAAGCAAAGTATCTCTTCGGAAATCTTGCTGGGGGGATCATGCAGGTCTTGTCTAATCCTTCCTAGGAGACTGTTATCCAGGTTAGACCAAGTCTCTGATTAGGCATGCTTGGTAGCCTGCCTCAAGAGCATTTTTAAGACCAAGACTTAGGGGGTCATTCTGACTCCCGCCGGCCGCGGTAACCGCAGGGCCGGCGGGAGCCGCCAGAATACCGCTGCGCGGTCAGAAGACCGCCGCGGTTATTCTGGGTTTCCCGCTGGGCTGGCGGGCGACCGCCAGAAGGCCGCCCGCCTGCCCAGCGGGAAACACCCTTCCATGAGGATGCCGGCTCCGAATGGAGCCGGCGGAGTGGAAGGGGTGCAACGGGTGCAGTTGCACCCGTCGCGATTTTCAGTGTCTGCATGGCAGACACTGAAAATCTTTGTGGGGCCCTGTTACGGGGGCCCCTGCAGTGCCCATGCCATTGGCATGGGCACTGCAGGGGCCCCCAGGGGCCCCACGACACCCCATACCGCCATCCTGTTCCTGGCGGCCAAAACCGCCAGGAACAGGATGGCGGTATGGGGGTCGGAATCCCCATGGCGGCGCAGCAAGCTGCGCCGCCATGGAGGATTCCCCAGGGCAGCGGAAAACCGGCGGTACACCGCCGGTTTTCCATTTCTGACCGCGGCTGTACCGCCGCGGTCAGAATGCCCATGGGAGCACCGCCAGCCTGTTGGCGGTGCTCCCGCGGTCCCCAACCGCCTTAGTGTATTCATGGAACAGGCTATTTATTGCTTTCAAGCCATTTTTTAAGTGGGGTCCAGAATTTATATTTCTTACTCTCTTCCTTATTCACCCTGACATCAAGTGTTAATTTTTAAATCAACTAAACATTCCACTCCAAGAAAGTTGGGGAGAAGTGCTAAACCATTTTTTACATATCTTTCTCCTGGCCAGTAGAAGCATATAGAAAAGCAATTGAGTACTGTCCCTGTTTAACTTCTTCAAGCCCAACAAACATCCAAAATTAACTAACACAGGGCTTACCTGACATTTTAAAGATAGAATTTTGTTGATTGTTTCACCAACCTCTTTCTGAAACCGGCTGAGCTGTGGGCACTGCCAAAACATATGGAGATTGTCTGCGAAGTCTAAGCCACATTTTTTGCAACTCACCAAATAACCTTGCTTGAGCTTAGATAACTTCTCCGTGGTCCAAAAGGCTTTGTGAATTGTAAACAAATGATTTCTTCCAAAACAAGCAGGTTTAACCGTAGAATACAACAAAATAAAAGATACTTGCCATAATTCTCCTTTCTGTGATCCTGGCAAATAGTCTCTCCAAATTTCTTCTGGCAAGCTTTATTTTCCTTCTGCAGTTTCCATTAACGCCCAACACCATCTCACCACTTCTTTTTTCTGAGGGAAATTCTGGTGTAGTAGTTCTTTGCCCTCACTTGAGCCCCACACCTTCTCTTTAATACTCTTCACCCAGCTCATCATCTGAAGATATTTAAATTTAGAGAGCTTCCCACCCATCTGCATATTGAGATCATCATACGCGATCAAGACTCAATTATTACACATTTGCCCCCACTGCAAAAACCCTTTCTCTTTTAAGGGCACAGCTAAAGTGTCTTTAGTCCATTCTGGCAACCCCGGGATTCCCAAAGAGGTACATGCTTGGTATAGGAAGGACGTTTAGTGGCCCTCCTAATCGCGTATCAGAGCTTTGCACAATCCTGCAGTATCTTAAATCTTACCTTTTAAAAGTATATGGGATCTCCAAATTTGTATAGGAAACCCACCTGTTTTCCACAGCTACCTTCCATCATTACTTTCAAAATGTGCCCCAGCTCAGAAAGCCCCTGACTCCTTCAATGCCTCTCTCATATTTTAAGAAAGGACGCCAAGGTGCAGTATAGAAGATCAGGTAGCGATAATCCTTCTTTCTCCTTCTTCCTTTTCAATTTCTTCCATTCAATATGCACACCCTTGGAAGCCCATATGAAACTACTAATTTTGCTCTGCAACTTACAAAGCCGCTCCTTATTGTACATCAACGGATCCGAATTAAAGATGTATAACAATTTTGGGTAATATCACCGTCTTAACCAAATTAATCCTCCTTATGATTGTGAGAGGTAAATTGGCCAAGGTCTTCATTAGCCTACAGGAATCCCTCATTACCTTCATAAAATTGGTTCCTTCATTTATATCTTGGGTTATAGTGATCCCCAGGGATTTCATCTCCTTTTTAATTAGAATGTATATTCCACACCATAACTTCATTTTTTTCATTATGAACCGGATACCCAGCAATTTCCCCAAATTCCACCATCCTTTCTTCTAAGGCTTGTAATGATTGCTTTAAGTTCTCTGTGTACTCCATCAAATCCTCTGCGTAAAAAGTGACCTTTCTGCACCAGTTCCCACATCTGAACAGGGAGATTCTATGCTCTTGTCTAATTACGCAGGCCAGGGACTCTATATAAAGATTAAACAAGAGTGGAGATAACGGACACCCCTGCCTTGCTCCCCTTCTAATTTTGAAAGGATGAGTTATGGTGCATTAACTAGAACCCTTGTACCCAGGTTTAGATAAATCTTCTGGAGTGCCTTTATAAATGTCCCCCCCAGATTGAAAGCTTCATAAAGGGTACTCAGATAATTCCAGTTAACCCTAATAAATGTTTTTGTGGCATCAAACATCACCAGAGCAAGAGGCTCCTTTCATGCATTAGCTAGGCCTATTGAAGCTATCACACTCTGTGTCAATTCATGCAAATATCTGCCTTTTAGGAACCCTTTTTGGTCGTCATGTATCAGCCTACCCAATGTCCGACCTAACCTATCTGCCAAAATGTTTGCAAATATTTTATAATCACAATTTAGCAATGAGATTGGCCTGAATGAATCACAGTGCTCAGGGTCTTTCCCTGGTTTTAGAATTAATGTAATAATGGCCTTGTTACAAGAAGAGGGTATTATACCACCATCTTATAGGATATTGTTGCACAATTCCACCAAGATATTAGTTATACTGTCCCTTAAAATTGTATATAATTCAAAAGGGAGCCCATCCGGGCCGGGTGCTTTCCCTAAATTCCCTGATTGTATAGCCTCTCCACTTCAGCCTGCCCTATCTGCCCATTCAAGACTTTATTATCCTCCTTAACCAGGACTGTTAAACAAAGATCCTTTAACCATGACTTAACCATCTCAGATGACACCTCTAAGTTCTCCGAATTAAATTCTTAAAAATATTTCTGGAAGGACTCCCCAATTTCCTCATTGCTCCTGCTAAATTGCCTAGGTTCCCTACCGCATTTTTCTATCACCTTATTCCTAGCCAAACCTGTCCTGGGCTTCCAGGGCAGCACTTTCCCACAGTTTTTCCCCTTACTCTAAATGTGTCACCCTATTTGCTTCACATCTCTCCTTGACTCTCTTATCTATCACGGCTGTGAGCTCACATCTGACATCCTGATGTAATTTACATAATTTTTCAATTTTCCTCTCATCATAATTTGAAAACATCAAATTTTGCTCCACCTGAAAAATGTGTTTTTCCAAATGACTAATATCTTCCTTATATGTCTTTCTTTTGATGGAGGCAGCCCTCACCAGTCTACCACTCAAAAAGGCCCTAAAGGCATCCCAAACCATGGCTAATGACAATGACCCTACATTGAGGTTAAAAGATACCTCCTCATCAGCTCTCAATTTTACGCCACAATCTCCTCATTAAATAATAACGCCCTATCAAGAGTCCACCTACTCTGGGCTGCTTTCCCTCTTAATCGGATATTCAAGAAAACTGCTGAGTGGTCAGATAGGTGAGCTCCTACATGTGCAATCTCCTCAATGATCTCCCTCAGGCTCCCATCTACTAGAGCGTAGTCTATCCTAGATTGATGTCTATATTTTTTATTATTATATGTATTACCCAATTGCATCCCCACCCTTTCTCGCCAAATATCATGAAGACCCAACTGAGACGTCATAGCTAACACTTGCACTCGCATTTTCTCATTAGTTCTCGATCTACTACCTGAAGATATGTCTAACCTGTAGTTCAGCAATGCGTTAAAATCCCCCATCCATATTATAGGTTCATGAGATTGCAACAAATGTCGAAATAGATCAACCAAAGGAGCATTGTTATCTTTATTAGGGCCATAGTAGCCCACCAGGGTAAACACAGAGTCAAATGCCACCACTTTTCCTATTACCCATCTGCCTGCCTTATCCACTGACGCTGTCTGAAAAGAGCTATTTGGAAGGCTTTCAGCTAGTTTTAACCTCCCAGTCTGGGTGGTGCTTACAATCTGCTGTAACCATCTCATGGTTGGAACAGGTTCATACATTGTTTACGAGATAGATGTGTCCCTTGCAAAACTAAGACATTAGCTTGAACATGTTTTAAAATATTGCAATAGCCTTCTTTGTCTATTCCTTACCCTTAAACCATTGATATTCCGAGATAGAAGCCTCACGTTATTTACCTTAAACATCTATATACTACACTTAAAGCCCAACTCGGGTAACCCCCAGCACACACACCCTTCTCCACAGGATGAGGACAGTTTATTTTATTTTTTCCCTCAAGCTACCCACCCAGTGCACCCCCTCCTTCTCCCAACCCCTACCCAACCCCAAACCCCAGCCTCCATCCCTAGTACCTGGGGAGAACCCACCCTACCTCCTTTCTCTAGGTGATACCACCCCAGGAGATTTCCACTGGGCTTAGAATTAGAAATAACCAAACATCCAGTCTAAATTATACAAATCGGCTGTTCTTTTCCAACATTTTGATCAGATCATCTACTTCTCTACAATCTCTCAAATTAAACAATTGATTGTTTGCCATTCATTTCAAGGAAACCGGGAATTTCAATTGAACCGTAGCTCTCAACCCCTTCAATACATAGATTTTTTTCTCCAGCACCCATTGCCTATTAAATGTCGTACTTGATAAATCTGATCTGATCTCAAAAGAAATTCCCTCCACCGTTAATGACTTCTTTTTCAATGCAGCTGCAAAAGTACGCTCCTTAATTGTGTATGTGTGGAAGCTCACCACAATTTTTCTTGGCTTATCTCTATTCAGAGGTTTTTTAAATGGACCCCTGTGCACCCTTTGAATATCCCTTGCGATGGTATCATCTGCATCTTAAATCTGCACACCTTGTTTAATCAGGTGAACTATGAACCCCTTCAAGTCATTGCCTTCCGCCCCATTTGAGATCTTTAAAAGTCTCAGATTGTTTCTTCTCTGATTGTTCTTGAAATACTCAAGTTTACATCTAACACTTTCCTCCTCAGCCTTCAGCCTTTGAACTTGCTCAGTATTTTTTTCCACTGCAATCTTTAGAAACCGTACCTCTTCTTCAAGGGTGGTGGTCCTCCCTGCCAAGTCATCAATCTTATTTCCAAGAACCTCACAAAAGCCTCTTATCTCCTTCTGATTGATATTTGAGGTCTCAAAGTCACCCTTGACCTCCAAAGATAGGGCTCTTAACATTCCTGCAATGGATTTACTAAGAGGCCCTTCTACCGAACCCCTCTCTATCACTTCCTCACCCCCTAGTGACTGTGGTGAAGGTGCCACATCCAATGGGTTTGTAGATTGGGGCACTGGTTCTGCTGCGGGGTGCCCCCGTCTGACCCTGATACCTTGGCCATCCTAAACCCCTGAAAATCACCACTCGGCACCCCAACTGCAGGGTCCACTGGGAGGCCTAGATGCGAGGGTCTGCCATCTTCCATATTCTCTGAGTCCACCTCTGTCAGGACATGAAATCTATTGGGACTGCACTCAACATGGGTGACTTCATTTGCACCAGAGTTCTTACCTCCATTTAGAGTCTCTTTCACCATATGCATACCTTGTTGTAGCGGCACCTTCATCCATATCTGAGGAGCTGGGTAAAACTAAAGTATGCTTTTAAGGATGGGTCCTGGCTCCCTTATTCGATAGCCTTCCAGATTGCAAATTAGGAATGATCTTATCTTTACTGGGAATACTACAGGCTTGTTCCTTCTGGATACCTAATTTAGTTGTTTTACCAGGGGCATCACCCCCAACAAGAGGTAATTTTCCTTTTGCCCCAGTAATCCCCCTACCGCTTCTTAAAAGACAGACTTATTTACTCCCACTGCCCCCCGCCTTTTATCACAAGTCGGGCCCCTGGGGCCGCGCATACTGAGTTTTCTGAGTTTTCCCCCCCCTGATAAATTATTAGGGCCCCCAGGCTGGGTTGTATCAAAAGCAGAGGGGCATAATCTACCTTGGTTTACTGATGCCGATTTCGTTTTTAAAAAAGTACCAGCTGTCTCCCCATTCCCTGTTGGCTGTCTACCATATGTGCTGCCCCTGCCTCCTCCGTCACGGAAGGGAATTCTTGCTGCTGCTTCCCTGCCTCATCAAATAATGACTGCTGCCTGAAACCAAGGTGAGGGTGCGGCACTCTCGCAGCCACGCTCCCACTGGATCCCCTCCACCGTGGCTCACCCTTTGCTGTACAGTCCGTAGGAATCAATCGGGGCAATAATATGCCGGTAAGCTCTGTTCCAGCTATTCTTGGTGATTTGTTGTTAATCCGCTGTACGCCGCAACTACTTGCAGCCGCTCCGTAAACACTCTACTCGTACTCAGAAACGTGCAGCTATTCTGGGCCCTGTGTAGTCATCCCGTGACCTGCTATCTAGCCGGCCACGATGTTCTCCCCAGAAAAATATCAGTTTTGCCATCCCCAAAATATCAGATCTTAAAACTCAAGATCTATAGTACAATCTATAAATTATATGCAGGATAATACATCCTCTGTCAGACATTTTCATCTTCCGTTGAAATTCGCAAATGATAGTTTTTAACAAATATATTTGGCTAAGTGTATGTAGCCGCCTAAATATTTCCTGTAGAGAAATACGTTTTGCTTCAGTCCAAGAGGTTGCAATACATCTAGTGGACGAAGCATGAGCACAAAAAGGAAAGTTCTAATTCATTGCTATATATGCGTTCAGTATTGCAAAGTTTACCCATTCAAATATTGTAGGAGCAGCTGGTCTATGAACTTTTTTTTTTTTTTTTTTGTACTTAACTAACAAAGAATTACTAGAACAAAAGAATTCAGTCCACCGAAGAAAAATTTAATGTATTGTTTTTACATCTAAAGAATGTAATATTTTCTTCTTAATCAGACGAAAGGTTAGGTGTACAAACAGGTAGAATGATATCCTTCTAGAAATTGAATTTTGAATATACTTTTTGAATAAATTGAAGACGAGGTCCTAATATTATCCTGTCGGGAAGAATTTAGATATGAAGGATCCTTAACTAATGTTTCTACTTTCTTGAGGTGTTTAGTTGCAACTTTTGATGTTAAGTATGTCATATAGCAGTCTGTAAGGGTTCAAAAGGAGGACTCTGTAATACTTTTAAAACTCCTGGAAGATCCTAGATTTCTGAGGGTGAATAAATAATAGACTTCCATTAGAGAAACTCATAACTCTTAAGACGTCTTCCCACTAATAATTGAACTGATGCTTTTGAATCATTTAATTTTTCTACTAGCCTTTATGGGCACCCACTTGACCAATATAGACAGGGAACAATTTTTTTAAAACCCATGTCCTAAACATTCTAGAACTTTAGATGGGTTGCATGGCGAAGGATATGGATTTGTTTCTTGGCACCATTTATTGAAATATTGCCAGTGTTCAGAATATGATGCTGTGAGAAAATAGGGCTTATTGCAAAGGCCCCCTAACTTTTTGTCTCCATTTTTTAATTTTTGCTGGTGTTTTTATGACTCTGCTGTTGTCCTGGGTACTGCTAACCAGTCTCAGGGCCTGTGCTCTGTGTGAAATGAGTATGCAAATTATTCTAAAATTATAAATGGTTATGTCAGCATACCTATATGTGTCTAGTATATGGTAGGGCATGTAGGTTTAGGGACACCGGCATAGGTACTGCATCCATAGGTGCACTGCTGAGGTGCCCAGGGTCATTTTAAAGGCAGGCCTGTCATGTGGGCTTCTTTTAAATTAAAGTTATATGTAAATTTGACTTTGGAATTAAAAGTACTTCCACTACCTTATTTTTAAATATAGGTCACCTCTAAGGTTAGGTGCCATGTAACTATAATCAGGGACCTTATAAAAATAGTTTTATAAGCCCTAATGAGGTAAAACAGCGAAATTCGGTTTTCCCTCACTGTAGTGAATGGCCTCCATGGGCTAAAAATGGGGAGAGTTTATTTTAGTTAACAAAGTCCCCTTAAGTGCCAGATACCGTGAATTTGATATAAAAAAAATAATTGTCATAACAAATCCCACAACTTACAATTGTTGGATTTAATATAACTTGTTCAGGTAAAGAGTTTTAAAACTCTACCTGAAAGTTGTCAACTTCAGCTCTGTAGTGCCCTTCTCTGATTGGCCAGCCTCTGGCACCCTGGCCAGGCTGCCTTGATGAGGTGTGAAGTAGCCTGGGCTGAGCACAAAGGATTTGCATGGGGGGAGATCTGACACTACAGATGGTGAAGCAGGAAGGGGGAGAGCGGCCAAACTGTTCTTCAAAGGCATGGAAGGACATTTGGAGCAGCTAAGCACCTCCCTCACATCCTGCAACCCCAGACAATTAGGTGACCTCTTGATTAGAGTAGGAAGGGCAGGAGAGGCATGTGTTTAGGATTTTTAGCCACACCAGTGTGTGGGCTCAGCCAGATCTAACCACTAAAAATCACTTTCAGTTATGTTGGATTTTTGAAGAATGTTGCTCCCTGGGATTGATTTTTGCCTTCATGGGAAGTGGTCATCAAAGGGAAAAGGAGCCTGCCTGTGATTGGATACCCAGGACCCCCCTGCTTTCCACCCAGGAGCAAGGATAAATATGGCAGAGCTGCACCCACACCACACCACAGATTCCTACACGGAACACAACAAAGAAGAAAAAGGACTGCCCTGCTGGACCCCTGGCCTGCACCTGGACACTGCACTCTGAAGGACTGCACCAGCCAGCTGCACACGTGTACTTCACCACTAAAAGAACTTTGCCTGTCTTCTACTGCATCAAGAAAGTACTCCCTACTCCCTGTTTGCTACAGGTACAAAGGAGCTGCCCCGAGTCCCCTGCATCAGCTCCTGCAAGCAGAGCCCAACTGACCACCGCCCTGTGGCTATTTCAGGATTCTTACTAGGTGCATTCTGGGAATTGTAGTTCCAGCTCACTAGGAGCAACTTGGAGCTTCTGGAACCTTGGATCAAGTTACGGACACTTCAAGGACCCTAAAAGGTCCTCTGGAATAAGATCCAGATGTTTGGAGACGTTTGGAGCAACTCCATAGGTAGAAGAGGTGCATTGTGGGAGTTGTAGTCCCAGACCCCAAGAGGCAAACCAGAGCCTCTGAACCCCTGGCTGCTGCTGTGGACCACTTTCCTGAATCAAGAAACACTTCTGAGAGTAAGTGTAACAGTGTCACCTCATGGGTGGCCTGAACTCTGCACTTTGTCCCTGTCCAGTGTGACTTGTTTTTTACCCTTTGAGCGCTAGTTGCTTCTATGCCCTGGAAAACATTTGAAGATAAAAATAGAATCTATTTTTATTGTGTTTTGTGTTGAGGGTCCACCATGCTCATAGCCATGCCCCAGCCCAAAAAGAGGCATTACAATATTTCTGTCCCCAGCATATTGTGGGTTCATCCCCACTCTGCCTTCCAGGGGGAGCTGAAAGCCAACTAGACACTTGGAATAATTTGAAAAAACAAACAAGGGGTGGGGCAGCCCACTCTGCACAGGGCCATGGCCCCAGCCCAAAAAGGGCACAATTGTCTTTCTGCCCCTCTGAGAAAATTGGGGCGTTTCCCATAATCTGCCCCCATGTGGGTAGAAAACCCACTACACAACAGGGAAAGTAAAAAAAGAGAGGAGGTCCCCACCATGAATGTGAGGGTACAACAGCTGCCCTAGCCCAAAAGGAGGTGTTAGAGTCTTTTTGGCCCACTCCCCATTGGGACAGATTAGAATTTGCCAAAAGGGCATTAGAGACTAGGAATAATTGATCAAAAAATAAACAAATTGGTGGGTGTGGCCAACCACGACACAGGGCCATATTCCACCCTAAAAGGGTTCATCACAGTCTTTCTGTGAGGCAGATTGGGAGTTTGCCAGGGTTGTAGTTACTGAAAAATAAACAGAGCAGTGAGGGCAAGCCACCCTGGTACAGGGCCACTCCCCCACCCCAAAAGGGGGAAATACAGTCTTTTTCCCCTCCCTGGAGGTAGAGTTGGGTATTGTTCTTCCCAGTGGGTGGGCCAAAAGCCCACTAGATGCTGCTCTTCATTTAGGCAAAACAAAGGGGTCTATGCAATTTACCCTGCCATCTAGCTATACCTGCACTCCAGATAGGGTATACCAGTGTTTCTGTCCCCTTTAAAAAAAGGGTTTTTGTCCCATTTTGCTCCTGAGGAGGCAGAAACCCCACCAGATACCATGGATGCAAACATTTGTACCAAAACCAACAAAAGGATGGGTGTGGCTCATCTTGGCATCAGGTCCATCCCAGGAGGGGCAATAGAGTATTTCACTCCATCTGGGGACAAACAGGAGGTATGTCCCAATTGGGGAGATTGCCCTCAGTCTATCCCTGGGGATGGAGAAAGGCCCCTAGACACCAGGAATTTTACAACTGGGTAAAAACAAAGGAGTGCATGTCTTCCACCTTGGCATTGGACCATACCCCCACTCCAAAAACGGCAAATCAGTCTTTCCGATTTAAAGGGGTCATGTAGGGGTTTGCCCCAATGTGCTCCACAGGGGGACAGAAAGCTCCTGGATGCCAGGAATATTTTTTATAAAATAATGGGGTGGGACTTGGCCATTCATGACATTTGGCCTTACACCCACCCCTAAAGCTGCAACAATCTTTTTACTCCCCTGGGACTAAAGCTTTCCCAAACAAGAGAAAATGTAAACTCTTTTTGAGTGTTGTTTTTAAATATGGACAAGGAGAGTGGGGCTAAATCCCAGTATTGTCCCACTTGCCATGTTGAATGACTCCACTGTCCTCTCTCAGGTCAGACACCAACCTGGGAAACATAACAAACCCAGACATTTCTCTTTGTCTAAATCATGCATTTAGTTTGCATTTCTCTGCCGGAAACTTCCGGCATCTGCAGAGATCCAAAAATTCCTACAACCCAGCACTTCACCACTTGCCCTCATAAAAATGCTGACTTTTGTGGCTGTTCTATGGAGAATGGGTATGTTAGGTTTGTCTGGGAGGCCACAGGGCACAAATGCGGCAGCTACCCATTTCCAAATCTGTGTTATTTTGACAGCAAATGTTTGGGGTCCCCACAGGAACTTTGTGGAACCCAACACATTTCTGTTTTTTCGCTCACAGAAATGTGAGTATAATGCATGCTTTTAGCCTACATTTGAGGTTTGCCACAGCTACTAAGTAAAAAAAAAATCATGCCTTTCACACTGCTCAGCACTCCGTCCAGTTTTCAGAAATACCTGAATTTAATAGGTTTCCTTGGATGACAGGCAAGCCCAGGTCCAACATCCACAGCTACACACATTGTTAAAAAAAAAGGAAACTGCTCAATATTCAATTGCCAGGTGCACAATTTCAATGGACTGTATGTACTCTCTGAGGCCGTGATCTCAGGATATCAGCTGTGAATTTCACACTGCCTGATTAGCCACGTTCTCACCCTCACTAGTTGAGATGGTCCCCGATAATGTATGTATGTATTTATGTATTTACTGGCTTGTGTATATATTTGTTTGTTAATTGTTATGTTTTTTATAGTATAATGTATATTTATTTATATAGCATGCATGCACATTCATAGAGTATCTTGGTGCTACCTAGGAGGACCGCTCCAATAACAACCTAAAGACAGAAAACAAACAAAATAACAGGCCAGATTTTCCAACCAAACGAGATAAACTAGGTTTTTAACTCATTCCTTACTTAAGTATAGTACTTCAGAAAGAATAGCCGCCGAGGTGATGGTCCATAGTTCAGAGGCCTGCACTCTGAAGGCTCTGCCACCAGCTTTGTGTTGCTAATCTCTGGAATGGAAAAGAGGGCTTGAATGTGTGATCTTAAAATGTGCACATTGGAATATTTAGTACATTTCTTAACCAATAAAGAGGATAGGGACTTATAGCACATCAACATCTTGAAAAGAATCTGCTCATAAACCGGTAGCCAAGGAGGTTGGCTGAGGTAAATATGTATTTATGAATATCCACTTGGATAACTATAAAAAAACATTTTTTTAAATCGCAGCGCTTCGTTCAATTGTCTGTAAATATATAAAGATAGCGTTAAAAGTAGCGGAAAATATTGACAGATTAACAAATATCACAAAAACACTGTAGATTTAAAATGTAGTACACCATTCCCAAGGCGTCTTTAGCTATGCTACTCAAGTGAACTGCAGACTGTAGAGAAACAGATTCGACCCAATGAAAACCTTCGTTTCATATTTATTTTCGTTTGTTCCCTTTGCTGTGGTTTAAGTCCCTCAAATGAAGGCTTGGCCACTGTAATGTTCAGTTGAAACTGATTTTAATATAAGGTCAGCCAGCGGTGGTCAGCTAGGGCAACACGTTCTGGTTCGATCGCAGGCCATCCATGTTGCACGTTTACACATCTGAAATCTACAAGAAGATGATTGTTGTCAGTTTCGGCTTGTCATTTACTCAAAGGTTGCCCGCTTTGCCAGTTCAGACCTATTCTAAATTTAAATGTGGGCCCAATGCACAATCATAATGAGTCCCAATAATTTATTTGCATCAGAAAGGAATGAAAAATATTGTGGATAATGCCTGCCAGTGCTTTAGAGCCAGCATATTATTTATGCCAAATTAGGTTACATTATATTTTTGATTGCCTTATTTTACAGAAAGCAGAATTGATTATTTATCTATGTTTAAATGGGTCTGATACTCATATATGTTGATAGCCTCACCCTACATATTTGGCTTCATTCACTTGTACATAGATTATAATTTATCTAGTCCCTTGACTAATCAGATTGTCTTTTCACTGGTCAGCCTGAGTGAGGATATTGTCTGTCCTTTCTGCTGGCCGATCACTGGCCCTCTGCACAATAGGATCGAAGGTTATTGTGACTGGCAGTTCATCAGTTATGTGTGCTCTTTTGCCTCAGTCACTGAAGAAATCATTACTGTGATTGGCAGTTTCATTTCCATTCTTTTGTGACGGAATTCTGTGTTTTCATGTTCCAATTTCAGAGCTCTGGTCTGGGATTTCCTGGTGTTCTGGCATGGGGGGAACACATTTATTTGTCCACTCTTCACTCTAGTGTAGCTTGGTTTTAGTGGCACAATGAGCAAAAAGTGATGGGACGAATGCTTTCAATAAGTCCAACCACTGGCTATGGCTTGGGTTAGCATTCTCAACCATTGTGCGTTTTCCCACCATGCCACCTTAGATTAAACCCATCCATATGACAACTAGTCTTGGCCCTGAGCCAATAGGAACAGTCTAGCCAGAACCGTCAAGCCAGGTCTTCTTCAAACCAGAACACAAGCAACCGAGGAATGATTCAGGAGGTTTTTACCTGCAGCTTGGTTCTGAAGGTAAAAACCTCCGGTTGTTAAAAATGGGTTCAGTAAGTCTTGAATGTTTTTCCCGCCATTTCTCCCACGAATTCTCACACTGACACAATTAAGATTAGTGTAGAAAGCTGTACTGTCACAGGTCAATTTTAGAATAACTGGGACACCTTTTGTGTAAGATCAGAAGATTCTAAAGTGGTAGCACCAACGTATAGAGACAATAGATTCATTGAGAAGAGAAGATCGCACAGGTGCAGCCAGAGGGAATTTACTGAGGCAACTTCATCAGTGGCTGGTCCACAGGCACTGCTGGGTACATCTTCAGCACCACCTTCTAGTAAAGAAACACAAAGGTACCAGCAGAGAGATGGTACATGGGTTAATCATCAAGGTAATCTCAGAATGGCCAGGGCCTCCACCGGTGTGGTTGGCAAAGCAATCATTGATCACTATAATCCCTGATCAGTACTTGCCAAATAGCAAATAAATTACTAGTTCTTCCTATTTCATCTACAAGCTCGCCCAAACGACAGGTGATGGCCTTGCTGAAATCCAGAATTCATGAGGCAAGCAGTGTTACCTCGGTTTCTTCTTCGGTGCACTGCTAGTTCTGACCATCTTCCTCACGAAAATGTCGCTACAATCAGGCTGTCAGCTCTCCAAAGCACGCTAATGAGATTGTGCTCTGGTGCAAGCTGGGGCCGTTTACCGATTGGCATAGTATGGCACGACGTATGCATTCATTCACAACCAGCAGACATGGGAATGAAATAGTGACACCACATCATTTTCAAATTTGCTTTGTGATACGTCCAGTGGGACTTTGCAATCATTTTCTGATATATTAACGAGTAACCGTATTTCTTTTGAGAAAAGAGATAGTCCCTCATTCGTGCCAACGACAAATTTACAAATCTTTCCACAGTGTGTATGATTGGTACCAATGCTATTCCGCTTAGCAAGTGCACGAATAGATCACTATTCCATAGGTTATCATGGCGTAGCTATACAATAAAATAAAATGACGCATGACTTAAAAAGCCAGGATAAGTGATTGTCAGAAAGCTACAAGCAGAGAGGCTAAAAAATAAAGTGACACATAATTGCATCAAAAAGGAGCCTTTTCGCTGTGAATATTCGTTACACTGTCGTGATTGAAGCAGTTGGGCATTGCTGAGTGGAAAATTGACTCAATAACAGAACAAAGCAAAAAGGTTTGCCTAGCGCCAGCTTTCTTCGTTTCAAAAAAGTGAGATAAAATAGAAAAATATTGAAGTGTGAAACTATGTACATGGACTTTTGGCACTTTTCGAGCAAATGTGTATTCTGAAACAGTCCAAACGCATAGTTGTGTTTTACAAAAGTGTCTATGTCTAGGATGTGGAAACTTAAGGCAATATTTATGAAAAGTTCGATATTATGTGTTGAAGTGGATGCCACATGGCCAAAGAGGTCTTGAAGGATCACGCCAAGAGAAACAAATTAGGGGTCCTTTGCAACACAAAAGCAAATTCCTTATTTCGGGATGAGCCATCTATAGAAAGTGTGTGCTGACAGGGAGCAATGTCTTTACAGATTGCACAGTGAGTTAAACTTTAAGAGGCAGTGAGAAGCACCCCTCCACCAAATACTTTTTTTTAAAAAAACGTCCAATATAAGAGAAGATAATTAGCTTCGTGTAAAAATAAGATACAGAAAATCCACCTTCCTGAATATTCTCTACATCAAAGAGATGTAACGGCATTAGCTCACAAACAGGAGAACCAGCATCACCGCTACTCACAGACCTTGTTCCCTTCTCTGTGACCTGTGTGCAATTGACTTCTAGTCCTTGGACCTAAGCACCCAGGATTACGGTGGATGCGTCGGCATGCCATGTCTGACACCTCAATGGCAATGATTTTCTACTTTTAAATATTTTGAGGCTGAATAGGAGCCTGAGTTTGCTAGAAATAATCCAAGTCAGTCTTATTCCAGTACAGAGTATCTCAAGGTTATGGTCTATATCCAATCGATTGGGTTAGAGATCAATACAGGATTCTTATTGATGGAAGTGGTAGAGTTTTCCTGATAACAGTATGAGATAATGTACTCCTTTATGATTAACATCTGACCCTTATAATAGGTCCCTCTGGTTGCTCTGATATTCAAGTTTTCAACACGGAAACAGGAAGAAAAACAAACATATTATCTCATGTAAAGTATATCTGAAAAATATCCCGAAATATACATTATGTTCTGCACATGCCTCTTACCACCAGCATTTATTTGTGCTTGTCGAGATATAGTGTGCAATTAATGTCAGTCTTTGGTTATGTATTGAACCTCTATCGCTATAAGAAGCTGTCACTGAAGCTCTGCAGTCATTATCGTTGAGAGTTTCTGGGAAGAATTTCCATTCCTACATATCTGTCTCCCAGGGTTCAGATGAGTATTTAGGCTCTCAAGGCCATTTAGGGTCTACAATTCAGTGTGGATAGCAGAATCAAACAGGGCTTAGGTCATTTAAAAAAAAGGGCTGTAAAAGGGGCTACATTCATTGTATCTCCGGTGATGCACTTTAGATCTGGCTACAGATAGCTTTAGGATATTGCTATCCTCATGCAACACACAACACGCTGTTCAAACACAACATGCAGAAAGGGGCTTCAATTCAGCCTTCATTTTGGATTATTTTGGCTTCTGCTCATGGTATATCACTGATGTCAGCATTTTCTCTAAATATCTCTTAGCTTTTTGATGTTGAAATAATACACATGGTCTGATATAAATATTTGCGCCCGGTTTACATCGTCACACCGGTGATGGATATCCCGTCAGCCGAAATCCAAATCCCATTATTTCCTATGGGATTTAGATTTCAGGGAGTGGGATATCCGTCACCTTGTGACTCAGTAACCCGGATGCAAATATCTAAATCTGACCCTCTGTTATTTTGTTAATTTTGCTTATGGCGTTGGTAGCAAGATATACCTTTATTCTTTTTATGCAACACACACTGATCATATTGTTTTCTTAAGCACTGCGAATACAGCAGCAGGAGAAACTGTGAAGAGACTACACATCGCCGCAGGATTTTTGTGACTACCAAGCTACTGTGAGCGTTTTGCTAATCCCAAAGGGGTATCTTCCCAAGTGATGCTGCTCAGTGCAGCTCGAGGTTTAGTGGCTAATTACGTGGATAGAATGAGGAAGGTGATGGCGGCAGAGTTACTGGCTCAAGCTGCGGCTGGAAAGATCTACACTCAGCCTGTGTAAGAGCTTTTCCATAAACTCAGTGCGAGGAACTGCTTCAAAGCTGCTGTTGCCTGACATATGCCAATTTCGTGAGGACGTTTCAATTGTAATATCTCACGACAGGATCAGGATATCAGGAATATCAGGTTCTTCAGGAGTAATTCAATAATCCAAGTCAGTTTTACTCTAATGCAGAGTGCCTCTAGGGTGTGGCTGTAACATGATAGGTAGAGGTGGTGTGACTTGGAGCCATCACCTGTTCAAGCTCTTTGTACAGCGGCTGTATGGATATTAAACAAATAGACCGGAGTCCTTCTCACCCATTTGTAAATAACCCATCAGCCCCTGCTCCACCTTCTCAAGCCAGTACATTTCTGCGCGACTCACCTTAAAAACTGAAATTTTTATGTCTCTTGAAGGTGATGACATGAAAATATATATTTGCTTTTCACTGGTTGGATTGCAGAGAGTGCCTTTTCAGCCTACTGTCTGCAGACCTTGAGATCGCTTGTGCACGCTGCTGTGCCTTTACAACATGATACTGAACCGACTGCAGTACTTACAGCTAACAGTTAATGAAACATTGCCTCTGCTTCCCAATCTTACTTCTGAAGAAATACCATTGATTAACGGGTATCGAGACCCAAATGTTTGTAAGTAAATCAAGACACTTTATGGCTGTAACAGTCCAATTCTTTTCCACACTTGCTGATTGGACTGCTGGTGGGACTTGTGCACTCTAGCTGTGGGCCATTTCAATGTGAAGGTATCCTGAAAGGAATGTTCTGGGATCATTTCAGATTAATGTTGCATGATGCTAACTTTGAGATTGTATGCTATCCGTCCTGAATTACTACATTTAGCCATAGAGTTTAGACCAACTTTGGCCCCACATGATAAGGACCATTGCGCCTTCAAATTTACTGCTGACCTTACATAGCCTCGAAAGGGGCGCTCCTCCACTATGGTGGAAGAGTGTGCCCCCCACCAACAGCAGCAGCTGCAAAACGTTTACTATAAAACCATAATGAACTCCGTTTATTATTGTTTTATGGGAAAAGGGGCGGGGCCATGGGGCTGTGACCAGATGTAGGAGCCTCAGTGTGCTTGTATGTTTGGCCGGCTGTCTCGGGCCGGTGAAACACACATGCTCACTGGATTCTCCCCAACCCAGTAACACAGGCATTGCATTGCTGGGTTGGAGACAGCAGGCAGACACTTTCACTCTGCCTCTGAGCGCACTGGCTGGGCACTCCATCAAGATCTAACCCTGCTTTCATGCTGCCAGAAGCATGAAAGCAATGTTAGGATTGGACACAGAACAGGCTGGAAGCCTGTGCCTGCAGAAGAGGAGTGGAACAGAGCAACACCAGCGAGTAAGGTACGTTTTTTTAAACAATATATATTTTTTTATTGCTGTTGTTCTCCTTCACTCCCACCACACGCTGCCCTGAGCCTTTTCCTTCCTGCGAGCTGCCACTGAGCCTCGACCCACTTAGCTGTGCTGATAGTTTGCTATGCCTGATGAATTAGGAGAGGCACTCTCCACTTGCTGAAAATGTGAACATGCTCACCATTACCGGTCAACAGCTTACATAAATCATCTCCAAGGCAATGATAGATTTCATGGCACTTAAGCAGCGTAAACCATTTTTACTCTAGCACTCTGTACTGCACTGCACATTGTGAAAGTTTAAATGGTAGACAAAATATTTAGGAACTGTGATACAGGTGGGCTGCAGGTGTAAGATGTCAGAGAACAGTGTTTGAACCCTGAGCTCTGTCAAATCAGAATCACAGGTGCTATTATTTCCCCAGTTAATGGTGCTTCTTTTACCAACCTGGTAAGGAAGATTGAAAGCTGAGTTGGCGTCACCAGTATTCATACGTTGTCCTGGGCCAATGCATATCTCAGCAATGGTGTGCACCCTCCATTGCTGAAGCTCGACTCCAGAATGTCTATGGGACACAACATTGAGGACTCAATCTTAAAAAACAAATTGACAGGTAAATCTAGATTACATATTACCACATACATGTACATATACAGTAAAAATATGTTCAAGGCCTGTATATGTGGAGTTAGAAAGAGTAGATCTATATTTATCTATATGCACTTATCATTTGATATTTTGTTCCGTGAAATTCTGCATTCAATATTCTTGTACCACAATCTTCTGGGGGGGTCAGTATTCAGTAATACAGTCTCCAGCAGTGAGCATTAGCATTGTCAGCTTTTAGACTGGGCAGCCTTAGGGTAGTCTTTCCCCAACTGATCTCATTTTTGCTGGGTTTAGGACTCTGCAAACTTTACCACTGCTTACCTGTGCTAAATTGCTTGTGCTCTCTCCCCTAAACATGATACCATTGGCTCATACCAAATTGGCATATTTAATTTAACTATAGGTGCTTAGTAACATGCACTAGATGTGCGCAGGGCCTGTAAATTAAAAGCTGCTAGTGGGTCTGCAGCACTGATTGTGCTACCCACATAAATACACCCTTAACCATGTCTCAGGTCTGGCATTGCGAGGACTGTGTGTGCAGTTTCACTGCCACTTCCCTTGGCATGTAAAATTACTTGCTAATCCTTAAACTCTTCTTTTCATACATATGTCACCCCTAGGGTAGGCACTAGGTAACCCATATGGCAAGGTGCTATATACGTAAAAGGCAGGGCATGTATTTTTAATTTTCACATGTCCTGGTATTGAAAAGCCCCCAAAGTTATTTTTCACTACTGTGAAGCCCGCTCCTCTCACAGGCCAGCATTATAAATACTCTTATATGCTTTTAAGTGGTAATTTCTGATCTGAGAGGAATAGATTTGTCATGTTTGGTATGGTTAAAATGGTAGTAGGAAATCCTACTTACTGGTTAAGTTGGATTCTACATTACTATTTTATTACTATTTTAGAAATGCCACTTTCAGAAAACAGGCATTCCTCTGCACTTACTGCTCTCTCTGCCTTACAGCCTGTCTCCAATCCATGTCTTGTCTGTGCTGGTTGACAGCTCCCCTTGTGCATTCCACCCAGACAGCCATAAAAACAGGACACTTGGCTGCATCGGCGTTCGTCTGCATACTGATGGGTTTCCTGGGTAGGAAGGGTAGAGGGCATCTCAGTTACACTTCGAAGGCCAGTGGCCTGCCCTCGCACAAATCATGGATCACCCCCGCAGGGCTCTTGGCAGACAGGACTGGGTTGAATGAGGAACTGGTGTATTTCCAAACCACTCTTTGAATTTTTCCTCTACTTCAAGGGCACTTCTGGGTATATATACTGGATCTGTGCACCCACCAAAGCAGACACTTCTGGGCATACAACTGGACTCTGTCAGAGGGACTGCCTGGCTGTCCATAGAACTCGTCTGGACTGCTTTGCTGGAAGGACTGATGGCATGCTTGCTGCCTGCTTACCCCTGACTCTGCTGGAAGGACTCTGCCTTTCTCCTCAAGTGCTCTCCAAGAGCTTGGATTGAGCTTGCCTCCTGTTTTGAGGTCTCATGGCTATCAAAAACTTCACCGTAGAGAAAAAAATCCAGTGCATCGGAAAATCGATGCAACGCCTGCAGAATTCAATGCAATGCCTGTCAGATTGACACAGTGCCTCCCTCACGGGTGAAAAATCACTGCATCACCTGCCCATTGATGCAGTGCCTGTTGCCTTTTCTCTACGTGTTCTGGATTTTCCATGGGAGGCAAATCATCCCTGCACTGTAGTGAGGAACCAAGGCTGCACTCCAAGAAATCTACAAATTGCCTTGCAGGATGAAAAGAAACAACACATTGCCTTTACTGCGCCGGAAAAATCGATGCATCTCTTTACTTTTCAATGCACCTCCTCCTCTGCAGCCCTCTGCACAGTTATTTTTGATGCATCTGAGGTACTCTGTGTTAAAAGGATACAACCACTGATTCTTAAGGATTGAGAGTCATTTGAACCCTTGAAAAGTGATACCTTGACTTCTACATGTTGGATTTTTGTCGTTTTTGTCCTTTTTATTCAGCTAAATGTTATCCTTTTTCCTAAACTGGTTTGGAGTACTTTTTCTCTGTGCCAAGCTACCAGAGGATGAGCACAGGACAATTTAGGTTGTGTTATGACTTCCCCTGACTAGGATTGTGGTCGCTAATTGGACAGGGTGAATACCTCTGCCAGCTAGAGACCCAATTTCATGGGCCATTTATGTAAACAGTTACATTCAAATTTTGAGGAATGTGTGCTGCGCCCTAAATCTGACAGTGAGATGACTGAGCCTGCCTTGTTGGATATGAACTTGTTGTGACTCGCAGCATGTCTAGGCAGTTATCATTCAGATCCTTAATTCACCCTGCTAGCACTGTGTTTCTGGCTTTAAGTAATCAAGTTCTTTATTTGTCAGAGTATTTATTGAGACAATACATTTCACTGAGTTCACTACTTGCCATAAAGTAAACGAGCATTGAAAAAGCCAATAGGTCTGCCTAAAATATTCGTTAGCTAGAGATAGAGTATACGGGTTGTTTATTCTTTTGGTATGCCTAGCTTTCATGGGAAGCCTCTATCATTTACAACAGAATCTAAATCTGTTAATTCACTGCTATGACATAGCAAGAGTTGATAACAAAACTCATTGCCCACTGTTTCTACGTCTTAAAGGAATTCCAGTCTGACAGTGTTCTCTAGCAGCTTGTTAGCACAGCACAGCTTATCTGCTTTGACAGAAAGCCGAAAGCTCCACTACAGGAGGGGAAAGAAAGTTAGGGAATGTAGTTGGGATTGGTTAAGGGTGGAACGTAAAGTATTTGTTTCATATTTGAGACATGGAGGGGAAGTCTTTCCACTTTGGTCTGGGTTCTGTGGATAAGTGGACAAAGACATTGAATCTCTCCCATGTGTGCCATCCCTGATTATGACTGGGATTTAGTTCATAACTGTCTCCAACTCCCTTAAAAGGGAACTTTGGTCTCCTGCAAAAACTATTACAATCTCTTTGCTGGCAGGCTTTAAGGAAACGTAATGGATTTGTACGCCACACCGATTTCCAAACTCCATAGGTTGTTGGTGTTATGGGGCCTCTGTCTCCTCCCGTATATATGCAATCTTTGACCTCCCATGCCTTAACCTTGAGAGCTGGGGAAATGAAGACCTGCTGTTCTTGAGGTAAGTGGAAAAGTATGCGAAAGGGTAGATTTCCTACTCACAACAATGAAATAAAAAAGAGGTGACGCCGATGTCTTACCCACTCAGGTCAGCTTACGTGATGCGGGGATCTCACGAAAAACTGGGTTTAAATTGCCTGTATGCATCAGAGTTGTCCTGGGAAAACCTGAACTTGAATCATCAGAGACACTTCCTCTGAATTGCACGTCCTCTGTCGCCGTATTACATGTTTTTTGAGTTATCCAGACCTTTTGGTTTTGCCAATGCTTATTTCAACAGAGCCAGAAGCTTAGCAGCACCCTTGATAAGGACATCGCTTCATTACGTGTCCTCGCCCATTGCCTGTTAGATCCTGAGAATGTGGTTTATAAGCAACAGAGTATACAATCCGTTGAGAGGAACATTCGTGTGTTTGGCTTTATCTTCGCTATGACGCTCTACAAGGCAAGAAATACTTCGAATGAATTTCATGATTTTTTATGTTCATGTTGCCAGCTGACAAAACAGAAGGTCATCTGAAAGCAGAACTGGTATCTAGGATACAAGCATTTGTTCCCAACTACTCATTTGTATGAAATGAATGTCTTTTGTACTCACACGTCACTAACTGAAGGTCATTGTGGATGAATCACGAGTGACATTGACTATTGGACACTCACCTAGGTTAATCTTGTTTTCCTATTTTTTTGCAATAGAATGTGTATCTGTTTCTGAAATGGCATGTAATATGCAGACACATTGTAATGCTGTGTACCAAGGGGTATCTATAAACAACTAATATGTGGGCTTTGGCTTTGCTGATGTTCTTGACTATAGAGCCTGATTTATTATGGCATGTTAACTTGCCAGAATTCCCAAAGGAGGGGACATGTCAAGGTTTGTGCTCATATATGTACCACAGATTTAAAATTTGTCAAACTTAGACGCGAGTTACACTGTACTTGGATGGTGTTTTGCCTTTTTTGTACCCATATCGATGGAACTGTGGAAATGCCCTTATGTTGGATCTTTAATCTTCTTTTCACCAAAAGAATACATTTCCCATGATGTGTATGTGTTTTAGTGTAACTGCCACAAATTTGCACCAGAGAAAAGTAAAAAGCGACACTAAACAGTGAACATTGTATCTTAGTCACAGGGTGGCTACGATGGGCACCTGGATCTCATTTTTTGGGGTGATTTTGGGGCATTTGTTTGAACTGCATGAGAAAATCATAATTTCTAAAAATAAACAAAGAAAAAAAAACAGACATTATCTCAGGGTGTCAAACCTCATTCAGCAAGCAAACAACAGCCTGAGGTTGGGACGTTTGTGAAACAACATGTAGAAGCTCTGTGGACACACAAAATGGAAGGATACTTAAAAGCTGTCTGGGGCAACCCGTGCATATCGCTACGCAGTACCATTGTTCAGCACCGTGGAATAAGGAAATCGCGTGAAAGAAAAATCAATTGCCCCTCTCTGAATTCTGTAAAATATTTCCTTTGCACACATTTTTTGTACACTAGACTGGTGCTCTGAAGCTCGATTTTTTGGTCAGACCCTTACTACATGACGTGACAAATTGCCTCCTCAAACAATAGCATGTGGTTTTCTTCTGGATATCCGACAGTATGAACAATAACAAATTTTATATGTGTCGGGAATTTATTGGAAGAATATTCAGTTTACGGAACGTAATGCACGATTTAAAGTGCAGTCCTTTTTATTATGTATTATATTCGCTTTTTGGTTTTTATATTTTCATTTTAATTAGGTGCCCTAATTAAAAAAGTAACACACTTATCACGTCCAATTCTATTAAACTCTGAAAATCTTTACTACGGAACAATATTGACATTAACACTGTCTGCTGGAAGTGGGATTCCCATTCAGTGCATTGCCTATAGGTAAAGGGGTGAACCCCTATAGTGCCCAGTGTAGTTTGCACCTACAAATACTGGGCACGAAGTACCAGATAATGGGTCTATAAAATGTAGCCCGTTTTAGTTCAAACCTGATGTGTATGACCTAAAGTTTATGATCCAAATCACTGGTCAAGTAAAGGTATCATGTCATCTCCATAAAGTTAATTAATGCTATTCCATTGTCTTAGCACACTCCATGTATTTCTGCTTCACTAAAGCACATTACGGTTCAGTCTTTTTTGGTGCCTCAAAAACTGCAAAAAGTCATAGGAGGTTGCAGCCTTTTAATGACTACTGTAGAAGGCCTTGAACTGTTTCGGTCAGCATCTCATGTATGTATGTATATGGTATTTCCATAGTTTGAACTTAACCTAGCATGATCAAAGCCCCATCTAGTTATCATCTTTAAGAGTGAGATCCAATGAGGAGAAACAAATGCCTTTAAAGGTAAAAGTCTTTTGTCACCCCTGGTCTCAAGTGCCATTGTCCATCACTAACTGGAGATGATACAAGTTCTATTGTCTGTTTCGGACAAGCATAACCTCTGTCCATGTGGGTACACCATCTTCAGAATTAGTCTATTCACTATCATTTTGGCTAGAAATGACAGTGGACGGAGGGAGCTGCATTCAGTGTGATCCGAACAAATCATGTTGTCTAAAAATCCAGCCAAACAATCCTGTGTGTTAAATAACAGTCTAACTCATCTAGCTTCAGTCTCTTCAATGTCACATTCTGTATGGCTGCACTCTCAACTTTCTGACTTTTTCCATGAGAAACTAATGATTGTTCTTAGTTCATATACAATTTTTCCCACTGACACAGTTGTCATGCATTTCCCTCCTTCCTCAGACTACGCATCCTCTACTTGGTCCTCTTTCACTCCGATTTGCCTAGATTAAATGTTCTCCAGCGTAATTCCTTGAATTCTGGCTCTTCTTTCAACCCCTGACCCACCACCATTGCAAAGGCAGTTGCTCCCTCCTTGGATCCCTTCTTTACAGCGCTATGAAACTCTTTTGTCAGTACTGGTGTGCTGTTCCCAACTCCTGAAAAAAAGCCCTCATAAACCGTTTTGAAAAAAAAAAATAGTGCTGACCTATGCCCAATTCCAGCTCTATTTCTCTTCTGTTCTTGGTCACCAAAGTAACACAAAGTTTTGTCAGTTGATATTTATCAACCTCCATTGAATAACACCGTCCTTTGGAACCTCAGATTTATTCTCAACTCTGGGAATGCACCTGCTCATGTTCTACTCGGTCTATATGCTGCATTTGACACAGTATTGCCAACATCATCTTAAAATGGCTCTGGAATATTGGTGTGAATAGCACAGAAAATAGTTGGCTTGGCTTATTTCTTGGAATTCGGTTTATACCATAAGTCTCACCCATTTGGTTCTGCACTTAAAAAGAGTACTCGTGGGGTTCCACAGGGTTTCTAAATCATGCCATATTATTTAACAGTTATGTGGCTTCACTGGCTGAGCTCATTGTGTCAGAATTGTCTTTGGCCATACAGACCACACAGATCATCCTCAGACTTAATGAGGACCTGGAGAGACTACAAAGTCAATAAAGAAATTGTATTTGCTCAGGAGCCCAATAGATGGACAGCAATTGCCTTAGGTCAAATATCAACTAGATGGAGGCCATTGTTTTTGGCAACTCTTTGGTAATTTGGATGTTAATTGGTGGTCATATATGCTTGGCCTTTCCTAAATCCTGTCCCCAGTGCATAGTTTAGTAATCGTCTTTGACCTGCATCTTTCTTTTGAGGCCAACATCATTGACCTCACTTTTATTTGTATTCGATTTTGACAAAGATTAGAAAAATTCTCCCCCTGCTTCACAGCTTGACAAGGAAAACCTTGATTCAAGCACTCAACATATACAGGCTAGTCTGTCACAACTCAATTTTTGTGGGTCTTCCTTATATTTTGTCTACAAGGGCACATTTGATACAACACATAGCCTCACACTTCATTAGTGGTCTTAGAACGTGTGCCTATATCTCTTCTGGTTTAACTAGCCTTTGTTATCTTCCAATTGCTGAGTATGGCCTGTTGAAGTCTCTTTGCTTCTGCCACAAAGCCCTCAACAGTCTTCCCTTTAGAAACTACATGTTTTCTCTTTTTCAAAGTACACCTCAGTCACAACCCTTTGCTCCAGCTTCTTGCACCTCCTTCTTATAACGATATTCAAGAAGATCCATGCAGCAATTCCAAATTTCTAATCTCTCCAATCTTTCCTCATAAGGTTCATTCTTTGCTCTAAATCATGTGTAAATGTTTTAGAGTATTATCATGTTAAAGATGTGGGTGGGCCCTGAGCGCTATCTCTTAAAAATAAAGGATGTGAAGGAAAGGTCTCTCATAACTCGATTCCGCTTGGGAAGCATTAGAAGTAACTTATGCTTCCCGCTAGGTCAGTATGGGGACAAATGTATTAGACTATGCGCCTGCGATGGGGTGTCCTATCAGACCTTGCTCCATTTTACATTGTTTTGTGTTTTTTATGCACCGTTTAGAACTCGTTTCTTATTTCCTCTCCTAAGGCCCAAGGGTTTCGTGCAATATCGTCCTGCTTTCCTGTGGTTACAAATGGCCTCAGATGTATTGGTATGGAAGGGCCTGGGATCATTCTTGAAGGGAGCTATTACTTGGCGTAATGATGTAGAGTTTTTAGAATGATTTTTATCTATTTTATTGTGTTTTTTTATTTTTTATTTTTTATTTTTATGAATGTTGTTTTTATATGTTGATATTTATGATGGGTGTTTTTATTATTTATGGTTTTATTGGTATATTAATAATGTATTGGTGATCACTTGCTGTAATGGATGAACTTTTTCATACCGAATAAAAGTTTAACAGTATTATGGCATTCCATAATTGAGGCTTGACATATAGTTCAACATTGAAAAATAATTCAACATTGAAATAGGTATGTCTGTTAAAGGTGCTACACATCAAGCTTGAGGACTCGTCTTTAAAATTGTGTTCTGTTTGATTCAGTATTAAAACACATTAGTCAGATTTGTTTAATCTGATGTGATTTATGCCAATTACTCAGTGAACTAGACGTGAGATGAGTTGCATTAGACCATTTTTATTGAAATCTTTAAAACATGTCAACGTTTTGAGGAATTTCTTGCCCATACACCAGGTGAATATCATTTTAAAGAATTTTACGGAGATGATCTCCTGGAGTATGAAAACATTAATCAAAGGAACACATCTAATGCTAAGACTACAACCACCTCTGCTTGTAATGTCAAAAGTAGTTAGGTAAGTTCTGCTGCTCACCAAAACTTCAACCAGAGTTACTCAGAGCAAATTTAGCTGGAATGTTTTTGGAATAGGGCATTGCTTGAACCCTGTAACTCTATAACCGTCATTACAAATTGTGCCAGTTGTATGTGAGATAATTTAATATGTTTAGTTTCAACAACACCCATATTCCAGAGTCAGTTCCTGCAATTTCAAGTTGAGCCAATATACTAAAAATCATGTGATTGGCAGCACTGATGCATGCCACATAGCAGGCAAAACCAATGGGAAAACTTGTGGTGCATTGTTCTCCCTTCCCCATTGTTCTCCTTTTCACCATGACTACCAAATAAAACTATAAGAGAGTAAGGGAAAAGTGTCTTTTTTTCTGATTTACATCAGCTTTTCTCAACTTGTGGAATTTACAAGCATGAATTTTAACACAAATGTGACTGCTGTTATTGTCACAGATTCTTACAGAAAATTTAAACAAAATACATACATTTTTCTTATGAAGGATTTGATACTGACCCAAAGTTTACATTTGAATTCACAATGGTAAAAGGCTGCAAAAAGGGAGATGTCCCAGGGAAGGTTAATGCAGTTTCACCAAAAATCAGTTCTCTTCTGGATTCAGCCTTCATCGTTTGTGAAAATTTCCATTTGATCAAAAAACAAAATGATGTTAATAAACTGCAGAGTCACTACCTTTTTTCTCTAAACGTGTAAGATCAGAATAAATGCAAAATACATATTTTCAAAAAGCCTAAAGATGAGTGAAATCATGGACAATTTCTATTTTGAAACATTGTCTGATCTTATGTTACAAAGTTTTCACAGAATTACATATTTATAAGCCTAAGTTAAGAGATTTCTGAGGTGATTGTACACATGTCTTAGTATCACAATATTTCATTTCAAGTACCCAATGTTTTCAGTGTTGCAGAAGCATGACACCAAAAAAAGTTTACAAATTGTCTTTGATGGTGCCATTAGAGACAAAAAGCAAGAAGTTGAAGTCCTGGCTCTTTGCGGAAGCCCTCCACAGCACACATCGCACTACAGGAGGATTCTCCGTTAGGGCTCTGCGGCTGCGTTCCTCTGAAATTCCTACACCTTTACCTTAAAAATCATTTAAAAGATTTATTTATTTAGAGATATTATGTTATTTCTAAACAAACCTATTAATTTAAGGCTGGGCTGCCTGTCCCAGGCTACCTGCCCTGCCTCACTCTGAAGCAGGTGATGGAAGCCAGGCACTAAAGCAACATTCTGCAATGTGACGCATGACGCAGAGCTTACCTTTTCAAAGCCTTTTATTGCTATCATAGTCTACAGTGGCATCAATGCATCAGCATCATGGCTTCAGACATCAGAGCCTGCGTTCCTGCTTGAGGCCAGATGTCTGTCATTCACAGGCATAGGTTCCACCCTTTCTCATTAGTCACACAGTAGGACTGGATGCAAGCACATGCCATTTGGCCCCTTGTCCTCGGTATTGGTAAGTGTTATAATGATAATCCTGTTTTATGTATTGTGCTGAAACTCCTGGTCACGCTAACTTCCCCCACTGTGACACCCCAGACTTTGGCTGCTGGTTGCTGCCCCATTTAGAAGTGGAGCTGCTGCATTTGTTCTCCCCGCAAAATTGATCCAAAAAGTGACTGTGGTTTTTGTTCCTTTGTGAAGTTGATCCAAATATCTGAGTCAAACTCAAAGGGAGAAATAGGGACTTATAGTAAAGGCAGTTACATGCTGTTATCTTCATGTCCATTACATTAATTCCGAAAAACATAGATTGATTTGAAAACAAAAATTGTAATAAATGTCAAGGTAATGCATGTCAGCGATTCAGTTTCTCTTTAATTTCAAGTGTTTTACTTTAGCTTGCATTCCCCAAGAGTTATAGCTATTTCATCATGTTGTCTTTCTGCATTTTTCCTGCATCTTATTATCCGTGTATGGTGCATACTTTGAGTCATGTCAGATGTGTATGTGGGGCCATGATTGAGGTCTCTTGTGCTGAGGCTGAAGGCAAACCAGAGTGCCTTTCATAGGGTGGGCTGCTCTGCAGAGCACAATCAACAATCATCATCTATTACAGATCAAACTGAGAGGGGGTTTGTTAAATATTGTACTGAAGTAAGTTCGTTCTGTGAAAACACCAGTGTTTTCACTTATGAACCTGTAACGTGTGGTCCTCTGCAAAATGGAGTCTCCTCAAGGTAAGCTTTGTGTTAAATTGGATTACAGTTGTACCTCCATTGCCCACCTTTTAAAATAACTTATATTGCTGTGCAGCTGTGGCACAAGACTCTGGTCACTTTTACACGTGAACAAGTGTTCACATGTGTACAGACAGAGCAAGGAGGACTGTTACCTGACTCATCCTGGAATCCGTACACAAGTAGAACTTTATCAGATGACACCAAGAATAATTTGGTTATGGCCTACTAAGTTCTTAGAACTTAATCGGGGGTCCACAAGATTTGCCCCCTTTCTATTTGGCTGCAATGTATAACTTTGCTTGCACTTTGGGTAAAGTGTGCCTGAAATTGAACTTTTGATTGGCACGAGATAAAAATTTCATTGACTTGTCATTTTCTGCTCATTCCTGAGTCACAAACTCTTATATAGTAAGCATTTATTTTACCCTACCTGAGCTCATTTATGCATTTACGAATTTGGCAGAAATCTCTGGACCAGACTTTCTTGAAGTCATGTTTGGGCTGCCCTGCTGGGGAATTTACTTACTCTGGCACACAAAGGCTCACCGGGAACAATACGCCTGTTCTTGCGAGATTAGAGGCCATATTTATTGAAAAGTGGGGAAGCGCTGTGGTGCGGCACAATTGGCAGCTATGTCACTTTAAAAACGCAGGGATGCACCGTATTTAAGTGAATACGGTGCACCCCTTTGTTGTCCCCTGCGCTGGCACTAAATTCAGCTGCCAGCACAAATGCAGGCATCCTTGCACCATCATGCATGAATGTCTGCGTTGAGGGGTGTAATTGTTTATGTGCGGGAAGGTGTTCCTTCCTGCACATAAAAAAAATACTAATGGAACTTTAGCAGAATGCAGCACACACAGAAGTCATTTTCAACTGATTTTTTATGTGCACGAAGGGACACCTTCCCGCACATAAACAATCATTTCTGGCATTTTGCTCTTTCTATGCATGCTGCATAATGCAGCACACATAGAAAAAGCAAAAAGCCAGGGGGAAGAAAAGTATTCCTCCTCGTTGCGCCTTGCTATCGCTACCCCGGGGGTGGCATTGGATTTTGCCGTTGCCTCAGGTTTACGAAATTTCATAAATCTGAGCCAGTGTCAAAATGCAATGGATGTTGCTGTGGCACATCCACAGCAACACCCATTGCATGCCCCTTCCACGCACAGTGCTGCATGGGAAGGGCAGGCCCCCCTCTACATATTTTGCAGGGGCCCCCTCAAGTTTTATGTCATGTCACTGGAGAGCGTGTGGTACAATGTGTGACATTTGTACTTGAGGCACACACAAGTATAATCTTCTTCAGACCAACAACTGCTCAAAGGTACTTCCCTAAATACATGTCAGGCAGTGAAAAATACTCCTACTGTGCTTAGAAATATCACAAGCAAGGAATCTTCCTCTTTCATTAGGCGCTAGTATTGCATACAAAGCCATTTCAAGTTTTTTTGCATGACTTTGATATGGCTTTGTATACAGTACTATCGATGTTGGCCCGTTCTTTACGGCGGAGGGGCCTCACCCCCCCACCTTTTGTCCCTCATGAAGACTGTCTGTCAGGCTGAACAAAGGTCAGCCTGATAGACACTCTTCATGTTCAGGTCAGGCAGCGAGGAGCAGACATGCGCAATATGCGCAGACTACTGGTTGCCTGAGCTGAACTTTGCTGGGCTGAGCAGGTCACAGCTCCTATGGGCGTGACCTCCTCGGCTCAGCAAAGGTGCCTCGAGGCCCTCCCCTCGGTGACGAGGAAAGCGTCACCCATTGACTTCGACCTGGGCGGTTCAGGTTTAAGCCCTGAAGCGCCCAGGGCGAGTGTCAATCAGTGACACTTCGTCACAGAGTGGGGCGGGGTCAGCAGTCTCACTGACCCAAACCCACTCTGTTACGAGGCTGGGACTGCTGCCTTCCCTCATTGACAGACCTAAGGTCAGCAAATGAGGGAAGGCAGCAGTCCCAACCCTCTTGGGACCTCTGAGGCTGAAGGTAAATGTGTGTGTGTGTATGATCCTTTAAAATTAATGTCATTCGTGCATGTTTGAATGTTATGAGAGTTGTTAATGGGTGTGCGTGTGTGTGTGAAAGAATGAGTGTGTGTGATCTTTTAAAATGAATGTTTGGTGCGTGCAAGTTTGAATATTATGAGTGTTGTTAATGGATTTGCGTGCGTGTGTGTGTGAAAAATGAGTGTGTGTGTGCTTCCCACCCGCCCCTCCCTCCTAAAGCTGCCCTCAGCCACTGGTTGTTCCCCCCTGTTAAACCCACTTAGCATAAATTATCTGCCACGCGAAACAATGTGGTTTGTAGCTTCACTCGCTTCAGCTTTTGCTGCAAAAATATTTGGCGTTGTTTAGCATCACATTACCATCAAACGATAGTGTTAGAAATGGGGTTTTTGGTTGGCAGTCAGGTTACCTCCTGTCCAAGCAAAAGCCCTCACTCTAGTCAGGGTAAGTCACACACTATCCAAGATTATCCTGTGCCCACCCTCTGGTAGCTTGGCACGAGCAGTCAGGCTTAACTTAGAAGGCGATGTGTAAAGTATTTGTGCAATAAATCATACAATACCACCATATAGCACCACAAAAATACACCACACAGTGTTTAGAAAAATATATAATATTTATCAGGATAATTGTAGGTCCAAGAGAATAAAGTTGCAATGGAAAATTGTAGAAATATCACAGGGAAGTGATATAAAGTGTCTTCAGTCTTTAGAATGCAATACAGTGTCTTTCAAGCACAAAGTACCTGGTTTCTGGTGGAAAATCTCCTCAGAGGGCCACAGGAGAAGAGATGCGTGGAAAAAGGGGTGTGTGCGTCGATTTCTCCTCAGCACACACAGACTTGCGTCGTTCTTTTCCACGCGGGGAAGTCGGGCGTCGTTTTCCGGCGCGCAGACAGTCTCTTTTTGTGGATCGCGGGGATTACCAGATGTCCCGGGTCTGTGCGTGGATTCTCCTGCTTGTTTTCCGGCTGCGCGTCGTTCTGCGGGGCTGCGCGTCGAAGTTTCGATCTCACGGTAGGCGTCGCGTCGATTTCTCCTTGGAAGTCGGGCGGCGTTGTCCTTGCGAGGCCGTGCGTCGAAAGTTTGGTCTCACGGCAGGCGTCGCGTCGATTTCTCCTTGGAAGTCGGCGGCGTTGTCCTTGCGAGGCCGTGCGTCAAAGTTTCGCACTCACGGTGGGCGTCGCGTCGATTTCTCCTGGAAAGTCGAGCGGCTTTGTCCTTGCGAGGTTGTGCGTCGAAGTCTCGATCGTCCCGAGGGCGTCGCGTCGATCAGCGTCGGTGTGCGGCGTTTTTCTCGCCGCGAAACAAGCTGTGCGTCGAAATTTTCGGCGCACGGAGCGTCCAAGTGAAAGGAAGAAGTCTTTTTGGTCCTGAGACTTCAAGGAACAGGAGGCAAGCTCTATCCAAGCCCTTGGAGAGCACTTTCACAGCCAGACAAGAGTTCAGCAAGGCAGCAGGGCAACAGCAAGACAGCAGTCCTTTGTAGAAAGCAGACAGGTGAGTCCTTTGAGCAGCCAGGCAGTTCTTCTTGGCAGGATGTAGTTTCTGGTTCCGGTTTCTTCTCCAGCAAGTGTCTGATGAGGTAGGGCAGAGGCCCTGTTTTATACCCAAATGTGCCTTTGAAGTGGGGGAGACTTCAAAGAGGGGCTAAGAAGTGCACCAGGTCCCCTTTCAGTTCAATCCTGTCTGCCAGGGTCCCAGTAGGGGGTGTGGCAGTCCTTTGTGTGAGGGCAGGCCCTCCACCCTCCCAGCCCAGGAAGACCCATTCAAAATGCAGATGTATGCAAGTGAGGCTGAGTACCCTGTGTTTGGGGTGTGTCTGAGTGAATGCACAAGGAGCTGTCAACTAAACCTAGCCAGACGTGGATTGTAAGGCACAGAAGGATTTAAGTGCAAAGAAATGCTCACTTTCTAAAAGTGGCATTTCTAGAATAGTAATATTAAATCCGACTTCACCAGTCAGTAGGATTTTGTATTACCATTCTGGCCATACTAAATATGACCTCCCTGCTCCTTTCAGATCAGCAGCTGCCACTTCAACAGTGTATGAGGGCAGCCCCAATGTTAGCCTATGAAGGGAGCAGGTCTCCCAGTAGTGCAAAAACGAATTTAGGAGTTTTACACTACCAGGACATATACTTACACAGGTACATGTCCTGTCTTTTACCTACACAGCACCCTGCTCTAGGGGATACCCAGGGCACACATTAAGGGTGACTTATATGCAGAAAAAGGGGAGTTCTAGGCTTGGCAAGTACTTTTAAATGCCAAGTCGAGGGGGCAGTGAAACTGCACACACAGGCCTAGCAATGGTAGGCCTGAGACAAGGAAAAGGGGCTACTTAAGTGGGTGGCACAATCCGTGCTGCAGGTCCACTAGTAGCATTTAATCTATATGCCCTAGGCACCTGGAGTGCACATGACTGGGGACTTATAAGTAGATTAAATAGTTCAATCAGGTATGATCCAAGGTTACCATGTTTACAGAGAGAGAGCATATACACTTTATCACTGGTTAGCAGTGGTAAAGTGCGCAGAGTCTAAAAACCAGCAAAAACAGTATCCAAAAAGAGGAGGGAGGCAGGCAAAAAGTTAGGGGTGACTACCCTAAGGCTGTCAGGTCTAACATGTGTCCCCCCCAGCTGAAAGTGGGGAGAGCTACCCGACCTCCTGGGAGCTCTCATCGCTAAGGCGGAAGTACCTGGAGAGACCATCAGCATTGGCGTGGTCAACCCCTGGGCGATGTTCCACCGTAAAGTCCATCCCCTGTAGGGAAATGGACCACCTCAGAAGTTTTGGATTCTCACCCCTCATCTGCATGAGCCATCTGAGGGGCCTGTGGTCTGTCTGAACTAGGAAGTGAGTCCCAAACAGGTAGGGCCTCAGCTTCTTCAGTGCCCAGACCACAGCAAAAGCTTCTCTTTCAATAGCACTCCACCTCTGTTCCCGTGGTAATAGCCTTCTGCTAATAAAGACTACCGGTTGATCTTGGCCCTCCTCATTTAGCTGTGCTAGGACTGCCCCTATGCCATGCTCTGAAGCGTCTGTCTGCACGATAAATTCCTGGGAGTAGTCAGGGGCCTTGAGCACGGGGGCCGTGCACATGGCTTCCTTCAGGGCGTCAAAGGCTTTCTGACAAGCCTCTGTCCAATTCACCAACCTAGGTTGCTTCTTGGACGTGAGTTCTGTCAAGGGGGACACAATGGTACCATAGCCCTTGACAAACCTGCGGTAGTATCCGGTGAGGCCTAAAAAGGCTCTCACCTCAGTCTGGGTTCGAGGTGGTTGCCAGGCCTTGATAGTTTCGATCTTGGCCTGGAGTGGCTGCACCTTGCCACCACCTACTAGGTGTCCCAAGTACACCACGGAACCCTGCCCAATCTGGCACTTACTAGCCTTGATGGTCAGGCCTGCCTGTTGCAGGGCCTGAAGCACCTCCTTGAGGTGGAGCAGGTGTTCCTCCCAGCTGGAACTGTAGACAGCTATGTCATCCAGGTAGGCTGCACAGAAGGCATCCTTGCCAGCCAGGACCCCGTTAACCAACCGTTGGAAGGTAGCGGGGGCATTTTTCAATCCAAACGGCATCACCCGGAACTGGTAATGGCCGTCAGGGGTGGAAAAGGCGGACCTTTCCTTAGCCCCCTCAGTCAGGGCGATCTGCCAGTACCCTGAAGTAAGATCAAACGTACTCAGGAACTTGGCAGCGCCTAGCCTGTCCACGAGCTCATCAGCTCGGGGGATGGGGTGAGCATCAGTCCGTGTGACTGAGTTGAGACCCCGGTAGTCCACGCAGAACCGGAGTTCTGGCTTCGCGCCTGGGGCAGTAGCCTTGGGGACCAACACCACTGGGCTGGCCCAGGGACTACTGGACTTCTCAATAACCCCTAGCGTCAACATCTTGGAGACCTCCTCCTTGATGCTGGCCTTCACCTTATCTGACAACCTGTAAATTTTGTTCTTCACAGGGAGACTGTCACCGGTGTCAATATCATGAACACAGAGGTGGGTCAGTCCAGGAGTAAGGGAGAAGAGGGGGGAGAACTGCTCCAACAGCTCATAGCAGTCTCCTTTCTGGTTTAGAGTCAGGGAGTCAGACAGAATGACCCCGCTTACGGACCCATCACCTTCTTGGGCAGAGAGGAGGTCAGGGAGAGGTTCACTCTCCTCTTCCATTCCTTCATCTGTGACCAGAAGCATGTTGATCTCCGACCTCTCAAAATGAGCTTTTAGTCGGTTCACGTGGAGCACCCTTAGGGGGTTCCTAGGGGTTTGGAGGTCCACTAGGTAAGTGGCCTCCCCTTTCCGCTCCTTTATTTCAAATGGGCCAGACCAGCGGTCCTGGAGAGCTCTGGGCTCTACTGGCTCCATTACCCACACTTTGTCTCCAGGTTGAAACTCTACCAGAGTGGCCTTCTGGTCATACCATTGTTTCATCACCTCTTGACTGGCCTCCAGGTTACTTTGGGCCTCTTTCCAGAAGCGGGTCATCTGATTGCGGAGGGCCAACATGTAGCTGACCACGTCCTGAGGGGGTGTCTTTGGAGCGTTCTCCAATCCCTCCTTGACAATGCTTAAGGGTCCCCTGATGGGGTACCCATAGAGAAGCTCAAAGGGACTGAACCCTACCCCCCTCTGGGGGACCTCTCTGTAAGCAAAGAGAAGGCATGGTAAGAGGACGTCCCATTTACGCCTCATGGCCTCAGGGAGGCCACCAATCATGCCTTTCAGGGTCTTGTTGAATCTCTCCACAAGCCCATTAGACTGGGGGTGATAGGGTGTGGTGAACTTGTAGGTTACACCACACGCATCCCACAGATGCTTCATGTACGCGGACATGAAGTTAGTGCCTCTGTCAGACACTATCTCCTTGGGGAATCCCACACGGGTAAATATCCCCATCAGGGTTCTGGCTACCACCGATGCAGTTACGGTCCTCAGAGGGATTGCCTCTGGGTACCGGGTGGCATGGTCCACCAAAACCAGGATAAACCTGTTGCCTAAGGCAGTTTTGGGGTCCAAGGGGCCAACAATGTCGACGCCCACCCTTTCAAAGGGGGTGCCAACGACAGGAAGTGGAATCAGGGGGGTTTTAACCCTCTTTCCTGCTTTACCACTAGCCTGGCAGGTAGGACAAGCCCTGCAGAATTTGTCTGAGTGTGTCCTCATTTTGGGCCAGTGAAAGTGGGTGACAAGCCTGTTGAAGGTCTTGTCTTGTCCCAAATGTCCTGCCAGGGGAATGTCGTGAGCCAGACCCAGTAGGAAGGCTCGGTAACATTGGGGGACCACCAGCACACGTGCTGCCCCAAAGACCGGAACCCTAGGCTCACTGTAGAGGAGATCATTCTCCCAATATAGGTGGTGATTGCCAGAGGCGTCACCTGCTGCCTGGTTTAAGGCTTGTTTCCTCAACCCTTCTAGAGTGGGACACTCTTTCTGCGCCTTGCAGAATTCCTCCCTGGTGGGTCCACCCTCAACTTGCCAGCCAGCAAGCTCCGGTAAGTCACCTAGGGTGGCAATGTCTTCCCCAGTTGGCTCGGGAGTCTCCTCCTCAGGAGCCCCGTCAGCCACTGTGGGAACTTCTGGGGCCGGTTTCCCGCGCCCCTTGTCCCTCCTCTGGGCAGTTCCCTGGGCCATCGTTCCAGGCTCCAGATGCCCTTGACTTCCCTCTCGGTCAGCCATGGACCGGGTGGTCATGCAGACCCACTCAGGTAACCCTAACATCTCCAGGTGAGATCTGAGCTCTACTTCTTTCCAAGCAGTATGCTCTAGATCATTGCCTAACAGACAATCTACAGGCATGGCAGGACTCACAGCTACTTTTAGAGTACCAGAGACCCCCCCCCACTCAAAGGGAACCCGAGCCACCGGTAGGTGACTCTCGCGATTGTCAGCGACTATGACCTGGTGGAATGTATTAGGGATTATCTGCTCTGTGGACACCAGCTGACTCTTGATAGTAGTCATACTGGCTCCTGTGTCACGCAGAGCCTCCACCTTCTGCCCATCAATGAGGACCCACTGCCGGTACTTGGAAGTATTTTTAGGCATGTGGACCTTGGACATCATTTCTCCTTCTCCCAGGGACACTAGGGAAATCTCTACCTGCCCCCCAAAGCTAGTTGGGTCCATCTCCCCCCCGAGTGCTACACTAGTCAACCCAGGTGCCTGTCCGGTAGTGGACGGTGCCCTCTTGGGGCACTGTGGATCGCCTTTGTAGTGACCATATTGGTAACACTCCATGCATTTGGGGCTAGATTTTCCTGACCTGTCAAATGTCCCTGGCTTCTTCCCAAATTTGGAAAAGGAAGGGTTGCCACCCCCTCCCTGGGAATTCTTTTGGGGGCCTTTAGAGAGTTCCTTATCTGTAAGTTTATCTCCCCCCTCTTTCTTCTGTTGGGAACCCTGACCACCTTTGTGGGAGTCCCCCCCAGGTACCTTTTTGGACACTCTGGTGCTAACCCAGAGGTCCGCCTCCTCAGCAAGCTTCCTGGGATCAGTCAGCTTACTATCCACTAGGTGCTGGCGCAAATCGGTATAAGTAACATTAAGCATATGCTCTCTCAGGATCAAGTCATATAAACCTTTATAATCTGCTACTTTGTTGCCCCGCACCCATCCATTCAGTGCCTTACTAGAGAAATCAAAGAAATCTACCCATGTTTGTGTGGTTTGTTTGGTGCTGTCCCTGAACCTCTGACGGTATCCCTCAGGGGTCAGCCCAAACTTGGCAAGTAAAGTGGCTTTCTGGAGTGGGTATGTGTTTTGATCCGGTGGATCCAATGTGAGAAGTGTGTCCCTCCCCAATGGCGGCACATAACCCCACATAGCTACCCCCCATTGCCCTTCAGGAACCTCATGAGCCCTTAGTGCAACTTCATAAGCAGCTAACCATTTATCTATGTCATCTCCCACCACAAAACTGGGCACCACATTTTTGGGTATACGAACCTTCTTTTCTCCAGCAGGTCCTGTCTGTATGCTGCCACCATTATTGCTGGATTCAGACTGTCTTGCCTTGATCTCCAGCTCCTTGAGACTCAGTTCATGAGCCAACAATAGTTTCTTTTCAGCCAACGCTCTTTCAGCTTCCACTTGTTTGGCTGCTCTTTCAGCTTCTGCTTGTTTGGCTGTTCTTTCAGCTTCAATCTGTTTGGCTGCTCTTTCAGCCTCAGCTTGTTTGGCTTCTCTTTCTGCCCTCCTCTCTTCCTGTTGTGCCTCAATTTTCAGTTTTGCCATTTGCAATTGGAACTCCCTTTCCTCTCTCCTTTCCTCTGCGGTCAGGCTTTGCATGGAGACACTGCTCCCTGGTCTGGAAGGGTGCACAATTGCAGTGGTAACACCATCCATAGATAGTGAAAATCCTTCTGAGGGGCCATTTTCTGGCTCCTCTTCCTCATCATCCTCTAAATGGGCTTCTGCCCAGGCCCTCAGCGCCACTTGAAAGTCCTCCTTTCTGGAGGCCCCTTGGGTGGGTACCCTTAATGCCCTGCAGAATCCTCTTAGTTGTTTGACCGTGTATGTATCCAACTGGACTAGGTCAAAGTCCCCTGTCTGAGACCCAGTCAGAGACATGTTGAGTGAGGATTTAGTTTTTGAAAATTGTCAGGAAAAAACGGATTTTCAAAAAGAGATAAAAACCAAGTTGACCTTCAACTGTGGGTAGGTAGTGAAATACTTAGCTACTGTATGTCACTGCACAAATACAAGTCCTATCCTCACCGCTGATCACCAAGGTTAGAAATGGGGTTTTTGGTTGGCAGTCAGGTTACCTCCTGTCCAAGCAAAAGCCCTCACTCTAGTCAGGGTAAGTCACACACTATCCAAGATTATCCTGTGCCCACCCTCTGGTAGCTTGGCACGAGCAGTCAGGCTTAACTTAGAAGGCGATGTGTAAAGTATTTGTGCAATAAATCATACAATACCACCATATAGCACCACAAAAATACTCCACACAGTGTTTAGAAAAATATATAATATTTATCAGGATAATTGTAGGTCCAAGAGAATAAAGTTGCAATGGAAAATTGTAGAAATATCACAGGGAAGTGATATAAAGTGTCTTCAGTCTTTAGAATGCAATACAGTGTCTTTCAAGCACAAAGTACCTGGTTTCTGGTGGAAAATCTCCTCAGAGGGCCACAGGAGAAGAGATGCGTGGAAAAAGGGGTGTGTGCGTCGATTTCTCCTCAGCACACACAGACTTGCGTCGTTCTTTTCCACGCGGGGAAGTCGGGCGTCGTTTTCCGGCGCGCAGACAGTCTCTTTTTGTGGATCGCGGGGATTACCAGATGTCCCGGGTCTGTGCGTGGATTCTCCTGCTTGTTTTCCGGCTGCGCGTCGTTCTGCGGGGCTGCGCGTCGAAGTTTCGATCTCACGGTAGGCGTCGCGTCGATTTCTCCTTGGAAGTCGGGCGGCGTTGTCCTTGCGAGGCCGTGCGTCGAAAGTTTGGTCTCACGGCAGGCGTCGCGTCGATTTCTCCTTGGAAGTCGGCGGCGTTGTCCTTGCGAGGCCGTGCGTCAAAGTTTCGCACTCACGGTGGGCGTCGCGTCGATTTCTCCTGGAAAGTCGAGCGGCTTTGTCCTTGCGAGGTTGTGCGTCGAAGTCTCGATCGTCCCGAGGGCGTCGCGTCGATCAGCGTCGGTGTGCGGCGTTTTTCTCGCCGCGAAACAAGCTGTGCGTCGAAATTTTCGGCGCACGGAGCGTCCAAGTGAAAGGAAGAAGTCTTTTTGGTCCTGAGACTTCAAGGAACAGGAGGCAAGCTCTATCCAAGCCCTTGGAGAGCACTTTCACAGCCAGACAAGAGTTCAGCAAGGCAGCAGGGCAACAGCAAGACAGCAGTCCTTTGTAGAAAGCAGACAGGTGAGTCCTTTGAGCAGCCAGGCAGTTCTTCTTGGCAGGATGTAGTTTCTGGTTCCGGTTTCTTCTCCAGCAAGTGTCTGATGAGGTAGGGCAGAGGCCCTGTTTTATACCCAAATGTGCCTTTGAAGTGGGGGAGACTTCAAAGAGGGGCTAAGAAGTGCACCAGGTCCCCTTTCAGTTCAATCCTGTCTGCCAGGGTCCCAGTAGGGGGTGTGGCAGTCCTTTGTGTGAGGGCAGGCCCTCCACCCTCCCAGCCCAGGAAGACCCATTCAAAATGCAGATGTATGCAAGTGAGGCTGAGTACCCTGTGTTTGGGGTGTGTCTGAGTGAATGCACAAGGAGCTGTCAACTAAACCTAGCCAGACGTGGATTGTAAGGCACAGAAGGATTTAAGTGCAAAGAAATGCTCACTTTCTAAAAGTGGCATTTCTAGAATAGTAATATTAAATCCGACTTCACCAGTCAGTAGGATTTTGTATTACCATTCTGGCCATACTAAATATGACCTCCCTGCTCCTTTCAGATCAGCAGCTGCCACTTCAACAGTGTATGAGGGCAGCCCCAATGTTAGCCTATGAAGGGAGCAGGTCTCCCAGTAGTGCAAAAACGAATTTAGGAGTTTTACACTACCAGGACATATACTTACACAGGTACATGTCCTGTCTTTTACCTACACAGCACCCTGCTCTAGGGGATACCCAGGGCACACATTAAGGGTGACTTATATGCAGAAAAAGGGGAGTTCTAGGCTTGGCAAGTACTTTTAAATGCCAAGTCGAGGGGGCAGTGAAACTGCACACACAGGCCTAGCAATGGTAGGCCTGAGACAAGGAAAAGGGGCTACTTAAGTAGGTGGCACAATCCGTGCTGCAGGTCCACTAGTAGCATTTAATCTATATGCCCTAGGCACCTGGAGTGCACATGACTGGGGACTTATAAGTAGATTAAATAGTTCAATCAGGTATGATCCAAGGTTACCATGTTTACAGAGAGAGAGCATATACACTTTATCACTGGTTAGTAGTGGTAAAGTGCGCAGAGTCTAAAAACCAGCAAAAACAGTATCCAAAAAGAGGAGGGAGGCAGGCAAAAAGTTAGGGGTGACTACCCTAAGGCTGTCAGGTCTAACAGATAGTAAATAAGGGCCCTAATGTACTAATTACCAGTTAACGCCTCCTCATCCCACCTAAGCCAAAGTACAACTATCACGCTGCAAAGGTGCCAATAACCAGAGCCAGAATCACGGATGAAGGGGTGCCAGTAACTGCAACCCTTCATCATGCAACTACGATTTCAAACCCCCGAATGCAGACCGAGAATGACTGGTCCTCCTTCGCAAGGTTATCCCCGATTCTTTGGGTTTTCTGCTCCCATTAACTACCTGCTCTACTAAAGCTTAAATGGGAGTGAGGGGGGCAATTTGGGTTGCCAGGCGGGAGGGATGTCAAGTCTCTTGGCTGATTGCGTTGTGGGGGAAAGATTGGCCCGGGCTTTGCCCGCACGCCATGTGATTTTATTAGGTGCCGTTAAAATCGGGCTTGGTACACTGGTAATCCAGGATGCAGGAATAACCTGCCAATCGAGCGGGCCAGAGCACTGGTCAACTCTCCCACCAGATGCTGCTGTCCATTGTCATTTCCAACTCCCTATTCGATCAACTCCTCCAACCTCTTCCTCGTTGTGCCACTAATGTAGCAATAACAAAATCCTACCACGGATTGAAAGCTTTCCAATGAGCAGTATTACATGTGGCCCTTAATGCATGCAGAATTGTGCCATTATTAAGGGATCACCTCCAAGCCAAGGGTATATTTTTCGCTATACATTCGAAGAGAGACCAGAGATCGCAGAATAAAATTGCAAGTGAAATGAAATTCCGACTGGGAAGTAAAATTACATTATCCCAAAACACACACAATGATTGAAGACGCTGATGGCTCTTTTCTCTCTGTAAGCGACTTTCACCGCCTAACGGAGCCCGTTGCTTTACCGTGGAACAAAAACATAGTTTTCGCACAGTATTTTCAATGGACGATCAGACTTCAGCCATCACAAAGACACACAGAGGACCTATATAATGAAATAACTTAATCGCGAGCTCTAGGAACAAGATTACATTTTCAAATAAAGGCCAGACTCTGACAGCAAAGGCATCAATCTTTTATTTAAAATAGAAAGCGAGCCCATTCAAATGTGATGAAAGGAGACAGAGAGAGAAGAAAACAAGTACTGATAGAGTATACAGTGCAGACATTTGTAAGGTTTGCATGATGGATCAGAAAGGTGACCTTAAACGTGTTCTTCAAACATCAGCAGAAATTGAGCATTTGCATACATTTAAATATTACTTGTTAGTCCAAGGCAAGCCACAGAGAATGATAAAAAATAAAAGATAACCAAAGGTCATTCAAACATCTGGAGAAGTAAACAACAGTCATGTCTAGTCAGCAATAAATCCACCGAATGGCAACATTCACATTCGTGGTCCTGTATGAGTCGAAGAAAGAGCAAAACCAGGGGCTAGATTACACGCATTTTGCACCAGTGCCCTCTCATTTTTGTTGCCAGAGTAATAGGAACCACACAAACACATTTTGCTTCATTCTGCATTTCAATGATATATTTTAATTAAAATAAAATTTAAAACACAGAGTGTGACGCAATAGTGACAGTTGTAACACAAGGAGAGAGCAACAGGAGTAATCTAACCCCACACTACCTCCCATTTGAACTATAGCCTGTAAACACACCAAGTGTGTGGGGTCATATGAAAGAAGGAGCGGGGCTTTTAAGGCCTGTTTGAGAGGCGCTGGTTGAGCTGAACAAAAGGTGTATGAGTATGATCAGTGGCTTGACCTTTAGGGGAGTTCCCTTTACGGACTAGCTGGTCTCACACACATTATAGTGTACTGCTTCATTATATGACCACCTAGCCCCACCCAGGTAGGATGATACTACCTGGGCAGACTCAACCTCGTTGTTAAAAGAACTGCAGAGGGAGTGCTGAAATTTAATCTAGCTGGATAATACAAGGGATCCAGAAAAGAGTGAGAATAATAAAATTACCTTACAAATCACCTGTTTTGGTTTAGGAACATTTAAATGTAGGTGTTTGTAGGTAAGAGTAAAACCAGGGGGGAAGACTCTCTTGAGAATAATGGCTCAAGGGGTCTAAAAATTGGGAACCAACATGTTTCTGCCCGCACTAAGAGCCAAAAAGGTCTGGGGCATTCATCAGGATCGGGAATCCCTACAAATGAAGAGCAGAGTTAAATGCTCAACAGAAAGAAAGTTGCTCAGAAGAAAAAAGTCCTACCTTAGACATTCTGGGGGTGGTCCTGCGGGCAAAGGCGGTTAGCCTCCTGTCTGGGATCTGACGGTGGGGGGTTGCCCCTTATAGTCACACTTACTCCAAAGGCTGGAACCTGTTAGTGCACCTAGTGTCAACGAGGTTGGGTCCACCCAGGTAGTACCATCTTACCTGGGTGGGGCTAGGTGGTTATATGATGAAGCAGGACACTATAATGTATAATGTGTGTGAGACCACCTAGTCCGTAAAGGGAACTACCCAAAAATATCTCAACACTAACAAGCACCTGGCTCCACTTTGATTAAGCCTGAAAAGAAAACAGGACAAGATGAGAGGTGAATATATCTATTTTTAATTAATACAACTAGATGATTCAGAATTCTAATCTGAATCATCAATGAATTGGTAAATATGTTCATATTTTAATTGAAAAAAATACATGGTCAAGTGATTTCAAATGTATTTTTATTATTGGAATATGATTTGCTGTGTAAAGATCTAAGCTGACTTTAGTCCGATTGACTAGTTGAAATAGTTAGTATTGGTTCCAGTTTGTAGTATATGAATCTTTGGCTATAAGATGAAGAGCTATAGATGAAATACTAGTTGATTCCACCTTGTTAGTTTTGCCTTGGGCGTGTGTTGGTTGGTTACTTTATTTTAGTGGCAAAAATATTTTTAGGTATAGTACAAATAGAGATTATCATAGTACATACTGAGAACAGCATGCACAAGAGTTTCCATTGAAGTGTGGAAATAGATAATAACAAATACATATGTCATGTGAGGCATCAGACAAGTAAGCGAGTATCATTATGAGGGCAGCAAAATTGATGAACAATTGTGCGAAAGATGTAACAAAATGACTTTTACGTAAATTGATAAAGACAAATTATTAGCAAGCAGATATGTTTGTGCCATAATACTGGAGACAAAGAAGGGGATTTTCTTAGTAAGCAGAGGTAGGGAGAAAAGAGGAGAAAGAAGAGAAAGAAAGCGAGAGAAAGATATTTGGAAGAACTATATAGTATATAACAGTAGTTATACAGTCTTCAATGTTATCAGAGTTAACTGGTGGCAAGGGTCGAACCACACATTGGAATTGTTAGAAACAACACAAAAAGGATATTATGATGGTATATTTTTCTGGAGGTAGATGTCATGAGCATCCATCATTTGCTAGATGGGGACAAAGAATGAGATTTCTGGAAACATGTATTGTCAGCGTTCTAACAAAGCAAATCTATGCTGAAAGGAAACATTTGGAGAGACCTTCCATTTGGAGAGAATCAGTTTGGTACCTATGGCTAATGGAAGGTCTATCAATTGAAGATCAGCAGTCCAGTTCAGTTCAGGTGTTTTTGAATAGTGCATGGTTACCCGTACAGGCCCACAGCACTCAGACAGACACATCTGTTGGTTCCTTGACTCATTTAAAGGATCAAACAGGACTGATATTTAAAAAGATGTGTTTTCAGGAGTTTCCTCAAGGTGGTTTCTGGTTGGGCCAGTCTAAGGTTGGTGGGGAGACTATTCCATAACTTGGATACCGGATATGCAAAGGATCGTTTTCCACATCTTGTCTTTCTGGTCTTTGGTACTGTCAGCAGTTTTAAATTTCCAGATCGCAAAGGCCTCCTAAGAATGGGGGGTGTTGGGAAGTTGCGGAATAAGGGAGAAACATTTTCCTTGTATTGCCCGATGGACCATGCAGAGAGCTTTAAAATAGATTCTTTTTTTTTGTACCAGGGACCAAAGCATGTTGCTGACAATTTCTTACCTTGGGATTATATTGACAGATTATTGTCCAGCCAAAAGCCCAAGCTTTTCACTGCCTGAGGGGGGTGTGGGCGTTCACAGAAGAAATCTGGCCAGGCTAGTTCGCGCCACTTAGAGGGGTTACCAGCAACCAACACCAGTGCTTTCCCCGTTAAGCTTAAGACTACTGTATGAGATCCAGTTTGTGACCTGCTTTAGGCATGAATTTAGTTCTAAGGGTGTCTGTCCTGTTTCTGGGGTGACAGCTATGATAAGTTGGGTGTCATCAGCTTATGACATGCATGCAAGGCAATGTCCCTACGCTATCTTTGCCATGGGGAGCACATATAAATTAATAAAAACGGTGGGGCTTAGGGAAAAGCCCTGTGGAATGTCACAGCCGATAAGGTAATTGGCAGAGAAGATTGATTCTTCGCTAACCTGGAAGCTTCTCTTTTCTAGGAAAGCTGCAACAAGAAGAGTGTCTATTTGTGAGGGTGCATGTATACCCAGGAGTGCTGTAGCTCTATCAGTGATAAGGTGAGAACTGAACATCTTCTGTATTACATCCTTTATGTGTTGCAACCTGTGATGAATAAGTTAAAAAGTTAAAAAGCATATATGCAATATTCCCTGGGAAAAGGTTGCAATTCCAACAAAGGTTTGTTCAGAAAGCCCTGTTCTGTGGAGTTCTATGGGAGTCCAATATAGTTTATGGATAATCCATATTCTCATTTCTGATAAAGCTGAGTGATCTTCACTTTAAAAGGAGAAAGCCGAATATCTGGCCAAGCAGAAGAGGGAATATCTTCTCTAGACTGTGATTTAATAGTCACCTTCCAAGTGTTAATGGCGTTCCTTGTCATCCGTGGATCAGGTGTCAAGAGAAAATTGTGAATCTTTAATGCAAAATGTCTAAGTTTAGTGAAGTTGCCTAAAAGAAGTGGAAGAACAGGAGAGTGCGTGGAGTACAATTTCCTGATCATGTTTTATTTTATTTTTAAGAAGGTGTAAAAATCCAGATCAGAAAGTTTATATTTATTTTGCAGGTAACAGAATGGGATGATGTTGACTTGAGTATCCAGATCTCCAATTAGAGAAATCCCCTTCATCGACCAAGTGCTCCAGAAGAACTTGTCACCATCTGTTTTGATGTGTTAGTTGAACCATAGTGTGACTAGATCAGATCGGGGTAGATTCATCAGATGTTTTCTATCAATAACAAGGAGTGTGCCAACGGTATGTTGATTGATACATAATTAAGATGCCAAGTTAAGCCATATAATGGTGTGTATCAAGAATAGAGCACATGGGGGGTGATGATATGTTTTTTTCTTTAAGATGTCAAGTAGGTCTATTTAAGTTAGAAGTAAAGAACCACTAAGCACCCTTTCTACAGAAAAAGACTAGTTGATATCTTTGGTAGTCCGAGAACGTGACACCACCATCTTTTTTTATGCAATCTAAGTTTAATGACAGCATTTCTAGGCTTCTTATTTTCAACAGAAAATCAACTAAGATTTTGCTATAGTTTTAAAAAACTGTGTGAGAATTTAAAGGGAAGCATGTTAATTAGGAACGTAAATATTGGTGAGAACATCATCTTGATTGTTTCCAATCCACCTCACCATATTTAAAATCTGTTTTCAATTGTGCAAATAATTGCTTAGCCTTGGTAATTGACTTATTGTCATTTAGTGTTAAGGTTTCTCTAAGATCCTTTACAAACCAGACTCCTAGGTATTTTAAAGTCTTGCTTTGCCATTGGAGACCTAAGCTTTGAATGTCGGAGGCTAAGCAAAACAAATGTAAAGGAAAGATGTTCTTTTTTTGTTGCTAAGTGAGTAACATTTTACCTTCCTCCTACTATTTTTCTGACCTATTATTGATGGCCTTCGAAGATCTGTGTACTTTATCTCTGCTGACTAGTGCTAAAGTGCAGGCACTTTTTAAAACATGATAACATTGGCTTTTGCACAACTAGCACATTTAATTTACTTTTAAGTCCCTTATTCTATGCACTATATGTGCCCAGGCCCTGTAAATAAATACTACCAGTGGCCCTGCAGCACTGATTGTGCCACCCACTGCAACAGCCTTCCAATTATGACACATATTTAAGTTGGCTTTTAAATTGCAGGTCTGACAATGCAACTTTTAAAAAGGTTGGCATTTTCTTGCTTTAACTATTCTGTGCCTTAAGCCTGTCACTAGAATATATGTCTAGGTTGGGCTGGGTGACAGCATTCTTTGTGAATTCTCTCTAGACAGCCCCAGACACAGGACATTCAGCTGCATTGATATTCATCTGCATACTGATGGGTCTTCCTGGGCAGAGGGAAGGGGAGGGTGTGACACTTACACTTCAAAGGGTGGTGTCCTGTCTCCACACAAAGGACTGATGACCACCCCCCCCCAGGTAACCTTGCAGACAGGGCTAGGAAGAAAGGGACTTTTGTGCACTTCTGTAGACCCTTTTGAAGTCTCCCCCACATCAAAAGGATTTTTGGGCATAAGTATCGGACTCCTGACACCATGGCCTTAAATCTTTACTACAACCAAGGCCATTCTGCCAGGAAGAAGGGCACTGGGCTGCTAGGAGGGACTGCCACAGTGCAACAGCTCTGCTGTGTTGGCCTTCTGCTGCTGTGTGCTGTGCTGTAGGAGGGACTGCCAAATTTGCTGCTTGCTCTTTAGTGTTGTCCTGCTGCCTGCCGCTTCTGTGCCACAATGAGAGGGACTAGACTTGCTCTTGCTCTACAGCCTTGAGCCCATAAAGAGTTTTCAAGAGTTGGCTGGCCCCCGGTTCTCCAGATGTCCCCAGGACATGAAAGACCTCTATGTTGGATTAAATCTACCATAAAGGTGCGATTGATTGTGCTTTGTGAGCCTGGGCAGTGCTTCTTCTGGTCTGAAACTAGAAAACCAGAGCACGGCCTCATCATCCTTCCAACACGTTGGCCGCTCCTGCTGACTGTGTCTCTCTTGGCTGCCAGGTTGCACCTCGAGGGGCTGCTGTGACACAAGTGGCGTATGGATCAATCCACGTCCTGCACCCTGTGCAAGCCGTGGAGAAGACCGCCTTCACATAATAGATACTGCCGCATCCCAGCCCTGCCGGCGCTTCCACAAATCTTGTGGTATCATGAGCCATGCTCCACTCCTCCCAACTCTGAGACTGCTGCATTACAAGTTCTGGGGTTTGGCAGAAGCCAAACCTCCACAACAGCGCCTGGCCCACTGGAGCGGTCACACCAACACGGCCAGTGGTGAGCACCTACAGCCCAGCAGCAGGCCCCTGCCTGCCGGCCAGATTACAAAGCTCCAGACCGCCAGGCTTTCCGTGGCAGTCACCCCGCCAGGAAAACCCTGGCAGAAACACACTCTGCGACAGTAATCCCCATTCATGTTGGCAGCACACGCACCCCGACACATCCACACACATGCACCAACACATGTCCACACTCTTACAAACATGCACTCCACTCACCCACGTACTTACTACATCCACCCCATTCACTCAGAGACACACACTCAAACACGCACACTGAAACACGCATTCACGCACTTACATGACCTCAGGCACCCATGCTGATCTACACATGCACACGACCACCCTCATTCATGCGCACACATGCACACAAACCTCACATTCAATCACATGCATGCATTCACAACCCCCCTCTGCATACTCACAGTCATACTACACCCCCTCCCTCTCTGCATACTCGCACTCATAATACACCCCCTTCCCCTCCACATTATCGCACTCACGCATTCACACATGCATGCACACACACACAGACACCCCTCCTGCACTGCACACATGCACCCACAAACACCCCCAACCGTACACATCCATTCACACAACCGCACTCACACATAGGCACCCTCCTCACCCACACCCTTGCACACAGACACCCCCACTCGCAAACACCCATTCATATACCCCCATTTGCTCATAAACACGCACTCATAAACCCCCAATCGCACACACCACTCACATGCACGCAACACTCCTCCCCCCTTTGGACGATCACCTTACCTTTTCTGGCAAGATGATCATCTGGGAGAGGATGGGTCCTGGTGGTTTTACACCACCAGCACCACCACGCCAAAAAGACTCTGCCAAGCTGTATTAAAGCTCGTAATATGGCGGGTGGAGTCTTGTTGCCGTGGCGGTGCTGGAGATGCACCCGCCTCTTCAACTCTGTCAGCCAGGTCGATGGAGTCAGACTTCCACCCTCAAAGGGCAGAAGTCCTCCAACATCTCCAAATATGGCCGTCAGTAGACCGCCAGCACTTGAGACCTGCTGGCTGCGGCAGCTTCGGCGGTCTTTGGAAAAGACCGCCAAAGTCATAATGTGGGCCTTAGTCTTTTTCTCTGGGTTTATTAAGGGTTTCTCCGGAATCATTATTTAAAACTGGTAGATATAGTTTATCTATGAACTCCCCACATTTTTTACTGTCAATCAGTTTATTAGGTGTGTAATTCTTATAGCATTCGAGAAAGGAGTCCACAATACATGTAGTTGATGCGATATTCAATCCGACTTTATTTCTTATAGAGGGTAGTCTGAATTTCTTCTGTTAAAATTTCAGTTATTTGGCTAGATTCCTGCCTACTTTTTTCTTTTCAATCATTTATTCCATTTTGTGAGCCTTAAAAATTAATATTTTATGATATCTGTATTTGAGGGTCTTTAAATCACATAGGGCAGAAGAACTTTAATGTGAATGAATTTGAATTCTAGAACTTTCATTCTATTGTCTAGCTTAATTAGTCATTGGTGGTCAAGCTTAATTAGTCATTGGTGGTCATTTTATATTTGTACCTGCCATAAGATTAATCATGGAACTCCTCATAGTGGCTTTAAGGGTGTTCTATAAGGGCTCAGAAGAAGTCTCTGTTATCTTCTTTTAATTTGTGGATAACATCATTCTAAATTAATTGATTCATTTCTTAATTTGCTATAACAATGTCATTCATTCTTCAATGTTTTGAAGAGGGGGAAGATGCATTTATCTTCAGTTCCAGTGAAATGCACACATGATCTGAAATCCCAATCAACCCAATTCTTGGAAATGAGGATTGCCAAAGAAATTGATCCTTTACTAAAGAGTAGAAATTGTGAGGTTGTGAGTAAAAGGTTTAGTTGCTACCAGTGGTTTTATGGATCCTCCAAATATCTAGTAGGTTATGTGCTTCACAAGATTTAGGGGAGGAGCGTGAGCTTGATTAGGCCTGAATTTCACCTTTAACATACAATTAAGTGTTCCATCTTGCGGGAGATTGAAATCTCCACCCATAATTACAGTAGTATGTTGTGGGAGGCCTGATATAGCTCAATTAAGAGAAGACCAGAAGCCAGGATCATCATTGTTTGGTGTACAAACATTAATTATATAAAACTCAGTCTGCTCTTTTTTAGCTAGGATCCTGCCTAATTTGTCTTGCTGATATAATGTAGCAATGACATTAGATTTTTTAGATATTAATGTGACAGCACCATTTTTCTTCTGATGCGCGAGAGAGCAGAAGTAATCGCTGATCCAAGAAGATTAAAATTTTATGGATGGTTGCTGACCAAGTCTTGCTTCCTGTAGTAGGATGATATCCCATCTTAAACTATGGCAATAGTCAACTATCTTTTTCCTCTTAACAGGGTGGTTGAGACCCTTTGTGTTCAGTTAGAATAGCTTTAATTGCTGAGTAACTTCAACAGACATAACTACATAAATAAAAAGATGTTATGCTGCACATGCATCAAAAATATAGGGTAGAACAAGGTAAATAATAACTATTAATGTGTAGTCATTGACTGGAGGAAATCAGAGCGAGAAACAGAAAGGGAGAGGGGGAAAGAGAAAATACACAGAAGACTAGTCAGAAGGATCATGTAAAATACCATAATTCTTCAAACAAACAATGTAAACATAGCAGTTTAGTTATATGTGGAAACAAACCAGGACTGAGGTAGCTGAGCATGACTATTAAACAACTACTAAAGGACTGGAATCTGATGACCTGAATGGGAAGAAGATAGCCAGACTCACAAAATTGCTACCATTAATGATCCTTGTCAGCATGCTTAATGTCTAGAAGACATTTCTGGAGGTCAGCAGGATCCGAGAAGATTCTGGGTTTGTGAAAATTATGTTAAGGTGGGATAGACCCAGAAAACGGTTTTGAATGGATAGGGACCTAAGCTGTTGTCTTAGGGCCAAAAAGCCTTTTCTGCTTAGAAATGTGACCTTGGCATAGTTCCAATAGCAATTGTTACCTCTCCCAGGTAAAGATTTTATTTAATGTATTTTAGAATTTCTTCTGTCTGTTGGTATCTCATCAGTTTGAAGATCACAGTTCCCTAATGTTTTTTTAACTTTTATATAATTCTGCAAAATATTTGCCTGAGGGAATTATGTGCCCTCTTTAAATCTCAAGGTTTTTAGAAAAAGAGATGCTTAAGGTATGAGGTATCCATGATTCAAGAAATTCTGCACAGTAGTTTGCAGCATCCTGTACACCTTCTGGAAGGCCGAAAAAGTGTAGGTTTACTCTCCTGCTGTGATTTTCTAGATCCCTAACTTCCAGAGAGAGAGGACAATTTATAGCACATGGAGTCATTGAGTTTCTGTGGTTTAGATCTGTCGAAATCGAGACAGCTGATGTGAGACTCTCTGTCAGTGATTCAGCTAGCTAAATATTTAAAGTCTTTCATAAGCCTTGAATGTCCATTTACATAAGATCCATGTTTGTTTTCCTGCTCTGGGCCAAATCAGGTAAAGCTATAAGTCATTCCAGGATAAGATCCATATTTATTGTTTGATCCGATTTGGATTATAGAGGTGACTCTGTCTGCGGTGGAGCAAATGTAGTTTTTTTTTATATTTCATTTCCTTCCCTCTGCTTTATGCCTTACTTAGAGGAGATATGAACAGTAAAGGTAAAACAATAGGCTCTAAGTAAGGAATACTGTGATAAATTGAGTGATAAAAAATCTGTTTCCCTGCCCACATCACCGTGGACAGGGAAACAGATCAAATGTCTGTTGCCAGCTGGCAGGAGCATTTTTAAAGGGGACTTTGTGTTTGCTCCTGCATGTGGGGAGTTTCACAACTGCTCCCTCTATGTGGAAGCAAACACAGGTTTCCCTGGCCGTGCTGGTGCATGCAGGGAAACCGCTGTGTCCCATTGGTGGGCTCCTCAGAACTAAGCTAGTAGGCCAGCCCTAGGGGATATGGTTCCCAGGGCCATTAATTACTTTAAAGTCCCCAAGGCCTTTAGAGACTTGGAGAGGGGGACCAAGATTCTCCCCTCCCCATAATGAATAATTATGGGTAGGCTCAACAGGGCCTGAGCTAGCTCGGGGAGGGGACAAACTTAGCCCCCCTCCCACTATTAAATAATTGCAAATTTAGGCAGTAAAATGCACGATGGGGCTGTGCCTGGGGGTCCCTGCACTTCCCATGCAAAGTGCATGGGCAGTGCAGGGTACCCCGAGTCCCCCTTACTGCCAGCCTTTCCATGGCAGTGTTTACCGCCATGGACAGGCTGGCGGTTGGTGACTCATAATGCCCAGGGCAGCGCTGCTTGCAGCGCTGCCCTGGGGATTATGACCGCCTGGCGGGAGCCTGACGGTATAGTGGAGGGGGGGCGGTATGGCCGTGGCTATTGCGCCACTGTCATAATACACTGGTGGAACACCGCCAGTGTACCACCCGCCGCCAGGGTCGTAATGATCCCCTAAGTGCCTCATTTAGAGTTTGACAGAGTGAGTTACTCCGTCACAAACATGACGGATATCCCATCTGTCTATTACAATTCCATCATAGCCTATGGAACGTGAAATACGGTGGACAGGATATCTGTCATGTTTGTAATGGAATAACTCCTCCACCAAACTCTAAATTAGGCCCTAAGTCTCAGGGTCTTGTAATGGCTGAAAATCAGCACACAAACTCCACAGGCGTCTGACTGAGTGAGATGGCCCAGGAGAAATAAAGTTACCAATCAGAATGTCCTTTTTTAAATTGAAGCTCCTGTGAGAGTCTTTCAAGACTCTCGCAGATGTAACCATCCAGATATCTATATTTTTTTACATTTGATTTCTCAAAAAACTACTGAATGCATCCAAATCACAAAAAGCACAATATGTATACCAACATCTAGCTTTCTACCAGATTTGATGTTATTCCGTTCTGCACTTTCTGCTGTAGCCCTGTCTAAAGAAGTCTATGGAAAATTAAAGGTGATTTTGCGTTTTGGGATCTCCTTTTTTCTCAAGCCCTGTGTTAGATATGGGGTCTTTGGTTGACAGTCAGGTTACCCCCATTCAAACAAGGACCCTCACTCTAGTCAGGGTAAAAGAAAATCACCCTCAGCTAACCCCTGCTTACCCCCTTGGTAGCTTGGCAGAGCAGTAGGCTTAACTTCAGAGTGCTAGGTGTAAAGTATTTGTACCAACACACACAGTAACTTAATGAAAACACTACAAAATGACACAACACTAGTTTAGAAAAATAGGAAATATTTATCTAAACAAAACAAGACCAAAACGACAAAAATCAGACATACACAAATCAAGTTATATATTTTTAAAGCTTAAACTCAAAACTAGCGCCTAGAAACACAAAATACTTCGATGAGGTGTTAACGCGGCGTCGTGACGGAGTCGTTCCCAACAAGCCGACACCAACGGCGCCGGACACGGAGTAGCGTAGACCCCCAAATACAGTACCTTTGATGAATAGTGAAAACAAGTTGAGGCGCGAAGTCGGGGATCACGGCGTCTGTGCGAAACGTTGAATCCGTGCACTTCGAGTGGCGTCGGTCACGACATGGTGCGGCGACTTCCACTGAGTCGCGGACTTAAGTGGGGCTGCAGCGGCATCGGGCCTGTGAACGTCATTGCATTCCAGCAAAGATCACAGAGTCGGTCGCAGGCGGCGTCACCGGATTTAGCAGCAGCATCGGTCCAAAGTCATCCGAAGTCGATTTCTTTGAATTTTTACCAGCTTTCCTTTCAAGGGCCCAGGGATGGGATAGGGCACCACTTGTCAGAGCAGGAGTCTCTCCAGAGACTCCAGGTGCTGGCAGAGAGAAGTCTTTGCTGTCCATGAGACTTCAAACAACAGGAGACAAGCTCTAAATCAAGCCCTTGGAGATTTCTTCACAAGATGGAAGACACACAAAGTCCAGTCTTTGCCCTCTTACTCTGGTAGAAGCAGTAACTGCAGGATAGCTCCACAAAGCACAGTCACAGGCAGGGCAGCACTTCTCAGCTCTTCAGCTCTTCTTCAGGCAGAAGTTCCTCTTGTTTCCAGAAGTGTTCTAAAGTCTGTGGTTTTGGGTGCCCTTCTTATACCCAATTACTCCTTTGAAGTAGGCCTACTTCAAAGTAAAGTCTCTTGTGAATGTGAAATCCTGCCTTTCCCAGGCCAGGCCCCAGACACTCACCAGGGGGTCTGCGACGGCATTGTGTGAGGACAGACACAGCCCTTTCAGGTGTAAGTGGCCACTCCTCCCCGCCCTCCTAGCACAGATGGCTCATCAGGAAATGCAGACTACACACCAGCTCCCTTTGTGTCACTGTCTAGTGTGAGGTGCAACCAGCCCAACTGTCAAACTGACCCAGACAGGGAATCCACAAACAGGCAGAGTCACTGAAATGGTATAAGCAAGAAAAATCTCACTTTCTAAAAGTGGCATTTTCAAACGCACAATCTTAAAATCAACTTTACTAAAAGATGTATTTTTAAATTGTGAGCTCGGAGACCCCAAACTCCACATGTCCATCCGCTCCCAAAGAGAATCTACAGTTTAATCAGATTTAAAGGTAGCCCCCATGTTCACCTATGAGAGGGACAGGCCTTGCAACAGTGAAAAACGAATTTAGCAATATTTCACTGTCAGGACATATAAAACACATCACTATGGCTCCGCCGCCCACCAAAGTTCCACCGGCAGAATACCGCTAGGCGGTCAGAAGACCGCCGCGGTAATTCTGAGTTTCCCGCTGGGCTGGCGGGCGACCGCCAGAAGTCCGCCTGCCAGCCCAGCGGGAAACCCCTTCCCACGAGGATGCCGGCTCCGAATGGAGCCGGCGGAGTGGGAAGGGTGCGACGGGTGCAGTTGCACCCGTCGCGATTTTCAGTGTCTGCTATGCAGACACTGAAAATCTTGGTGGGGCACTGTTAGGGGGCCCCTGCAGTGCCCATGCCATGGGGCCCCACGACACCCGTTACCGCCAGCCAGGTTCTGACGGTCAAAACCGCCAGAACCAGGCTGGCGGTAAGGGGGTCGGAATCCCCATGGCGGCGCTGCCTGCAGCGCCGCCATGGAGGATTCCTCAGGGCAGCGGAAAACCGGCGGGACACCGCCGGTTTTCCGTTTCTGACCGCCAGCCTATTGGCGGTGCATCCGCGGTCATTGGCCCTGGCGGTAGTCTACCGCCAGGGTCAGAATGATCCCCTATATGTCCTACCTTAACCATACACTGCACCCTGCCCTTGGGGCTACCTAGGGCCTACCTTAGGGGTGCCTTACATGTAAAAAAGGGAAGGTTTAGGCTTGGCAAGAAACTGCACACATAGACACTGTAGTGGCAGGTCTGAGACATGATTACAGAGCTACTTATGTGGGTGGCACAACTAGTGCTGTAGGCCCACTAGTAGCATTTGATTTCCAGGCCCTGGCACCTCTAGTGCACCTTACTAGGGACTTACTAGTAAATCAAATATACCAATCATGAATAAACCAATCATCATCACAATTTACACAGAGAGCATATGCACTTTAATACTGGTTAGCAGTGGTAAAGTGCTCAGAGTTCAAAAGCCAACAGCAACAGGTCAGAAAAAATAGGAGGCAGGAGGCATAAATATTGGGGATGACCCTGCATAAGCAAATAAGTCCAACACCCTGCTTGATGGATCACCCGTAAATGTTTAATGTACAAACTAGTCAAAAAGGTAGCAGTTTTTTTAAGGTTTCATGGAGATTCGTGAAATGGGGCAAAGGTTATCAGCACCACAAAAAATGCTTTTCCCATGTCTGGATATGTTAAAATAGCCATATGGATGTAGATATTTTTATGTACTCGAGATTATGTGTTGAATAAGGGTCTACGAAAAATATAACAGGAAACAATAAATAAATAAGTGGTATGTATATGACAATAAATGTACATAGTATGTCATAGTATGTAGGTAACATATGTATACATGAATGACTGGACATGGGTTTATGCTTTTTTGTATGAGAGAAATATATGTCAGAGTATGTAATTATGATTATAGGGTAGCTACCTGTACCCACACAAATGTTTTTATGCGTACTATAAGAGTACAACAATATATTTAGACAAACCATGTACATAGGGGTATGTATGGGTTTAAACCTTGTAAAAATAAATACCTATGCATAATATGTATATGTGTGTTTGCAAGTATGTATAATATATGTATGTATTTACATGCTAGTGTACATCTACATACAAGTATGTATTATTTTTTTACTAACAAACAATAAATTAAAAACAAAAATATACCACGTACCTCTGTCTCTCCTTCCACTCTTTGACTCATCCAAAATCGTTCTAACTACAATGGATTCCCAAACATGGTTTCTAGACTCTTCTCTTTCTCTATCAAGGTCATCCAACCAGCTCACAAAAACATCTCACATCTTTCCTTTACTAATCCACTTCAAAGAACCTATAACTTTTTAAAAGTCTATAATCAATGCATGAAATCCCAACCAAGAGCACAAACTTAACACATCTAATCCCACATGGAAAAGGAAGCACACAATTACTTCTGGAGTAGGAGATCCATGCCCAAAAAAGCTTCAACACCTAGTCAGGCATAGTAAGAGCTATACAAATAAAGGTTACAATTACAGTTACAATGTGTTGCAGTTCGTAACTATGAAACATCCTGGCATAGCCGTAATGGAGGAAATAAATCAACAGGATACTGGCAGCAGGCATGAAATTGGTCTGGTGTCATGGACTAATACCCTGGAGGTGTGGACTGTGCTGCAGGCTTTTCTAGACAAGTCCCAACAGAAAAAAATTGATTAAGCCAAATGGGGTTGGCCTATGAACAAAATATGATACAAGATTTCTAGCCAGGTGGGGATGACTGAAATTAATTACAGTGCAGTTTTCTAATAGGATTTTGGCAAGGTTCTTATCCAAGCCACTCTGTGTAGTAATAATATTTAACTATGATTTAAAATGTTAAAATCTGAATGATTATTCAACAAATGGGATAACTTATTCTTCAACTGAGTAGTAGACTCTGTTACAGGAGTAACAACAGGATATTAGCCAATATGACAGTATAAATGCAGGCTTCATGGGCAAATTCAAGATGGTGGAATGGATTAAAGAAGTAGAGACCCATGTAGTTCCATATTTAAAAAAAAACATCCATAATGATTTAATTACGTCTGAGGGATCTTGTTTTCTGAGCCATTGTCATTATTTAAATTTAAAGTGGAGGATTTGGCAAACCAAGGATTTAATTGCTCACTTAGGAGTCACCCAGTCGCCAAAACAGTGGTTGAAATTGAAGAGCACACATGTGCCATGGGCATATTAGACTTGAGTATTGTTGTAGGGACTAATTTAGGAAGCTTTGCCAGTTGTCCTTCAATACTACTTAGCAACTTTCCTGTATCAAGCCTTTGAGTCTAGAGTAAAATGATTCAATTGATAGATCCTCCAAAAAGATAGTAAAAGGAGCATTACGTAAGGGGAAAGTCCCAACATTTTCCAAAGGTTTCAAGACGCAGGTGGCCCATAATTATCTTGCCTGCAGGCCCAGCTATGTTTAAGGTCTAGAGAGGTCTAAGTAAGAGTCTAAAACATAGTCCTCACTGGACAGAAAAGTTACAGCTGGGTGATTATCATTCCACCTTGGGTCAGAATGGCTTAGACAATGGGTAAATCCAGAATTTTTTGTATTGTACTGTTAACCTCAATGGAAAGGCACATCTCTGCAAGTGTAATATCCTTTGAGATAATTCCTACTGTGCTTTCCAAAAATGAATGAAATCTTTAAGGTTGGGGTTTATTTTTCCAAGGCCTCCAATTTTCACTTAGCCGTTCCTTGGAATATGGCCCTACCTGCAGGGTCACCACCAAAACTTTTGCCTTTCTCCTCCTATTTTTTCTGACTTCGTTTTTGTTGGCTTTGGGACTCTGTGAACTTTACCACTGCTAACCAGCACTACAATGCTTGTGCCCTCTCATTAAAACATGGTAATATTGGCTTATCCCCATTTAGCATATTTAATGTACTTGTAAGACCCTAGTAAAGTCCAATACCTGTGTGCAGGGCCTGTGAATTAAATGCTACTTGTGGGCCTGTAGCACTGATTGTGCCACCCACGTAAGTAGCCCTTGAACGATTACTCAGACCTGACGTTGCAGAGTCCATGTGTGCAGTTTTATACTGCCATGCCGACCTGTGAAAATAACCCTTTTACCAGGCCCAAACCTTCCTTTTTAAAACATAGAATTCACTCCTGAGGTGGGCCTGGTACAACCTAGGCAGCCAGGATGTACGTAAAAGGCAGGACCTGGTCTTGGTAGTGATTTCCCAAAGTTGCAAGGCCTATTGCTCACATTGGATAACATTGGGATTAACTTATTACATTTTATCAGTGTAATTCACAATCTAGAAGAGATAAACTTTTTAAAGTCGGTGTCTCCGGAATCACAATTTACAATCAGAAGTTGTGGTGAAGTCCAATCTGAAATCACAGGTCTGAAAATGTCACTTTTAGAAAGCTGGCTTTTCCTACTTTAACAATTTGGCACCTGCTGCCTGTTTCTGATCTCTTGTCTGCGGTCAGTGACAGATGGGCTTTGTGTATTCCCCCTAGACAGCCACACACTATGGGAGCTTAGATGTGACTTCATGGGCCATCCTGTGAGGATGGGAGGGAAGTGCTGGTCACAGCCTCACTTACACTTGGACAGGCTGTGTCCTGTCTCCCCACAAACGGCTGCATAATCCCCTTTAGTGAGTCTGAAACCAGGGCAGGTAGAGCAGGACCACTGTGTACTTCAAAGGCTTGTCTTTGAAGTCTCCCTGACTTCAAAGATCTAACTTGAAATTAGTATTGCACTTCTGACACCATCAACTCAGTACGTTTCTGGCCCTGTGAAGGCTCTGCCAAGAAAAGCAGCTGCGCTGCTGAAGAACCACCCTTCAGTTGGACTGCTGCTTTGCTGGGCTCCTTCCTTACTGTGCTTCCCTGATGCCTACTGCTCTTTGTTGCCTGGGTGAGAAGGACTGGACCTGCCTCACTTGAACCCAGGGTGACTCCAAGGGCTAGCTGGATGGCCTCCTGATCTGAAAACTCAGGGACATAAAATACTTCCAACCACCCTGCTTCTGCACCTGGACTCTGCCATCTGTGAGTCTGCCCTGCCAAGTGATGCCACCCCAGTCCTGGACCCTTGGAAGTGGGCCTAAGGTGTTTGCTCCAGCAGAACCAATGCGTTCTCTGCTGCAAGAGCAGAACCGGCGGGTTGCTGCTGCTGAATGGACCATAAACGGCACATTGCCACCAATGCATGGGTCAGAACGAATGGAACAGACTTGCATCACTGCACCTAGGGACCAGTGCAACAGCTTTGTAACCACCACTGCGTGATACTTTGTCTAGTGCCAGCTCCCCACATCCCCCGTCGACAGCAGCCTTGATGACAACACTGAAACCCTGCATTGCAGCTTCACGACTCATTGGAGCCAACACATCACCTCAACTGAGCTGAACCTCATACCACAGCCTCACCGCATCTTGGGACCAACTTATCCCCTCAGCTGCATGACATATCTATGTTTTGGACCCACACAATGCTCTGCAGCCATGATTTAAGGTACTTTGGTTTGGCAAGTCTAACTAGGTCCCTAAAGCCGGCCCGTCCTCCATCATGGTCGGCCTGAAGTTTTGACTTTGTCCCAGTCTGGTGTGACCAGATAACCCCGGTTGGCACTTTTGCTTTTCAGTGCTATTTTATAGTTTATCTTCAAAAATTCATAACTCAAGTTCTAGTCATTGGATTTTTGTCATTTTGGTCTTATTTATTCAAATCTTTTTAGCCTGGTGTGGTGGTTTTCCTGATTTACTGTTTGAAGCACTGCACAAATACTTCATGCATTGCATCTGAGTTAAACCTGACTGATCTGTGCCAAGCTACTAGTGTCAGGGCCACCCCAGTCTTGATGGCCCGATTACTGTGGCCCCTTTAATCGGTGGCGTGCATAGCTTATAAGGCTGTGCGCTGCACCCTGAATGACTGCTTGTCATATTTCCTGTTCCTGCCCCAGTGCGCTCTGCCTTTGTGTTCTTCGGTTTCCTTACCTTTCTTCCCCTTGTTTGCTTTAGGATCCTCAGCGTTCTTCCTTCCATATGCGTGCCCTTCTCAGCCGTCTGCAGTTTCGTGTCAGCTTTTGTTGTGTCAGGCTTCTCGTTCGTGGCTTCTTCGCAGACTCTTAAAACTGCAGCAAGGACAACAAAGAAATCTCAACAGTATTATCCTCACATTTGATAACCTGCTTAAGGCTATCCTTTAATTGGGAACTACTTATCTGATATATCATTAGGTACTTTGATAACCTGCTGACTTAATAATTTTCTGCTGGTTCCTGAACTTGGTTATGATTATTCTGTTAGCTTAGAAAGACATAATTTAAAAGACACATTATTCCTGTTGTATAGTTGAAAAAGACTGACAAGTGATTTACTTGAAGTAGACAGAAATATTATTGTGTAATATGCATTTCATTCTCATAAGTATTTGAATTATTTTGTTTCCTGCACATATAAATACAAGTAACCTCTAGTGAAGGTACTCTGCTGACAAACGTAGGTATGTGACATAGTACATAACATACTGATGTATTCTCAGATGAATTGTGTATTATTGTTGTGTAACCAATTTGCATATTTAGCTTATCTTGCAGGTACTGGTGAATCTTCATCGGAACACCCTTAACATCACTAAGGAGGAAGGGACACTAGTTAACTAGTCATTAGTAAGCACCCTGTGCACATGATATGTTACATAGGAATACTCGAATACTGAACCTTGTTATTGTTTTGTAGATACTGTAGCTCAACACTCTGGAGGCCATCGGGCTGAAATCTGGTATCTACATATGCCAACTGGTTGTCCCTTCATTCTAACAGTCAGATCAGACCTTCTTTCGAGGGTCTTTTCTGCTTGATGTGGAAAAGGGAATTGTTTTCATGCACATTTCACTCTTGTGAAAAGGTGAGAGCCTGGCAGAAAAGCGAGCCCGAGGTAACAGTTTTGCCTGGGCACACAGATCGCCCTAGCTGATTTGCCTCATATGATAGGCAAACTACACCAAGAGACACAATCACTCGCACAGAGAGTAGATGTTTTAGTAAGGAAATCAAACCTCGCTTCCAGCATTTCAGATGTAGTCCAGGAAGGGAAACCCACAGATGGCACTTCTGCTCAATATGCTGTAGCTGGTTCTAGTACGGGTTTGAAGCTCCTGTAATCCATGTCACAACTCCACCTGCTATTCCCTTCGCTCCTACTGAACGAGTTTCTGGGAACCCTACGACTTTTGTGACTTTTATTAATCAATACCAATTACACTTCATGAGTAAGCCTGCTTGTTTCCCAAGCATTCAATATATGGTTAGCCTTCATACTATTCTATTTAGGAGGACCAGCTGCTTTAGTTGAGAGAGACGATCCTTTGGTATACAAGTATTCGGCCTGTAAGGCAGAGTTAGAAAGATTGTGTGGTCGTCATACATTTATTCAAGACGTAGACACAAACTTGCTGAACTTACGTCAAGGAAACATGGACTTATTGACTTATATAACTACGTTCAATAGATTAGTGGCAGAGGCGGGTTGGCCTGAGAGTAAACAAAGCTCCTTGTTCTACAGAGGATAACGAGATGACTTAAAAGATCTCCTGGCTCAGGTAGTAGACCTCCCAGAAAATTGTAGTGAGTTTATAGACCTGGTAGTGAAAATGGACTATTGTTTGGCGGAACGTGGGCGAGAGACGATCAGAAACAAGGTTGGTGGTATCTAGGGAAAAAAGGCCAGAGCCTGAAAAAACGACGAAGCTGAACCCATGCAGACAGGGAGCCTTAAAGGTCCACTAGGTGAAGAGGACATAGGGTAATAATGGTTTGTCTCTACTGTGGGAACAAGGGACATTTCTTACATGACAATCCAGTAAAACCGAAAAGAAAGGGAGAGCCAAGAAACTAGAACATCAGGAACCTGGGAAGGCGAGCATTTTCAGTGTTCAGACAGACGTAGCCTCACACACTCTAGCTCAGACATCTTGCATACAATCATAATGTCATCTGTTTTTGACTGCTCACTTATCTTGGAATGACGGCTCCATAGAAATGCAGTGGCTGGTAGATTCGCGGGGCACAGGGAACGTCATTGATCTATCTTTCGCTTCTTGTTATGATATTCTAAATGAACTGAAAGCCCAGGTTCATTAATTCAAGACTATTGATGGCAGTGCCTTACAGTCAGGCCCCATAACACACTCTACCACTGCTGTATGGCCCACCTTATTGGGAAATCACACATAGACTATTAAATTTGATCTGATTCAAGCTCCGTATTCCCAGGCTATCTTGGGAATACCATAGCTAGAGTCCCACAATCCAAATATTGATTGGCAAAAACGTACTGTTACTTTTAGTTCTTCTTTTGTAGAGAATATTGTATGACTGACATTCCACGAACATCTTAAAAAAGAGTAGCCGCTACTTAAGCGGGAGTAGGTCCTCAGAAGTCTACATGCTATCAAGACCTAGTGATGTCTTTATTAAACAAGAAGCTACAACCCTTCCCCTGCATCACCGATATGACTGTCAGATTGATTTGATCCCAGGGGCTGTATACCATGTAGTAGGATTAATGCGTTGACTGAGAAAGAAAATATTAATCTGAGGGAATATCTTGATAAATTGTTACAGATAGGATTTATCAGACCTTCTTGTTCCCCAGCATCTTCCAATTTATTTTTAATACCAAAAAGGTGAGTTGCATACTTGTATGATTACAGAGCCCTTAATGATGTCACCATGAAGAATCACTATTCTCCACCTCCTATTACTAGCTTGTTAGATGAAGTAAAGGATGTACGGGTGTTCACTAAATTGGATCTGAGGGGGACCTAACTTTTGGTATGAGTTAGAGAGGGTGGTAAATGAAAGACAAACTTCTGTACCAAGTTTGGTCTGTATGAATACTTGCTAATGCCCTTTGGACTCTGTAATGCCCCTGCAGCTTACCAGTTTTTCGTAAATGAAGTTGTAAGAGATGTTTTGGATATCTGTGTAGTGGTATATCTTTTTTTGAAATCTGTTCATTTGTGTTTACAAACATACAACAAAAACAGAGAGACAGAGACTGTATATATGCACAATTAAAGCTGTTATGGCAATACCATTGTGAAATCACTTCTGACTAGGAGAGAATTAGGAGACATTGTGAAGCCAAAAGTAGGGAAGAGGAATGTGTGGCAGAACAGTGTTTAAATTAGGTCCGCAGTAACATCAACTTATAAAAGTACTGGGTTAGAGAGAAAGGCGAGGGGAATGGGGAGGAAAAAAGTTGAAAAGGATGGGCACAAAGGAGGGGGGCAGATAAACTTAGCAAGATAACAGCAAGAGAAGGAAAATAAAATAGATAACATTGTTCAGGCTGTTATCATGAAAAGTTTGATGCTGGCCATGTTGCAATTATGGGGGTCCTTCACGCCAACCCATGTATGAATGTGTATAATGTGGAATCTTAAAAAATGAGGTGGGGTGCATCAGAGGAACGGTTCTAATGCCTTCAATTTCGGCAGAGTAAAGCATGTGAATTCTATATGTGAAAAGTAGGAAGGTAAATGGTTCCATATCCTACTGAATTGAGCATCTGTGCCTGCCAATTTGTTGGAGAGTTGTTCTAGGGCCATCACGTACCAAAGACGGAGTGATCCATTGTGCCAGGGATGGGGGTTCATCTGCTTCCATGTCAATGCAATCAGTTGCCTTGCAGATGGTAACATGTAACTAATGAGTACCCAATCAGTGCTCGTCAGCTGTTGCGGACAAAGGCCCAGGAGATAGTATGAGTAGTAAAAGGGAGAGGGTAGTCAATCACTGAATTGATATGACTCGGGAAATCTTTCCAGAAAGTGTGAATAAGAGGACCGGCCCACAATATATGGACAAAGTGGCCCACCTCAATGTTACATCTCAAGCCTAGTGTAGATGCACTAGGATATATAGCAGCCAAGGTGGCTGGTGTGTAGTACCATTGGTAGATGAGTTTCTATGCTGTTTCCCTCAATGAGAGACTGCAATAGATTTCAGGGATGTCTCACCAGAGGGTGCCCCACTGTTTGGTTGTGATCTCCTTTGGCATTCTTTTGTTCCAGAGTGATTAAGGCGGTATATCTTGATGATATCCTAAATTACTCATCCACTATAACAGAACATCAGAAGCATGTAAGAGAGGTATTACAGAGACTGCAGGAGAATACACTCTATGTGAAATTGGAGAAGTGTTAGTTCCATGTACCCAAAGTTTCCTTTTTAGGGTATGTTCTATCGTCACAGGGAGTTGGTATGGGCCCTCATAAAGTTATGGCTATTTTGCAGTGGAAGTCTCCGAAGTCAGTAAAAGAAGTCCAAAGGTTTCCAGGATTCGCCAACTTTTACCAATCGTTCATAGATCACTTTTCCTATGTGCTTTCCACTATTACTCATCTCTTAAAAAAAGGAAAGGTGTATCTCTCGACTGAGGCAGTGGAGCAAGCTTTCCAACAACTCAAAAAGGTATTTTCCATTGCTCCTAATCTGCAACACCCTAATACCTCCCAACCATATAATGTGAAGACGAATGCTTCTAATATTTCAGTGGGTGGTGTTATCACAGAGAAACAAAGAAACTGGTCAGCTGCACCCTGTAGCTTATTTTTCACATCAGCTTAACCAAGCAGAAGTAAAATACTCTATAGGAGACTAAGAACTATTGGCCGTTAAGAATGCTTTTGAGGAATGGCGACATTACCTAACGAATGCCTTACATACAGTCACTGTAATTACTGATCACAGGAACTTAAAGTTTATGAAATCCACCAGGGTCCTATCCATAAGACAGTTAAGCTGGACTCAGTTTTTCACTGCTTACAATTTTGTGATACAGTTCAAATCAGGCAGACATCATGGAAAGATCATTGCCTTATCTCATCTGGGATATGAAGTTGAAGGGCAAAAAACAGAATCCCGTTTGATCATACCCTCAGACAGAATCCTAGGCCTTAATTGTTTCTGAAGAGTCTTTTCTGAAGGCGGTAGTAGCAGCACAGCGTTCCAGTGAAGCACAGAATATTATACAAGGGCAAGACAGCAAGTTAATCAATTATGTATATTTTATACAGAATAACTTAGAATACCCTGATTGAATTACAGCAATTGGTCCTACTGTGGTGTCACACACAGCTATTAGCAGGAGATCCATGTAAAAAGAAGACTATTAAACTAGTTTACCGACATTTTTGGTGGGCCACATTAGTATCTGACACTAAATGCTTTGTACAAAGATGTACCTTATGTGCTTAAAATAAAGATATACATCAAGCACCAGCAGGGTTATTACATCTATTGACTACACCTCCACATCCATGGCACACACTTTCTATGGACTTTATAACTGATCTACTAAAGGCAGATCAGGGGAACACCACACTACTGGTTAAAGTAGATCTATTTTCCAAAAGGGTGCATTTTATACCCCTGCCAGGGTTGCCAACTTCTAAACAAGCATGTGCAATCAATGGGTCTTGCATTTGCTCGAGTTAGAGCGATTAGCATTGTAAACTCCTAAGTGGACTTTTCTTGCCAGAAGGGAGCCGATTTAAAATGCCACACTATGAGCGTGAAGGAGACTAATCAGAACAAAAAGACCTGTCCGGTTTCGTCTTTGCATAGTAATAAAAAAAAGCTATTGTACTGTGTAAAACCTTGAAATCACGAAGGATCACTAGGATAAACAATAAAATTAAACTGGTAGTCATGAAAAGTGCTCAATTACTGCCCGGCGAGATTGCACTGCATAAGAAATGGAAAAGAAAAAGTAATTTAGAAACCATGTGGAAAACATGGAGACTTGTATGTTGTCAGTAGTTGGCCGGTGTGCTCGAGGAGGGCTAAACACAGGAAAAGGCAAAACTTACGCATGCCTTTCACTAATAAAATCATGCAAATTTTAAAAGGTAGGCCTACGAACCAACAAAACTGATTGGCATGACATGGGCGTGGTTAAAAGCCCACAGAGAGATTACAACAGTGTACAGAGCACTTGTGCGCTCAACCCTAAAAACAAGCAGATGTCTTTTAAAAATCCATTTTGAATTTGCACGGTTTACCATGGGTGGTTGTGTCTGATTGGGGCCTTCAGTTTGTCTCAAGGTTTTTAAAGTTCCTGTGTAAGGAATTTCAAGTAGAGGTTAATTTGTTCTACTGCACAGAACAAAGACTTACACCAAGCACTGGCAGGTTTATTACATCCATTTCCTACACCTCCAAATCCATGGCATTCACTTTTTATGGACTTTATAACTGATCTACTAAAGACAGATTAGGGGACCACCACAATGTTGGTTACAGTATATCTATTTTCCTAAAGGGTGCATTTTATACCCCTATTAGGGTTGACAACTTCTAAAAACTAGCAGACGTCTTTTTACAATCCATTATGCGTTTGCATGGGTGGTTGCATATGATGGCGGCCCTCAGTTTGTCTCAAGTTTTTTGGAAGTTCCTGTGTAAGGAATTACAAGTAGAGGTTCATTTGTCTACATTCTATCACCCCCCAGACAGACGGTCAGACTGAGAGGGTGAATAAGTGTCTGAAACACTATATTAGATCTCAGATATTAAGTGATACAGCAGAGTGGGACAAATACCTTTGGGCCGTTGAGTTCACTTATAACAATGTTCAACATAATTCCACAAAGGTTTCTCCATTTCATTGCAAGTATGGTTTGCATCCTCATTTTTTGTTGCTCCCCTCTTCTCCTAATACAGAGGTACCTGCACTTCAGGAGCACATAGAACAGATTAAGTACATTTAACTAATACCACACACCAATTTAGAACTAGCTAAATAAGTGATTAAACTAACTGCAGATTCACATCATAAAGGCAATCCAGATTAACAAGTATGGATTATCAAATTGGGGATCAGGTATGGCTTTCCACACAACACTTCAATCTAAAAGGGCCTCGAAAGCTCCAACCACGGTGCATCAACCCTTTTTTGGCAAAATCAGTGATGTAACCATGAATTTGAAACTGCCTTCTTATTTTCCAGTGCACCCAGTGTTTCATGTATCTTTGTTATAACCTGTTATTACTGGTACAGTGTTTCCACAAAAACCTGCAGCTTTTGTGATAGATAATAAACGTGAATTAGAGGATGAAGCAATTTTGGACTATATATGGATATGTCATAGTCTGCATTATCTGACTCATTGGAAAGTTTACAGATCAGAGGACCGCACATGGGAACCTGCCTGTAATGTACACCTCCTGTTTGGTACGGATATTCCATCAGCGTTACCCATACAAATCCAAGCCTGTGGCGAGAGCCATATGTGGGGGGTGTAATGTCGGGCAAGCCTCAGACTCAACGACCTGGCTACTGTGGCCCCTTTAATGGGTGGAGTGCAATCCTATAAGGCTGTGTGCTTCACCCTGAACGACTGCTCCTTGTTGTAGAATGTTCTTGCACCCTTACCGGTTTCCTGTTCCTGCTCCAGTGTTTCCACCATTGTGCTCTGCCTTCAGGTTCTTTGGTTTCCTTACCTGTCAGCGTGTGCGTTCAGCTACTCATATGTGCCCGGATCGTCATGTCTCTCTTCTCCGGATTCACTTCAGGATCCTCGGCATTCTTCCTCCTGACATCCGACGTCCTCGGCGACCTGCAGTTCCGTGTCAGCATCGGTTGCATCAGGCTGTTGTATGGTTCCTTCGCAGACTCGTAAAACTGAAGCAAGGACAACAGGAGAACTCTCAACTGCATTCTACTCACATTTGATAAAACGCTTAAGGCTGTCCTTTAATTGGGAACTATTTATCTCATGTATTATGAAGTACTTTGCTAACCCACTTACTTCATTTGCTGCTGGTTTCTGAGCCTGGAAAGACAATTTAAAGGACATCATTCCTGTGGAACAGTTGAAGAAGACTGACAAGTGATTTACTTGAATTAGACAGAAAGGTTAGTGTGTAATCTGCATTTCATTCTCATAAGGAGTTGAATTATTTTGTTTCCTGCACATATAGATAGAAATAACCTCTAGAGGAGGTACTCTGCTGACAAGCTTAGGTAGGTGACGAAGATAGGAGACAACATACTGATGTATACTAAGATGAATTGTGCATTATTGTTAGCTTGTCTTGCAAGTAGTGTTGAATCTTTATCAAAACACTCATAACATCACTAAGGAGGAAGAGACACCAGGATACTAGCTATCAGTAACCAGCTTGTGCACATGATATGTTACAAAGGAATATTTGAATACTGACTCTTATTATTTTGTAGCTAGTGTAGCAGCTCACCTCTCTGGAAGTCATCGGTCCTAAATCCGGTTTCCACATCTACCCACTGGTTGTCACTTTGTCCTGACAGGTCAGGCCTTCTTTTGAGGGTCTCCCTAGCTGGGAAGTAGGGTATGTTCACGTGCCCAGTTTACCCCTGCGAAAAAGTGAGAGTCTGAAAACTAGGGGGTGAACACCCTGACTAGGAATGTTGTGGCTGCTTGACCAAAGCTCATACCCAAGTCAACCATCAGCCCAATTTCTTTACACAACCTTTGCCCAAACATTCTTGGGGTGAATTGGAGTAAAGGGGGTAGGTAGGACGGCCTCTTTTAGCCACTGATGGGCAAAGATGGGCCCATTCTTAGCCTATTCTTTCCCGAAGCACAGCACTACACCCCCACCTCCACTTTCTTCCTCATCTTAATCATACAAAGGTTTTATGGGGCTTGCAGCTCTCTCCTCTCTTAGAGTTTTTCAAAAGTAAAAAGATGAAGTTAATGGTGGTTGCAAAACTGTGCACATTTTCAAATGGCTAGAGTGGAGATCTACTGAGGAAAGCAAACCAAATATAAATGAGGCCGAGATACCACAACCTAATAGAAGAACTTTGGCTTTACAGGTATGCAACCAAAGGCAGCTCTAAAGCATTCAACTTTCAACATTATTAAGGCAGTCAATGGTGCACTGGCATTTGTTGTCTGGTAAATGTTACAATCATCCTAGCGTCATAAGTATACATGTAATCATTGCAAAAATGTATGCAAGGAAGACAATGAAAAGGGAAGGCAACAATGATCACACTTGTGGTTATACAGGAATTAGATATGTGTTGATAGAAAGGACGGCAATTTTACTTGGTGGAACTTGGTAGATAAATATGAAAGTAAACCTTTAAATTGGATTAAGTTAGAGTTATGAGGGGACAGTTACCTGTCCAAGAGATACATTAATAAATGGTGGCCCTGATTTATACTTTTTGATGCAAAACTGCACTAACACAGTTTTGCACCAAAAAGTTTAGCACCAGCTTGCACCATTTCTGAGCACCAGCTAAGCACCATATTTATGGAATGGTGCAAGTCGGTGCAAAGGGTAGGCTAGCCTAAAAAAATAAAATGACGTTAGACGGGTGGGGCTGGTGGTATGGAAAAAGCGAGTTTTGCACCACAAAATGGCGTTAGGCAGGTTAGAGTAAAAAATGACCCTAAACAGCCTAGCATCATTTTCTGATGCAAGACCATCCATACCACATGACTCCTGTCTTAGAAAAGACAGGAGTCATGCCCACCATCCCAATGGCCAGCACAGGGGACCAGGGTCCCCTGGGCATGGCCATTGCACCATATGCCATGTACCATGTAGGGGGGCCATTTCAGTGTCCCCAGTGGCACTTAAAAAAATAATAATACGTATACTTACCTATTGTTGGAAAATGGGTAATTGGTAAGGGCAGGTAAGTACCTACACTTAGCAATAGGCCACTAACCTCAACTTAGGTCCAATTAGGTCTCAGTAAATTAAACCTCGCTCAACCCTTGGTAGCTTGACAACGAGCGACAAGGCCTAACTTAGGAGACAAAGCATAAAGCATTCAAATATCACAAAACAGTAATTAAATAAAACACAGGAAACAGTTTAAAAATCCAAAATCAATTTATTAAAATAGGAAATATTTTTAGCTTTAAAATGACACCAAATCGAATAAAACCGGATAAGGGGAACCAGAGTTATGAATTTTTAAAGAATTAATGCTTTCTAGTGCATATAAATAAAAAGTGCCAATCTGGTCATCTGGTCACACCTTGACCGGGGCAAAGTCAAAGTTTAAGGCTGACCATGATGGAGCCCGGCTCGGCTACAGCCCGCGGGAGACCTCGGTCAAAAGTTTACCTTAGGACTTTGTCGTTTTTCTAGAGATTTTCTGCAGCGGGACAAACCTACCAGTCCAATCCAACCTCCTGGAACTCTTCCTCGAATACGCATCTAAGGAGCCCTCGGTGGAGATTTTTACCTTCGGACTTGGTGGTTTTTTCGAGGTGAAAATCCTTCGACCGGGGCAAACCTGAATCTTGATCCTACATCCTTGGAGCCCTCTTCGGATACACTGCCTGGGAGACCCGGTCAACTTCCTACGTTCGGACGTAATCACTTTTTTAGAGATTTTCCTCAATGGGACGAACCTGCACGTCAGGCCAGGTCACGGTTGAGGCAAGCCAGCTAGAGTTGCTGTGGCAGATTGGTCCCTCTATGGAGCTTTTTTCCAAAAGTTCTCCAAACTTCTCCAAACTTCTGGATCTGCTTCCAGATGTTCTTCTAAGGTTCTTTTGAGGTCCACAGCCCACCCCAAGGATCCAGAAGCTCTGAGATGCTCCTTGAGGGTGTGGACTACAACTCATAAAAATGCACCTGGTGCAAACTCCTTTTTGGCCACTGGACAGTGGTCAGCTGGTTGGTTTCTTCAGGAGTTGGTGCAGGGAACTCTGGTTAGCAATTTCTCACATGTAGCAACCAGGGAGTCCCTCCTTGAACCAGTTGAAGTCAGGCAAAGTCCTTCTTGTGGTGAAGCCCAAGTGTGCAGCTGGTGCAGTCCTCCAGAGTGCAGTGTCCAGGTGCAGGTCAAAGGTCCAGCAGGGCAGTCCTTCTTCTTCTGTTGTTCTTCCTGATAGGGATCTGGTCGGGAACTGCGGTGTGGGTGCAGGTCTGCTAGTTTTATCCTTGCTTCTAGGTGAAAAGCAGGGGAGTCCTTGTTCTCCAATCAGGGGCAGGGTCCTCCCCCCTGTGATAACCACTTCCTGGGAAGTGTGGCAAAAATCAATCCCAGGGAGCAACATTCCTCAAAAATCCATCATGGCTGAAAGTGATTTTTGGAGGTTACATCTGGCTGAGCCCACCCACTGGTGTGGCTAAAAATCCTAAACACACTCCTCTCCTGCTCTCTCCTAATTTAATCAAGGGGGCACCTAATTGTCTGGGTTTGCAGGATGTAAGGGTATTACTGGGTTACTCCAAATGTCCTTTCCTGCCTTTGAAGACCAGTTTAGCAGCCCTGCCCCCTTCCTGCTTCCCCATCTGCTGAGGGAAGATCTCCTTCCCCAGGCTCATCTCTTTGTGCTGAGTCAGGCCACTTCACACCTCATCAAGGAAGCCTGGCCAGGCTGCCAGAGGCTGGCCAATCAGAGCAAACCAGCAAAAACATAGCAGGGCTGAAGTTGGCTACTTGTCAGGTAAAGTTTAAAACTCTTTACCTGAACAAATTATATTAAATCCCACAACTGGAAGTTGTGGGATTTATAATAACAATTAATTTGATACAAAACGTGTAGTATTTGTTACTTAAGGGGATTTTTAAAATTAAAATAAAGTCTCCCCATTCTAGTCTATGGAGGCCTTTCACTACAATGAGGGAAACATAAATTTGGCTGTTTTACCTCACCAGGGCTTATACAACTATTTTTATAAGGTCCCTGCTTATAGTTACATGGCACCCAGCCCTAGGGGCACAGAGGGCACACCTTAGGGGTGACATATGTAAAAATTAGGTAGTTTAAGACTTTGAAACTACTTTTAATTCCAAAGTCGAATTTGCATGTAACTTTAATTCAAAAGCAGCCAGAAAGGCAGGCCTGCCTTTAGAATGCACCTATGGTTGCACTACCTATGCTAGGGTCCCTAAACCTACATGCCCTACCATATATTAGGGACTTATAGGTAGGTTGACTTGCCAATTATAATTAGCCTAATTTGCATACTGATTTCACACAGAGCACAGGCCCTGGGACTGGTTAGCAGTACCCAGGGCACCATCAGAGTCAGGAAAACACAAACACAAAGTGAAAAATGGGGGCAAAAAGTTAGGGGGCCTCTGCAATCAGCCCTGTTTTCTCACACAAGCCCCCCCCCCAGCCCACACGCCCAGGAGACTCAGCCCAACCCTGGGAGAGTCTTCCTGGCTTTTTAGGTGAGGAAGTCAGTGAAGAAAACTGGCTGTCCCTTTGCAGGGCCTACTCTGCCTTACATCCTCCTGTCATGGTCACTCCCTCTAGGTAGTGAACCCATCCCAACAGTGAAAGGACCCATCTTAAACTGAAACTTCCCTCTAAGGGGGTCTTCCTCCTCTCTCTCTGCAAACTTGGTTAGTGAGGTGCCCACCTCCCCTATCCCTAACTTTGCTAGGGCAACACCTAGCTTCCCCAAAGAGGTCACCCAACACTTGAGCAACCCCACCATGACCAACAGTGTCAGGGGGCCTACTTTGCTTTTGGCCCTGGGGTCTGACTCCCAGGCCAAGTGCAGTACTGCCAGGAAAGCTAGCACCCAGCAGAGGCTACTGACAGCTGCCATCACCCGGAACCACACCCTAAGCTCTCCACTGACAGGTGGCTGAGCTGCTTTAGGGGCAACTGTGGGGTCCTGGCACCCCTCTTGCTGCCTAGAGTGGGGAGCTACCACCTCCTGTGGCAAACACCCTCCTTCCACTCTCCCTTCTGTCAGTGCACGGGCAACACCCAGCATCTGGACAGCTGTCTGACTACTCAGGACTTCCTTGGGGTCAGGTGAGGCCTCACCAGTGCCAACTCTGGGCTCCCGACCTACTGGGGCAGAATGCCTTTGGCTACCTGGAGCTCTCTTTAAGAGTGGCCTACCCTTCCTTTTCTTCTTACCTTTTCGTGGGGACCCCTGTCACCTAACTGTAGGGACTCACCTGGACTTTGGGTTGGGAGGGCGCCCTGGGCGACCGCCCCATCTCGGAGCAGACTCACCTCTGGGAGGTCCTTGCCCAGGATGCAATCTAGGGGGTGGTCAGCGCTGACTACCACCCTAAACCAGCCAAGGAAACCCTCCTTCTCTAGGGGCACTATAGCTACGGGTTTGGAGGCTGTGGCTATCCTAACTTTCCTGGTCTCTCCTGGCACATACATGTCTGGGGTCACTAACCGGTCACTCACTATAGTGTGACTGGCACAGGTGTCTCTCAGGCCAGAGGTAGGGATCCCATTCACCTGAATGGGGTGAAAGTGCCTACTCCCACCCTCAGGGATCACCAGCTTACCATCTGGTCCTGGTCCCATCCCAATGCTAGGAGGACTTCATCATCTGAGGAGTCCTCCTCCATGGCTACACTGGACAACCCAGTGCTAACCACCTTCTTTGGACATTCCACATCTCCTCTGAAGTGACCTGTCTTCTGACAGTCAAAGCAAGCCTTACTGTCCAAGAGCTTTTTTAACCCAGGGTCTCCCTGTCTCTGCTTGTATGAGTGGGAGTGGGATTTACTCCCCTCCTTCTTAGGGTTCTGGGGTACAGAGGGAGTCTCTGTTAGGGTTTACCACCTCCCTCCTTTGGTTTTTGTGGATCTGAGCCCCTCTTCTTGGAGTCTCCCCCTGGGACTTGACAACCACCCTGGTTCTCAACCACTCATCAGCTGCCTCCCACAGCTCTCTAGGGTTGGTCAGCTTAGAGTCCACTAGATGCTGGCGTAACCTTTCTTGGATACAATTGGTCGAGATGTGCTCTCTCATGATCAGATTGTATAACCCCTCATAAGTATTTACTTTGTTACCATGAATCCAGCCCTCTAGTGCCTTAAGTGAGGTATCTACAAAGTCAACCCAAGACTGGGTATTGACCTTCTGGGTGTCCCTGAACTTCATCCTATACTGCTCTTGGGTCAGACCAAACTTTTTAGTTAAGCATCTCTTCATACTGGGGTATGAATCGGCCTCCTCCCCCTCAAGGTTAGGAGCCTATCCCTCACAGAGTTGGGAACCAACTTCCAAAGAAATGAACCCCAGTACTGAGGCTTAACTCTCCTCATCTGGACGGCCCTCTCAAAGGCCCCCAGCCACTTATCTGTGTCATCCCCCTCTACATAGGCAGGAACCACCCCGTTGGGTAGTCTGGGGCAAAACAAAACACCCATGGACACCTCAGCTTCTCTGTCGCTGCCACCAACTCTTTTCTCTTCCCTTGCCCGCTTTTTCTTTTCTAGAGCCAGCTTCTCTGCCTCCAAAGCAGCTGGCCTCCAGCTCTCTTTCCCTGAGGGACAGTTTCTCTCCTCCTGAAGGGACCCCCTTCCCCCAACTAGCTTTGCGTATGACCCTAGTGACTGTGTGCAGTGAGGACCGGTCTTCCTCCTCCTCACCTAGGCTCAGATACCCTCCCTCCCCTGAGTGGCTGGAGCTAGCATCCTCCCCTGCTTCTTCATCCTCTGAAGCTTCCTAAAAAAAAAATGACACAAATTCGGCACAAAACAAGTATAAATATGCCCCTTTGTGTTATGGACACTGAGAATGGTTTGCACATTTTGATGATCTTGGGATTTTGTACCTTAGGGTGGGGCCAAAAGGATGTGTATTTCATAGAGCCAATGGCATTAAAAACGTTTTCTGAAATAAGAGATAATTCAGAGAAAGAGAAATAAGTATGTGCCACTTCATAATTAGTTGTTGGGTTTAATATATAGTGGCTAGGATGTTCACTAAGTAGAGTCTATTTAGGAATAACCCTGTTTCATATTAAAAATGTGTTAAACTGGATGCATTTGTTGGGAAGGTTGAAAGAACCTAATAAAATATTTATTTGCTACACTTTTATGAGGCAGGTAATTGGGTTCACAGATTTAGAATAGAGTTTAAAGCCTCCCTTTTCATTAGACATGAACAATGTGAGGAGATGAAACTGTCTTCAAGAGCTCTTTTGTAGTATTTCAGAAAGTGGAGCTCCTCAGAAAATGTTTTGTTTATCATTGACTTTGTTTTATTACATTGTGTTGATGGATTTTCCACAAGGCTAATGTTGTGGACGAGGGTCAATTGTAGGGTAGGTCAGAGTGGGGGACAGGCTGAAGCATAATGTTCAAGCTAATATATTTAATGTTTTTGCACCAGAAGAAAGTGAGTTTCTTGTGAGTGGAAGCCTTCTTTGATGTGAGCTTCTCAGAAATGGAACAACTGTTAAGAATGTGAATTCTACACAATAAGAGGCGTACACCTCAAACTACCATAATTTTTATATCTTTTGCTGCACCGCCTGCATGAATCTTGAAATAAAAAATTGCAGGTTTCCATCATATGCACTCCAGTACATTATGAAGAGGAAGGCATTGTGTAAGTATCAGAATTCTTCTCAAAGACAGTCATGTGGTGGAATGCTGCTATCATCACAGTCATGCATATGATGACTTTTCAATATGTGAGTCGCAGCCTTCATTTATCTTGGGGTTCCCAGTGTACGCACTGTGGCCCTGATTTATACTTTTTGGTGCAAAACTGCACCAACGCAGTTTTGCACCAAAAAGTTTTGCATCGGCTTGCACCATTTCTGAGCACCAGCTGGGCACCATATTTATGGAATGGTGCAAGCCGTTGCAAAGGGTAGGCTAGCATAAAAAAAGTGATTTTAGCTGAGTGGGGCTGGCGGTATGGAAGAAGGGTTTTTTGCACCAAAAAATGACGATAGACAGGTTAGAGTAAAAAAAAGAAAAGACTCTAACCAGCTTAGCGTCATTTTCTGACACAAAACCATCCATACCACATGACTCCTGTCTTAGAAAAGACAGAAGTCATGCCCACCACCCCAACAGCCAGCACAGGGGACCAGGGTCCCCTGGGCATAGCCATTGCACCCAGCGCCATGTAGGTGGGCCCACTTCAGGGCCCCAAATGGCACTTTAATAAAAATAAATACTTACCTGTACTTACGTATACTTACCTGGGATGGGGTACCCCATCCTTCGCTGTCCCTCTGATGTGGGTGTCCCTGGGGTGTGGGGAGGGCACCTGTGGGCTTATTCCATGATGTTCCACCATGGAAATAGGCCCACAGGTCCCCTAACGCCTGACGTGACTCAGGTGTTAAATAATGGCCTGCATGTTTTTTTATCTCTCCTCCCCCGTGCATGATTTAAGCATGGGGGATAAATATGGCGCTAAGGCCACAGAGTCATCTTTTGCACGGGAATGCCTACTTTGCATCTCATTGACACGAAGTAGGTTTCCATGTCCAAAAAAATGACTTTAACTCCATAAATTTGGTGCTAGATGGATCTAGTGCCAAAGTATAAATATGGCATTAGTTTTGCTCCGAATTTGCATCAAAAAATGATGCAAATTTGGAGCAAAACAAGTATAAATATGCCCCCGTATGTTACAAAAACACTCCTTTGACATCAAGTTAGTGTTCTCCAGATTTCAATGCTTAAACAGATGAAAGTCACACCGACAGTTTTAATTTTATGGCTTCTTCACCCTCATAATTCCATAACATTTCTCGGACCCTCAAAAATACACTAAGAGCAGTTGAGTGGTAAATCATGGGTCATTTTTGTTTAATCAATCAACTAAATATTAACAATTAAATATAGAAGGCAGTTTTTTACTGAGTTATGTAATGATATTAAATTATTATACATTGAACCCACAGAAGACATTGTGATTTATAATGATGTGACATAATTTTGAGGTTATTATCATTGTTGCCTCCTCGTTCTTACAGCAAAAACATTAATTTCCTGATTTAATTGTAAAAGCTCATAGCTGGAAAGTAATATCATATGTTCACTGAATCCAAATTACATTTAAAGGTGTTACAGTCCACTATTTCAATAAATAAACCTATTACACTAAGTTGCGTTTCCTTCATTTTAAAGCACATTTCAAAAACATTGAGTTAAGGCAGGGGCCTTCAAACCAAATGGAGAAAGGTGCTGTTAATTAGCAGAAGAAAGCTAAAGCAACGTGCCATGTTTTAATCTGCAACTTCAGTCCTGGGGTAGGTGTCATAGGGGCTCCAAACAACAACTAAGGCCTCACACCCTTATTTCTAATCAAGGCTTATATTGTGCCTATTTTTCAGGTGAAAGGTCTGCCTATAATACGTTTGTAATGAAATAATAAGGTGTTAATAATGAGTCACTCTAAAATGGATAACTGACTATAATTCAGTTTTGGGAATGTTGAAAATATTCATTACTAGCTGCCAAGTGGCCTCATGTCTTGCGCCCCACTTAGCCAACCCTGGTATTGTAACCAATAGCATATAGCATTTTTGGATAGCATTTCTGGTCTGATAGATTCATTGTTATAAAAAAGCTTTGCGGATAGCTTTTTTTCTAGTTTCTCGTACACTGAAGGAGGTTCGCTAGCGCATATGGTCAAACGCTTTTTCTGACCATTCAGCGGTCATGGTGTCAACAGAACTATAGGCAGCTAGCAAGGAGAGGCAGAGATGGCAGTTCGATAGATCCTTACTTAGTAATCAGAAGTGGGTCACAGATATGAGAAAATTCATAAAGGAGTTCTTTGAGCGTAATCAGAATTCTGCTTCCTTGCTCAACATATGGGAGGCATTTAAAGTTACACCTATGGGTCAGATTCTTTCCTTCAAAGCATCACAGACTCGACAACGAGAGCTTGAAATTAAAAAACTTCAGATGGCTATAGATAAGGCTACAGATGATTGTATGAAATCAGAGAGGCAGAAAGGGGCAAGACGTAATCTCAATCAAACAAAAGTAAAGTTAAAAGATTTCTTTATTTTTGAAGAAGTAGCTAGATCAAGGGCCTACCACCAGCAGGTTTATGAAGAAAGTCAACAAATAGGTAAATACCTGGCTTGGACCACCCGTATACATGAAAGGCAGACAATACATCCAATTCTGGATCCCGAGATAAGTGCAATCATTACAAATGAGAAGGACATTGCCCGGGTATTTATGTTGCATTACTGTAGAATCTATGATATCAATTATGCAGTTTTCCCTGTGCAGATAGAACAGTATTAAAATGCTGTTAAATGTTCAGAATGGCATGGTACAGAAGATTACATCCTCTGAGATTAAGGGAGCTATCCAGAAAATGCCAAATGCAAAAGCTTGTGGTGAAATGGCTTTCCAATAGAATTCTATAAAACCTTCTGTGAGGAGCCAGTACCATTCAAAATGGATTTAGGCAATGCAGTATTTGAGGGTGCAGAAATACCTTCAACATTCAAAGAATAAACAATAGTCAGTTTCTTAAAAAAAGATAAAAATTAGCTGAAACCATATACATATTGCCCAATCAGCCTGGTTAATGTAGATTATAAAATCTTCACAAAGGTCTGGGCTACCAGGATCACAGCAGATTGATGGCATCTAATCCAAACTTTTATACAGGCAGTCGAGTTTCTTTCGGTTAATGCAATCCCTGTGGTAATGATAAGGTTAGACGTAGAGAAAGCCTTTGATCTAGTGGACTGGGAATCCTTCCTATATAGCCTGACCAAATTCGGCTTTCCATCACAATTTACGTCAATGGTAAGGCAGCTGTATCAGGGTGCCCATGCCAGAATTGTTATCAACTCAAAGGTCAGAGGCACAATTCAGATAAAAAGAGGCACTAGAAAGGGTTGTCCTCTTTCCCCTATATTGCTTGCCTTTTTTGTTGAACCTCTGGCCCACGTAAAATCGCTGCCTGAGAAAAATTATGTTGCTAATAGCAGCTATACCAGAAATGAAGCTCTTTGCAGACAACATTATTTTATATTTAAAACCAGAGATTGACGACGTACAAAGTGTGCTGGATAGAATCAATGAGTTTACGCAAGTAGGGGGGCTATAAAATTAATTAAAGAAAAACAGAGGTTCTCATATTTAACGCAGGAACAGAGAATCTCTATCCTGGCTTGCTGCAGGAGGCTAATTTGTCAAAACCCATTAGGTATTTGGGAGTATATGTCACAAAGAACTATGGTCACTTATTTAACCTAAATTATGTCACGATGCTTAAAAAAGTACAAGCACGTTTTGACAGATGCATGGTTCTCCTGTTGACTCTGATAGGGAGAGTCTCCTTAATTCTACCACTTTTTCTTTTTTTATTCAATAATGTGCCCAGAAGAATAAATAGCTCTTATTTTTGTGAATTGGATTCCATGATACAAGGTTTTATATAGAGGAAAAAAGCCCCAAGGGTGAGGCTCTCAGATGTGCAGCTCTCCAAAAATCAAGGGGGCTTGGCACTTCCTAATTTTCAAGTTTATTACCAGGCATCATTGCAAGACATAGTGGCACAATATTTGGATAGCAGAGAAACCCTGGAAACATTTTTGGTCGATGAGATGATCGCAGAATCAGCAATAAGTCTCCCAGCATTTATTAAAACCTCTAAACTTAAAAAAAATCTTGATACAAGTGTATTTGCCATCCTAGTAAAAGAGCAGAGATGTTAAGTAACACATCAAGGGCCAGATGTAGCAACTTCCGCATTTGCGATTCGGAAATTGCAAGTCTGTGCGACGCGCAATTTCCGAATCGCAAATGCAGATGCAGAATGGTGTCTCAGACACCGTCTGCGACTCGCTATGGGGTCGCAAAGACCCACCTCATAAATATTAATGAGGTGGGTCGCATTTTGCGACCCCATAGCGAGTCCCTGCACTCACCGGGATGGTGGCCTGCTGAAGTCAGCAGACCTCCATGTCTGTGACTGCTTTTTAAATAAAGCAGTTTTTTATTTTTATTTTGCAGCCCGTTTTACTTAAAGGAAAACGAGTTGCAAAATAAAAAAATCACGAAATCATTTGGTTTTGGTTTTTCAGAATAGGCAGTGGTCCATTGGACCACTGCCTGCTCTGAAAAGACCTTTTGGGCAACATTCACAAAGGGGAAGGGGTCCCATAGGGACCCCTTCCCTTTTGCGAATGAGTTACCACCAGTGTGACACTGGTGGTATATGCGAATTGCTTTGCAACTGCATTTGCGGTCACAAAGCAATTCTGCATTGGGATGCGAGTCGCATATAGGAAGGGAACACCCCTTCCTATTTGCGAGTCGCATTCACAATTTGCGAGTCGGTACAGACTCGCAAATTGTGAATGTGCATCGCCGAAGGCTTTTTGCATGGTGAAAACTGCGATTTTCGCAGTTTTCACCCTGCAAACAGCTTACTACATCTGGCCCCAAATACCATCAGGCTATATTTATTTGCAACTCCAGGAGTGTAAATACTTTCCAGAAACAGCGATAGCTCAATGGAATAGCAAAGGGTTCAAAGAGATGGGGGATTTTCTTCTAAGGGGCAGATACATCACATGGGAGGAGGTCGCAATAAGGTTGGAGAGTATGACAACTAGGCACTTTTTAAACTTTTTTCAGACATCTCATTTTCTTAGTACTAACATACCCATGGCAAATACCCAAAAACACCCGATAGGGAGAGCTCTAATTAAGAGTAAAGCAGGAGGGACAGGAAATTGGTACAGATTATTAGTTGATCAATCCACCTCTGAATTAGTTACAGATTTCAGGAATAATTTTCCAAACAACACAATCTGTAATTTCCAGCAAAGATTGGAAAATTATTTTGGGAGTTGGGTACAAATCTTTGAGGGCAAGTAACTATTAAACAATGTATTTTCTCTCGAAAAGGATGGCTTACTACAGCCCTGAGACAATACATAAAATGTTTCCAGCAATTCTTGATCAATGTTTTCATTGCCATCAGGAGGGACAGGAGAGGTGGCTACATATTTTTTTAGACTGTCCCAAATTAACTTTTTTTTGGTTGGAGATAAACAAGGTAATAAACCGCAGTTCTAATTTAAGGATTGAGATAGAGCGAAGCTTAGTTCTGTTTGGAGTTTCTGAAAAAACACGCCAGCTGACTAAATATCAACAATACTTCATTGGGATTGTTTTTGCAGTAGCTAGATCGTTGATATTGCAGTTTTAGCAGACTGAAAATATTCCTACACTGCAGACTTTGTGGGATAAGATTAAAAGAACCAAGAAATATGAGGAAGTGTACTCAAAACGTGTCGGAGTATAAATAGGTTTACAACAATATGGCAGTATTTAGTGGACTAGTAAGCCAAGTAAGGCTATATAACCATAATATTAAGCTGACTGTATACAAAATGATTGAAACCAGGATGTGTTTATATATATAGGGAAGTGATGAAAGGGGTGTTCCTAGTGTTTTGTTGATTCTACAATCAAGGCAAAAATAGCAAACTTATTTTACAAATACAACTGATTGACCAATATGAAGGGAATAGAGGAGATCATAGTGATGTGACCAGCAGAAGAAAATGACATATTATTATTTAATGCTACTTAAGTTCAGTTCTTGTGTTATTTTTGTAAGATTTATACCTGAAATGAAAATAAAATTTAAAAAATAGATAAGATTTCATTGCCATTTTCTTTTTACTGGTGTGCACAGTGTGCACTGCAGCAGCCCTGAGCCTAGAGAAATGCTGGACTTGTCCTCTGCTGCCAATTGCCAGCATGGATGACTGAAGCAGGGCTAGCTGGTCACTTGAAAGAGTGCATGTCACATTGGCTGGCTGTTTTGCACTGGCCAAAGTGACATGCACACTTTGAAGCTCTCCACCCAGGCATCTCAAGACAGCTGGGTGGAGACCAAGCACAAGCCTCCAGGGCCTGAAGGTGCATCAAGCCAGTCCAGTCCATCCAATCCAGACACTTCTCTCATGCTGGTCAAACGCATGAGAACAGTGTCTGGATTGGTTAGGGGAGCTCTTCCTGCATCAGACAGCAGAGACAGAAGACGAACAGCGAGGACGACGTGCAGTGTCTTTTTATTTTATTTTATTTGAAATGTTTAATGCATGTATGTGTAGTGGTTGTGTTTTATTTTGTAGTTAGTGGAATGCTTTCATTTGGGCTTTTGGACAGAGGGGGGATTTTATTCTGGGCTTTTGGAGGGAGGGATGGGTTTATTTTGGGTTTTTGGAGGGAAGGGGTGTTTTATTTAATTTTTTGAGGTGTGATGGGACAGCCATCCCTGCCTATAATGTGAAAAAATCAAAGGGCAGAATTGAACATCAAATGTCAAAATGTATTGGAAATCTTCTAAAGCCCCACTCAAATTTGAATTTCTTTGGAATGTACTGTAAGACAAAATGTAGCAAAGACCATTACCTTGCACTATTGTTTCAAAATGCTCCTTACTCTGTGATCGTACTTGAAATGTTTGCTCACATACTATGTTTTATTATTCATATATTCTCACAATAGATTGAAAAGGGTGTGCCTTCAAAATGCAATAAAATTGTTTAGCTGACCCACTAATACCCCCATCATCCAATGCTCTGGCCTAAATAGAATGTCTTTGACCCTGTAGACCAACAGCTCTGACGCTCAACAAGGACACAAGGACACCAAAGGAACTTCCAATAGCCCACATATCAGATGTTCAGTGCCCCTTCTCTCCACAGATTCACACTAGAGGGATCCACTCCAACACACCTTAAACTGCATACCCATACGATTGCTGCCACAATGACTTGTGATAATGGTAAACAAGGCAAATGTAATAGTATGATGTGTTCATAGATTCTTAATGCATTCCACTGAAGTTATATTTTAAAAACCTATGTACCTAAATAAAAAATATTGAAAAGCTGACTTGCTGTATTTAGTATTTTATAACTGCATTTATAAATCAAAGCAAAAGCAGTTCCAATAATGTTTTCATTAATCAATTAATAAAGTCAGGGGTAGGAAATTGTTCAGATTAGTCTTAGTTCTGACCACAAACAATGCCTAGTAGTGATCAGCTGCATTATTCCCATGACCCACCAAGCCGCTTTAAGGAAAAAAAAGTATTCCGTTCTGGCAGGGGTATGGTAGCAAACTGGCATCTTAGAGGAACTGAAGGAAGGACACCACAAAAAAAATGTAGTCTGCAGCATAATTTGACTCAACGTGGGCAAACCTCGCCCGGCCTAGATATGAAAAGGTATGACAGACTGACAACTCTTTCTCAATTTTATGGGTGGCAGTGCATGGACATTTGTACTTGATAGAGAGATTTTTTTGATGAATTCCAAAAATTAACAAGAATCCTCCATGCTAACTTGTTATGAGACCCCCAATGGTCAGTTTTTAACTTCCATGGAGAGACAAGTGGTGCTCAGCAACAACCAGTCTGTGATGCCTTTCTGTGTCAGAGGCGGCATATGTATTAATGAATCAGTTTATGTCTTCCCTTCACTGGCAATGCTGCTAATCCACTGAACCATACTAGTGATAGGGAGGGGGGTTGCAATTAATTCCCATCAACAATGAACTCCCAGTAAGTGTGGGTTCTCTTCTCACATTGATCAAGGTCCCTACTTTTTGTACTCACTTTCTGTCACCACTACCGATTGGATGGTTTAGTGAGGTCCTTGGATTGGTCCTGCCAGGGTTGGCAACCGCAATAACAGAGTGCCTGGAAGATCATCAAAGTTCATTAATTAGAAGAAGTAAAATATATTTGTCATTTTGAGGCACCCAGATCAAATGTTTCATGTGAGTAGGGGCCCCACGTTAAAATGTTTGAAGACCAGACCACTGAGTAAAGATATGCTGTTACTCTTTTCTAAGGGATGGAAAAAAACTCTGTGAATGTCATGGACACAAATTAACTTTTGCTTACATAGGGATTAGTTGCATGTCTGTAGGGGAGTGGTTGCGCGTATATGTGTATGTGTGTGTGTGTGTGTGTGTGTGTGTGTGCCATGTAAGAATGTTCCAGGAGTGTCTCAGACAGGTCTTTTGGATTCAAGAAGAGCTCAGAGGTGTATGAGCTTGGGAAGTGCCCCAATTGCGCATAGTCTTTACTTTTGATGAAGCAATATCAAGAGCCCAAAGGGCATCTTAACAAATGGCTGGGCTGAGTCACAAGCGGGCAGATGTCCCAGGAATTCCAGGATCATACATCAATCTGTTACCACAAGACAGTGTCATAGAATGATGATTAATCTTTGGAACAAGGATTCATTGGCCTCTTGCTAATGTGTATGTATGTCACTACCACAGGATCAACAACCAAGTGAGCAAGGAAGTACATTAATTTCGTTTAATCAGATTTCCAGCTGGCTGGCTCTGCAGCATACCTACCACTCTCTCAGGTTTAAAATCCAATCTCCAAGAATGGGACCTAGGAATGGTCCTACTATGTATTGGATGTGTGATTGGACCTATCAGAGATAGATGCCCACGTCTACTTAAATGATTCCAGCATGGTCTCACAGATTTGCTGTTCATCCCCTCTGCCCCTAAAATTAGGTCATTAGTCCACCTATAAACCACATGGAAGGGTAAAGGTGTCCCACACTGAACACAGTAATATAAATATCTAGGGAAGGCACTTCCTTAATTCAGATTGGGGTGGGTGAGGGCTTCCATTTTCAGATGGGAATATTTATTCAGCTATCTGGATGACAGAACAACCTAGGACATAATGTAATGTAGACTGCAACAATTACTGTGCCCTGATAACTGCAATGGTAGCATTAATGTAATGATGACATGTAGTGTGGTGTGTTAAGAGGTAGTTCCTAGTTTGTACGTTTTTACATTTTGTGACTGGTGGCTCACAGCATTCTAGCATTTTATTTCTTTATGCTCCATTGTCAAGTATCATGGCCGAGCTCAAACTTTACTTCTCATAAATCTGCTCCTCAGTCTGGTCAAAAAGGGTTATGTGCACCCTAAATATGCGCTCCTGTCTCCTCCTCCCTTTAAGATCCTCATTGTCCTCGCCATCACGTAGAGTGCAGCCATTGTGGAAAAAAGGGTGAGTCATTCTGGGACTCTTTTTATAGTTTGCACCTGGTTACCACCTGGTTTCAATTCGTGGTAAATTGCATGTGCAAAATGCCATTATGCAAATAATCGCAATTTGCGAATCTTTGATGCAACGCACTGCGGTGTGGTTTTGCGTGTCGCAATCTGCGTTTCGCAAATAGCAACATGATTTACAGAATCGCTATTTGCGAGACACTATTCTGGCTCGCAATTTGAGATGTGCAAGTAGCGATTTAGAATTTCATGTCGCTATTTGCGAAACGCAGATTGCGACATGCAAAACCACATCGCATTCGCTAAAATTCAAAATTTTGGCTAAACCTTACATAGAATCAATATTTAGAAAACATTGGAAAATATTGAGAAGTGATCAGGATCTGGTAAAGAGAATAGGCTGCAAACCACAAATATCATATAGGAAGTCACGCTCATTGAAAGACATATTGGGAAAAAACCACTATGTGGCACCAATTTCAAGAAATTTGTTGAAGAATGAGACAACTGGCTTTTACAAATGTAATAAATGCAAAGTGTGCCAGATTGCAAGAAATACGAAAACCTATATGGATTATAGTGGTAAGGCTATACATATTTCACAGAGAATCACTTGTGATAGCCAATATGTAGAATACATGCTTGAATGTGAGTGTGGATTGAGATATATTGGTAGTACAATATGTCCGCTCAAGAAAAGGATCTTAGAAAATACTAGAGCCATTACTAATAAAGACATGAGTTATACAATGGCAAAACATTTTGCGAGATCACACACTAATGATTGGAGATCACTAAGATTCATGGGAATAGCGCAAATGAAAAAGAGTGAGAGAAGGGGTGACAGAATTCGAAAGTTACGACAAATGGAGAGTAAACTTATTATTCAGCTCCATACTAAGATGCCTTCTGGACTGAATATGGATGAGGAATTGCATGTACATTTATAATTTCGAAATATGGAAAGATATATGGTAACAACAGCAACCATGTAGTGTTGGGTGGTCACTGATTAATATCACTAAATTATATGATATTCCAGACAAATAACGATAGTCATCAAATTGGAGAGAAAAAGCATTCACTGATATTTATGTGGAATTAACAGAATAAAATAAAAAATTATAAAAACAAAAATAAAAAATATTATGATGAACTAATGCAATAAATCTCTCAAGATCAATGTAGACTTAAAGTAATAATTACTAGACTGGAATATGTTATAATATAGAAGTAACACCATACACACACATATATATATATATGATTAAGACTAATGAAATAAATGTCAAAGGGTAATAATGTTACCTATTGAGAGCAGCAACAGTGAAAATGTAATTAAGTAATTAGTAAATATAAATAATATGAAATTATAAATCAGGAAGGATTGCAAGAACAGAAAAGAACACAAGTGAACAGTATTATGTATTGTAAATGGGATTTTTAAATTTTAAATTTAGAAAATCACTTTTTTTTAATTTCATTTGTAATATATGTAAACACAATATCCATAATGCATTGTGTATGATGTAGTGATATTGAGTATAAATAGCAAAAGGGAAGAGGGACTCATTCACTGTGAACAAGACTCCATGGGGAGTTGAAACGCGTTGGTGGTTGTTATTTTGAAATAAATTGCACTATTGAGACTTCGTGGAGTGCGATGAAAACTTTTTTGTTATTTATATATATATATATATATATATATATATATATATATATTTATATATATATATATATATATATATATATATATATATATATATGTCAAAATACAATAACGTAGTCCGAAAACGAAAAAAGGGAAATACTGTACCTAAAAACCTCCATCTAGTTCTTCTTTTTAATAATGGATCGCTTTGAATAGTGAAAACTCCCAACAGTTTCAATCCCTTCCCATACAGTATAAAATAATTATTGTGCAACATTCTAAAGTAACAGTGCAAACTTCTCATTAAGTACATACAGAGGCTTCTAAAATATGATAGTCCTTAATCAACTTGGGAGTTATTTACATAGGCTTATCTGTTTGATATCTTTTTATAAATTGGCATTTAATGTAAAGCGGCATGGCACAAAATTTCCTTTTACTAATTATCTTGTTTTATCCATTCAATCTGTATAGGTGGGTCTTTGGGAAGATTTCATTGATTAGTTGTTGAAGATTGGACTATCAGCGTAGATATGAAAATGAAATATGAACCTTCAATATCTGAAAGAGTATCTGAAAGAGGAATCACTGTTAGGCAGAGCATAGCAGCGAATGACATTGGTTTAAAAATTTGCCCTGTTCTGGCAATAATGGCTAGAAAGATATCTTCCAAGATTTTGGACAACGCTTCACATGACCGGAACACAATCCCCTGCTTTATCACATCTAAAACGTTTTTGATGAATGTAAGGAACATCTTATTCGGTCTTGCAGTAGTATAATACAGCATTCATCCATTAAAAAAAAAAAAATCATTGTAAGTAGTTCCTCCAAAAAGCGATTACCAATAATTAAAATATTTCTGTCAGCCGCTAGTCTCTAGGAAAATGCTCATCCGTATTTATTTGGCACAAATATCCTTAATCACAGAATTATCATACAATTTCTTATACCAAAAACTGAGAGAAAAATGTATGTTTTCTTCTGAAAAGAATTTCCCTACTATAGTGGCTGTCTACTGATGATGGCATCTATTAAGCAAGGGGATGGACGTTTATAATTAGAAAGGTGTGGTTCAGCTTGAATCAGAGTGATTTTGCATTGTAAAGATAGATGTCAACTGTTAGCCAATGTACGTTGCAGAGTCTTGTACATAACTTCTTGAGTACCCTAGGCTCTTTTATGGCTTCTGGCAAACTGCTTATATCATAATTTTAAAAAGAAAAATATTTAAAAAGTCATCAAATTTAGAAACAAACACAGATAACCCGCATATCAGTAATAAATAAGGATCCATGTGATACAGCCTAAAATTAGGCAGCCCAAGGAAGACTTCTGATTTTGTATTTATTTTTTTATATTAATTCATGGCCTTGATTTACTCCATATAAAGGAAATAAGAATATTTTCTTATTTAGAAAAAAAAATGAATCCATCTTACAAAACCATTTGTAAAATAAATTTATTTGGAATTGGAGATTATACTGGGTCAGACGATGAATATGTGTGATTACTGAGATTGTTCAGTCTGTGCCAAGTTTTTAGTCACTTACTATTGTGCATCACGGAAAAGGGAATGTGTACATATTCGTTTTTTAAATGTTTTTATTTTCAAATATACTTTTTGTATATGTCATTTTGCAACACAAAAGTATGATGAATGGAGTGCCGAAACTTTTTAAACACTCACCCCCCAGTCACAGATCTGGGTTTAATCCATCGTTCTTTTGCTCACCATGCCACCTCAGTTTGGACCCAACCATATACAAATCAGTCTTGACCCTGTTCCCCCTGGGAACAGTCCAGCCCAAACTGCCAGGTCCTCCCTGGACTGGAAACAAGCATCCTGGGACTGATTTCAGGGTATCACTCTTCATCAGCCAGGCTAGCTTGAATCCAGTGCCACAGTGAGCACGGGACCCACGCCTGGGCATACACTTTGCACTTAGGGCAACTTTAGCAACACAGAAAGATGATGGACGGAATGCTGAAACTTTTCAAACACTCACCCCCATGTCATTTTGCAGTCCTGATGAAGTTCTATGTAAAGGAGGACACACGTTGGCTTAGCTATCAATGTGTTTATGATATGTTGTGAAGTAAAATGAAGAATAAAACAGATTTTAGAATGAATTGATCTTTTTTGGATACAATAATGGACTGAATATTGATTATCCGTGAACTTCATTGATACATGATCGGAATATTGGAACTATACTGTATCCAGTGATTGTGGAACAAAACTTGTTTTTGAGTGCTCCTCTCACATCTATGGTATTTTTAAATGCCTTACCTTCCACAAATTGTATTCACTCTCTTTTCTTGTCGATTTTCAGACAAGGAAATCTACACTTGGTGGTAGCAAATAGTTAAAATCCCAAATCACTACAGATATAGCAGGTAGATTGCAAAGTTTCCATTTTAAAGACTGTAGAGGTTGAGTACTATCATGTATTCGGTCATAAAAAGAAACAATATTATATAGAGAGTTTTTTATTATAACTGGTACAATAATCCAAAAAACGCCTTCAGCAGAAATGGGAGAGACGCAGTTCTCTATCCAGGTGTATTTCAATGTATTTTCCTCATTTCCTCTAACACAGTGTGTCTCTTGTATGAGTATAACAGTAAGATTAAATTGTTATGATTCAATAGGAATTGTGTTCCTCATTTGCTTGTTTTGTGAACCATTGTCATTATAGCTATTTATGAGTAGACCCAACATTGGATTTGTATTTTTGAAACAGAGCAAAGATCTCCATTGTACAATAGGGAAAGCATTTTGTACTTTTATTTTATTTTTAGTATTAAAAGTATAACATCCATCTTTCTTACTGCCATTTCTGCTTATGAGGCTGATCTTAATATTTTTTGTTTTTCTTACAGTGCTTCCCACCCTCCCCTCCTCATAAAAAAGCAATCCTCCCCTTTGTGCCCCGAGCCCTCCCTTTCTGTTTGATCTCTCACCCAACCTTACACCCACGGATGCTCCATGTGCCCCGTCGATGCACCTAGTTCACAAAAGCTATGTCCAGCAGTACCTGCTATCCAGTTAATGTTTTCTTGCAACATCAGTGGTGGTCTGAGTCCAGCTCCTAATTCTTTGGACTTTACATCTTAGTTAAAAAGACTTAGCCTTGGATTCCTCTAAGAAGATGTGAAAGCAGCCCACCCAGAGGTTCTTCCTCCTCTCCAGTTGAACAACTTGTGCTTGAGCTCCATTTGCCTTAAATGTTTCTATCATTTGTTTAAGCTCACAATGAGGATGAGAGGTTTCATATGAGACATCTGGAAAACCTTTAAAGGTGAAATGATTTTCCTCTTTGATGGTTCTTAACTGAATTGCCTTTCTCAAGACTTTTTCACAAATTCTAAAGTCCTGACAACATACCACAATGGTCTGGGACTTTGACCCCTTTTTCGGTGGGGTGAAAGAAACTCTCTGAGCTCTTGCAATGGATGCATTCAAATGAAGCTCGGCAAGTACATATTTTGAAATCAACTTGCAGGTTTCCTCTATCATGTGCTTATTTTTATGGAAGCTCTCAGGCACATCAACTAGTTTTAGATTTTCCTACATGATCTATTTTTGAGATCTTCTACCCTAAATTTTAAGTTGTACATATATGTGCAGCCTTCATTTCTTGTACTTCAGCAATGAGTTGATTGTACAGTGAGAGCACCTTATTATTAGATGTGTCAGGGCCCACTAGCTGCCTACACCAATCATCCTGGTCATTGGAGGTTCCTGGGGCATTTTCCATACCTGTATTAATTTCCATATTTTCCACATTGGTGTGCATGCTTAGTGACTATTCAAATTTTGCTGGAAGCACACTGGTACTTTTCCAGGCAGGAAGTGTCAGGTTGTGACCTTTTTGAATCACTCAATTCAGCTGACAGGATAATTCAGCTTCCTTATTGAAATGCTTTGCTTTTTTACAGTTTCTTGTGCCCTTGTAGATGCAGTTGGTCTCACTATGTCAAAAATTGTGTATTGTGACACTTAGGCATTGCTGCCTTCTCTGTAGTTATTAATTGAGGGAGACATCATTAAGGTGCGTGACTGTGGTGTGACTGTGGCAGTTTCCTACTCCCTTCAGTCTTTGATGGAGACCCTGAATGCAAAGTAGTAAAGCTGACTACTTTGGTTTTCTCAATTTTTTGAATTCTAATATCTTATTTTAAGCCTCACTGAAATTTTGAGTTTCATACATGCCACCTAACATTGATTCTTCTTGAGTCTTAATCAAATTGAATATAGGAAGAGAAAGAAGATCTAGGCTCTTTGGCTTTGTAATTTGTGGCTTAAGCTTCAAACTGTATTGTGATATTTTCATCTTATTGTTATCTATTTCTTATGTAAGGCACTGGATGCAGACTCATCAGTTCCCCATAAAATAGTAGGCTGAGACTGTGGTTATGATTTGTTTATACCTGATTGAGCTTTAGCAGAGCCCCTAGCCTTTCCACAAAGTATAAGGTTTCATCTGGATCTCAGTTGCTTGAGACTGAGGCAGGATCAATACAACAATTACTGTGTAGGGTCTCCAGCCAAGTAAACAGCAGAGCTTTTACTATCTTCACTTAGCCTTCACTTAGCCACTTTTCTTACATATGCCTTACAAAGCTTTCTTGCAGCTTTGTCTCAGTATTGTCTCTGACTCTCCTCTCACTGCCCCACCGCCAGATGCAGTTTCTGCTGCCAACTCTAAGCAGTCTTTCCAAGTTAATAAACTAATTAATTTAACTTCTCATAGTTCTGCAAATTTCCTTACCTCCACCTAGGTCTCCTTGCTCCTGCACAGAGGCTTAACCAGAACTGCAGATAAAAAGAAATCCAAGATCCGAGGGTGGGGAAAAAGCACAAGCACATCTACTGTTTAACAATAGCAGAGGTATGCCCTCAGGAAAAAGCAAATGCATCAAGCTTTCCCTTTGTAAAACTAAACAGATGAGCTGAATTCAGCTGTATTTTCATTGTAAAGCTACATTTCTGCTGGAGGATTGCTTCCCCATACTCTCCTCTCATGTGAGAAATTGTGGGAATTGCAGCTTGATCTCCTGCTTTTTCTGAGAAGTGTCCGCCTTATTTGCTGCAGAGCAATTGTCGTCCAGAGTGAATTGAGGTGGTAATAATCAGTGTGGCAGCCATGAATCAATTGGAGCTGGGCCACCTTACCCTTTGAAATTTCTCTCCACTTCTCTCCTTTTCCTCGACAGGCATGCAAGAGGAAGTTAGCATGATGTTAATGTCAACTGGTATACATTTAACCAGCATAGATCCCAAGTTGTTCTTATCAGGTACAACGCCCTTAGCCAGTCGTGACGATTTATCTAACAGCATATTACCTCCAGTCCCTCCCTTGCCTTCCTTATTGACCAATGAGGCCCCTTTGCCTCACTTAGACACCTCCCCTCTCTTTTTAAAAGGTCCCCTCACCCCCACCCACTCCTGTTTTCTTTTGTCTACTCACCGTTTAGACTTACCTTACTCTCCGCCTTGGCGTGGCCGAGGGGGGCATCGTCTTTCTCATCCATGCCGGTCACGGTGCCTCTGGTGCCGATTTCCCTTGCTGGGCGACGGCGATTTGGGGTGTGCGTGGCTGCCTCGTTTGTTGCTGCTGCAGCGTTGTCTGACGTGGTCAGCCGGCTCTGCTGTGGCTGGTCTTCCGGGTTAAAGTATCGCAAAGCAGGTTGGGAGCCCGGCAGCATGATTTCTCCCTTTCTGTGCGATAACATGGGAGTTTGGGACAGCAGTTTTTATATTTTTTTATGGCTTTTCCTGAATGGGGGGCCTACTATGGTTTCTTTTCTGATTGGTGGTCTGAGGCTGTGTTTTAGTCCTTTTTAAGCTCAGAAAGGTGGAGTTGGGCATTTCTTATGTTCCATCATGTCGGGGCAGAAGGGTGCGAAACGAAGGAGGGTTATTTCGTCCTCTTCCTCTTCTATGGAGGTGGGGTTCCTGTCCCATTGCAGTCTACTAGAGTGGTCAGGAGTAATGTGGCAGTTGCTGCTCCGCTTATGTCTCGAGAGGAGGTTCAAGATATGATTGAGGTGGCAGTTTCAAGAGCTCTCCAGGCTGGAGCTGTCCGGTCGAGTTGTTCCTCTGCTGCTCCCACTTCCATGGAGGTTGCTGGCTCATCTTCATCGGAGGAGGATGGTCCTTCTACCTCTTCTGGGGGCTAACGTGTCTCGTGAGGAGATGTGGAGCATTCTATATCACGTACGGGACAATCTGAGTTTTCCTGCTTTTCAGCCTGCATTGGAGGATTCTACCTTATTTAGTCAATATGTAACTCCTTCTCGGTTTGCTATGCCTTTCCAGGGGCCAGTAAAGAACATGGTTTTCCGGGAATAGAAGGAGGATGGCAAAGCCCAGGTTCTGCGTTTTCTCCAGAAATTGTATTTGCTGGAAGGAGAAGATGCTCTGCCTCCTTCTGTGTGTTTAGATTCTATTCTGGCTACTTTGATTGGTAAAACAGCTGTCAATCCTGAAGACTCTACTCTTTCTGATGCCACCGACCGGAAGGTGGACTCTGGTATGAAGAGGGGCTTTTTCTGCTGGAAATTTGACACTTCGGGCTGGTATTTTTTCAGCTTATTCTGCACAGTCCTTGGTTCAGGACTTTAACAAACTTCCTGTGGCTGTGCAGGATGGGTCGGAATGTTTTGAATTACTGTCAGTTATGGAACAACAGGCCCGTTTATTAGCAGATATTTCTTCTGATATTATCCGCTCCTCGGCTATGGCTTCTGGGGCAGTGATTGGAGCCCGCAGATCTCTTTGGTTACGGCAATGGAAGGCTGATCCTGGGGAGAAGGCAGCTCTCCTGAGATTTCCTTTTGAGGGTCAGGCTCTGTTTGGTGATCAATTGCCTGCCATGTTTTCTTAAGCCTTTAAGGACCGCAAGCATGCATTGCTTATAAGGGAAGTTCCGCATCAGGCAAGGGGTGGAAGTCACATTCCACGTCCACTCCCAAGTTTGTTCCTCAGTATTCTTCTTCCAAGAAGCGTAGGTTTCAGCCTAGGTTTTCTCCAAAGAGGTCAGTTCCTTCGGCGAAGGGTGCTCCCAAGAAAGGCTCCTGACAATCAAGGTTTTGGAGAGTGGCCAGTGAGAGGAAGACTGTGGCATTTTCTGCCTGAATGGAGAAACGATGTCACCGATCAGTGGGTCCTGAACATTGTAGAGAATGGATACTCCATAGAGTTCGATCTTGTTCCTCCGTACCCTGAGGTTCGTCCCACTCCTTTGCCTGTGGAAGAAGACAGATGAAGGGCTTTGGTGGAAGTGGTCCAAAATTTGCTGTTCAAAGGAGCCATTTGTAGGGTGCCGGTGGACGAATGGGGAAACAGGGCTTATTCTGTTCTGTTCCTTGTTCCAAAACTGACTGGGGGTTTTTCGTCCTGTCTTGAATCTCAAATGGGTGAATTCTTGGATCAAGACTGTGCACTTCTGGATGTTGACCATTCAGGATATTCTTCCTCTGATTACTCCAGGGGATTTTTAGGGGTCTCTGGATCTTCAGGATGCTTACCTCCACGTGCCTGTCGCAGTTTCCTCTCAAAGGTTTCTGTGTTTTGCAATAGGCCTGGACCATTTTCAGTTCTGTGTTCTTCCCTTTGGCCTGAAGTCCTCTCCCAGGGTGTACACGAAAGTGCTGGCTCCTCTTGTGGCACTTCTACATGCGGAAGGGGTGTTTGTGCATCCTTACCTGGATGATCTGTTGATCCAGGCTCCAGATGCAGATCTCATGAGGCTTCATGTGGAAAGGGTCTTGGGGGTCCTCGAGGGGCAGGGTTTCTTAATCAATTGGGGGAAATCAGATTTGGTGCCTTCCCAGGACCTGGTGTTTATCAGGGCTCAATTTCTGACTCAGAGGGGGTTGGTGACTGTTTCAGAGAGGAGGTGGAGGGGCCTTCAGTATCAGGTGAATGATTTGCTGTCTCAGGTGGCTCCCAGGGTGCTTCAGTGGTTCCGGCTACAGGGTCACTTGGCTTCAGTGATATTATTGGTTCCTTGGGCCAGGTTGCATCTACTTTGTCTGGTCAATTGGTTGCTTTCCCAGTGGTCTCCAGATCCTTGCAATCTTTTGGCCCGCATTCCTGTGTTGGATTACATTTGCCAGAAGTTGGGTTGGTGGATGGTGCCGGCTCATCTCCAAATTGGGGTTCCTTTGCCTACTCCGTTGCCTGTGGTGCTGATGACCGATGATAGTCTCTCGGGGTGGGGGGCATGGCTGGGGTCAGAGCAGGTTCAGGGGTTTTGGGCTCTGAGAGAATAAGAGAGGTCCTCAAATTGGAGGGAGTTGACTGCGGTCCGGCTAGCTCTGGTGCATTTTCAAGTGATCTTGCGGGGGGAGGCGGTAATAGTCTAAATGGACAACTTGGTGGCCAAGTCTTATATAAACAAGCATGGGGGGACTAGGTCCCACTCGCTGAATCAGGTTGCTCAGGCCATTTTTTTATGGGCTCAGCATTCAGTTCTGTCTCTTCGGGCCACATACATTCAGGGGGCGGACAATGTTCTGGCAGAACAATTGAGCAGGGTCATTCCTTCCTCACAGGATTTCTCCCTCCGGGTGTCTCTGTTCCATTGTCTCGTGCGGAGATGGGGTTGTCCGGTTGTGGACTTGTTTGCATCCCCGGAAAATGCAAAGGTGGGGAAGTTCTGCTCCCAGTTTGGGTGTCCTCAGGCAGGGGCATTGAACGGTCTGATATGTCAGTGGCTGCAGGGTCTTCTTTATGCATTTCCCCTTTTTCAGTTGATCCGATCCTTTCTTGTCCGGGTCCGGCATGTGGGGGCTCAGGTGATTTTGATCGCTCCCCGTTGGCCTCATGCGAGTTGGCCTCCGGGACGGAGTGGGTTCTTCCCCTCTATCCCTCTCCTCAGGTGTTTCCTTGTCTCTCCTGGGGATCCTTGCCGAGGCTGCACTTGACAGCTTGGAGGTTGAACGGCAGGGTTTGACTGGACTTGGGGTTCCTGGTCCTTTGGCTGTGACTTTGCAGGCTGCTAGGCGTAAATCCACATGACATTCCTATGGACGTCAGTGGAAGGTTTTTTCCTCATGGTGTTTGCGGCAGTATATTGACCCTACAGTGGCTTCTCTTTTTGTGATCATGCAGTTTTTGCAGTATGGGGTGTGTATGGGGTTTTCGTGGCTACATTGCGAGTACAGTGTGCGGCAATCCAAGCTTTTTGGGGTCCTTGGTGAAATTTGGAGGATGAAGGTCATTTGATACCCACATTTTTTCAGGGTCTGGTGAATTTATTTCCGAGACCTGTGCGGTCTTTTCATGTCTGGAATCTCCAGTTGGTGTTGGAAGTGTTGCTGGACCCCCCTTTCGAACCTTTGGAGGACATTGATTTAAAACATTTGACTTTGAAGGCTTGTTTTTTGGTGGCTATTACTTTGGCCAGGCGTTTGGGGGAGTTGGGTGCGTTATCCTGCTCTTTTCGTTTTTGCTAAACTTTTTCCTGATCGGGTTGTGCTGGTTCTGGTTCCCTCTTTTGTGCCTAAGGTTAATTAGGCTTTTCATGGTCGCCAGGAGGTGATTCTCCCTGCTTTTTGTCCTGACCATTGCTTGGAGGAGGAAGTCAGATTGCATGCTTTGGATGTGCGTCGGGCCTTGTGTTATGCGTTTCATAAAGGGGGTTCTATGTTTGTAAATGTTAGTCCTGCACGGAAAGGGGAGAAGCCTCCTACTGCTTCCCTGAGTCGCTAGATCTGGTTGATGGTGCTGTTGGCCTATGATTTGAAAGGGGTGGTGCCTCCTTCTGTGATTCAGGGTCGTTCCACTCGGGATATGGCTGCTTCGGTAGCTGAGTTGGAGGGTGCTTCAGTGGTGGAGATTTGTAGAGCCGCTACTTGGGTGTCTCCATCCACTTTTGTGAGACACTACCGCATTGCTGAATTGGGGTGTTTGGAGGCTGTTTTGGGGCACAAGGTTTTGTCCTCTATGAAGGAATAGTGGTCTATCTGTGTCTGGACTTGGTCGTAATTAAATTTGTTTTTTTTTGCACTGCGACTTAGTTGTCTGTCTCCTGTTTGTCTTGCTATGTCTCATTGGTCAATAAAGAAGGCAAGGGAGGGATGGGAGGTAATGCGTCCATTACTTATCATCAATGGCATTACTCCTAGTCCTACTCCCTCACCTTCCTTGCAGTTCCCTCCCTCCCGGTACAGGACAACTGAGTTGCCTTTGGCTTGTTTCTGTACAGGAGTGGGCGGAGGTGGGGGGACCTTTTAAAAAGAGAGGGGAGGGGTCTAGGTGAGGCAAAGGGGCCTCATTGGTCAATAAGGAAGGAGAGGAAGTAGGACTAGAAATAATGCCATTAAAGATAAGTAATGGACGCATTTCACGCTTTTATAAAACTCCATGTTTCAGAATGCAAAGCGAGGAGGAACTGGCTACAATATTACATGTGCATGAGATTCACCTATGATCCTGCCCCTGTTATCCAGACATCAGGCCAATCCCCAGTCTGTTGGGACTCTGCGCACATCCATGCTGAAATGGTAATTATTTGTATACATTGAACATGTCAGTTGATTATATATGATTGGTGCTTTTGTCTTGACATATCTCTAGAGCTGGTACTGTCACTAGGTTGTCACTATAACAAACTATTGTTAAAATTACAGAGGTATACTTGAGTGTGCCACGAGTGAAAAAATTATCTATGCTCTTTTTCTATAGCCACAGCTGCAAAGCGGCCCTTGCTAAATGTGACGATTTTCAGCAAGTACCAGTTTTTTGACCAAGAGCATTTTACATTCTGGGTCATGTAGTTTTGCTTTTACCATTAAACTGTGAATTTAAAAAAAAATAACAACATGACGAACGCTGCTGGCTAAACAGTTAACATGATCAGTGGCAAACATTGCATTGTGTAGCTGAGCGGGGTGGGGCTGTAATGAAACATTGCCTATGTGGATGAAAACTACTGGGGAACAGAATATTTTGCACTGATGTTGCTTCATTCAGAATGGCTGCTCTTTGGTTTATGCTTTCAGTTTTAATTCACCAATAGAGATTTCTTTGTTTTGAACGTGGTTAAAGGGTACAGATCATGAGTATGTTTCCAAAATATGGCCATTAACCTCAGCTAGAATAGTTGTAAATAGCTCTGTTATCCAGTCCTGAGTTTTCGCTAACTGCTCTATTGATAATGAAAAGAACATTTCTAAAAATAAACTACAAATATCAGAATACGGTTGTTTTGCTTTTAAAGAACCATAACTGAATACATTTGTCACATATAACAATGGGGCCTCAGATATGCTCTGTTTCAGTATTCTAGGCTGAGGCTTTCCACAAAAAGACTGGTTTGAGTTGGATTCATAGTACGCAGGGGTCCCTGCACATCAGTCATGCATGGTCTGCAGTCGGGGCAAGATTTCAGGTTTTAGCAGGACGAAGGGTGTCAGACAAGTGGTGATTGTAAGCTACCCTTCCCTCGAAGCCTAAAAGATAATTGGGGAAGGTATGAAGGGTGCAATCGAATATGTGATTAATGAAGGTGTTCAATTGCCCTTGTATCGTTCTCATCATTTGAAGTAATGCATATTGTTTGCCAACAATCTGCATATGTACTTTGCATGTATGCAATGCTGTATTTCAAGGTGTACTTGACACATGCATCGCGTTATAGTTAATAGTGTTCCATTACCGTTATTTTGGTCCCTAATTTACTTCGGTGAGGTCAGATTGTTTAGTCACTGTGGTTTGCAGTCCCTTCCCTCCCATCTGTCCCTTCCACCCTTTACCTTTTCAGTTGTATACAGCGCATTGCTTGTTGGGAATCCTCAGACACACACCCCCTTATGTTACTGGCCAATGTACGCCCTTTTAATAGAGCTTCACTTGGCTAATGCTTATTTTTAGGTGCTGTGTTTCTATAATCAAATGCACTCATTCACTAAACAATAGGAACATCTGAGTGAACCTACTTGACTCAAATATTATACACAGACATCTGCAGCAGGGTGAAACCAGTGCATTTATAACATTGTCAAATAATCTAATTTAACTTTCTGTTGCTAGTGAATGTGTGTGCTATTAGTTTAGCTCTGTTGTAACGCATGAGCGATGAAGCATAGAACATTCACATTGAATTATTTAACTAGCCTAATAGTTTGGAGTCATCAATGCCCTTTGTTCTCAGTTAGTAGAAAACACACCATATAACTGGCAAAGGAGTTAAGTGATAAAAATCTTTAGTGGGATAATGAATACTTTATGATATGTTCTGAACCTGAATAGCTTATGCTGTCAAATCCATATATCAAATCCTCCTAGAGGAAGTATATTACAGTGGTTCTGCTGGACCATCAATCTTTCGTCTTGTGTTTTATTCATAAGACCTTGTTTTACATAACTTTTTTATTAATTGGTCTGCCCTGAGCAGAGGAGGAACATTTATCACTTGATAAATACCCTGACTAGATTTTCATGCTGATTTTCAAGACAGGAAAATTGTGTGTTGTTAGTTCTTTTATCTATGCTATTTAGTTTAGCCGGCAACAAGCTGACATTGCATGGTAAGAAAAAATAGAAACGAAGACGGCCCCAAGAATTCCACATACATATCTTTACTAAACAAGTATTTTTTCAGAAAACACATGCAGAAATCTATATTAAAATAAATGATGGTGTTCATTTGAATTTTAGAAAGCAAATGCCTATCATGCTAAAATCGTGGGAACTATGAGATGATTCAGGGGGTCATTCTGAGTTTGGCGGGCGGCGGTTGGCGCCCGCCAAACTACCCCTGTCGAAAGACCGCTCTGCGGTCAAAAGACCGCGGGGCCATTTTGACTTTCCCACTGGGCCGGCAGGCGACCGACAAAAGGGCGCCCGCCGGCCCAGCGGGAAAGGCCCTGCAACATAGAAGCCGGCTCCGAATGGAGCCGGCGGTGTTGCAGGGGTGCGACGGGTGCAGTTGCACCCGTCGCGATTTTCACTGTCTGCAAAGCAGACAGTGAAAATCCTGCTGGGGCCCTGTTAGGGGGCCCCTGCACTGCCCATGCCAGTGGCATGGGCAGTGCAGGGGCCCCCAGGGGCCCCACGACACCCGTTCCCGCCATCCTGTTTCTGGTGGTGAAAACCGCCAGAAACAGGCTGGCGGGAAGGGGGTCGAATCCCCATGGCGGCGCTGCTGAGGATTCCCCAAGCCGGGGGAAATCCGGCGGAAAACCGCCGGACCCGGCTGGGCGACCGCGGCTTCACAGCCGCGGTCGGAATACAAAATGAAGCACCGCCAGCCTGTTGGCAGTGCTTCAGCCGGCCACCACCCTGGCGGTCATAGACTGCCAGGGTCAGAATGAGGCCCTCAGTCTTTCCTGAAGTATTTCAAACCTCTGTTCCTTTTATTACATCAATCAATCAATCAATGAGGGAATTTGTAAAGCACGCTACCCATCTCTGAGGGGGGGTGGCTGCTACTGTTCGAATAGCCCTGTCTTGAGATGTCTCCTGAAGGTAAGGAGGTCATTGGTCTGACGCAGGTGGGTAGGAAGAGTGTTCCACGTCTTGGCGGCAAGGTGCAGGAATGATCTGCTGCCGGTGGTTGTTCTGCGGATGTGTGGGACGGTGGTGAGGGCAAGGTCGGTGGAGCGAAGCTGTGTGGTCGGGGTGTAGAAGGAGAGCCGTCTGTTGAGGTGTTCTGGTCCGGTGTTGTGCTGTGCCTTGTGAGCGTGGGTGAGGAGTTTGAAGGTGATTCTCTTGTTGACGGGGTGCCAATGCAGGTCTCTCAGATGGGCTGTGATGTGGCAGTGGCGGGGGATGTCCAGGATGAGGCGTTTGAGGGCGTTCTGGATGTGTTGCACTCTTTTCTGGAGTTTGGCCATGGTTCCTGCATAGAGGGCATTGCCGTAGTCCAGTTTTCAGCTTACGTGGGCTTGGGTGACTGTTCTTCTGGTTTCAGTGGGGATCCATTTGTAGATCTTCTGAAGCATGCGGAGGGTGTTGAAGCAGGAGGAGGAGATGGCATTGACTGGCTGAGTCATAGATAGTGATGAGTCCAGGATGAATCCCAGGTTGCGTGAAAAGGTTGGTGGGTGTCGGTGCGGTTCCCAGTTTGGCAGGCCTCCAGGAGTCGTCCCATGTGGAGGGGGTGGAGCCAAAAATGAGGAAGTCTTGTCGGAATTCAGTTTAGATAGCTGTTCTTCATCCATTCGGCGATGGCCTTCATTCCTTCTTGGAGGTTGGTCTTGGCGGTGTCCTTGGTGAGGGAGAGGATCAGCTGGGTGTCATCGGTGTATGAGATGATGTTGAGGTTGTAAAATCGGGCGATGTTAGCGAGCGGAGCCATGTAAGCGTTGAAGAGAGTTGGGCTGAGGGACGAACCCTGGGGTACGCCGCAGATGATTATGGTGGCTTCAGAGTGGAATGGAGGGAGGCGGACTCTCTGAGTTCTGTAAGTGAGAAAGGAAGTGATCCAGTCCAGGACTCTGTCGCGGATTCCTGTGTCGCTGAGGCGTGTGTGTAGGGTGTGGTGGCAGCAATGAGGGCAGTTTTGGTGCTGGGGTTGCTGCGGAATCTGGATTGGGAAGGGTCCAGAGTGTTGTTCTCCTCGAGGAAAAGGGTCAGTTGTTTTTGACAATTTTCTCTATGACTTTTGCCAGGAAAGGGAGCAGGGAGATGGGCCGGAAGTTCTTGAGGTCCTTTGGGTCCACTTTAGGTTTCTTGAGGAGGACGTTGATCTCAGCATGTTTCCAGCTCTCCGGGAAGGTGGCAGACTCGAAGGAACTGTTAATGATCTTCCGGAGTTGGGGTGCGATGACGGAGCTTGCTTTGTTGAAGATGTGATAAGAGCATGGGTTGGGTGTTCATGATTTAGATGGTGTCGTTGACGTGGGTCCAGGAAAGCAGGAGGCTGGTAGGTGATGAGTCTGTGGTGTTGGTGGTTGACGGGGGTCTGAGTACTGAAGCTGTCATGGATGTCTGCGATCTTGCAGTGGAAGACGCTGTCTAGGGAGTCGCAGAGGTTTTGAGATGGCGGGATGTCGTTGATGTTGAAGCCTAGGTTGGAGAGCTCCTTCACGATGTTGAAGAGTTCCATGTGGCTGCGTAAATTGTTGTTGATGTCTTCTTTGAAGGTGGTTCTCTTGGCGGTTCAGATAAGTTGGTGGTGTCTACGGATGGCATTCTTGAAGGCTGTGTGGTTGTCCAGTGTCCAGTGTCTGATCTTGGCACCACTACTTTTCAAGCCTTTGGCATGTCTGCTTAGATTCTTGGAGGTCGGCGGTGAACTAGAAGGCCTTTCTGTCGGTGCATCGGTTGGAAGGATTTTTGATCGGAGCAAGAGTGTTGGCACAGTCATCCATCCATTGCCTGAGGTTGCGGGCTGCTGTGTCAGTGTCGGTGGTGTTGATGGGTAGGTTCCGGGAGAAGGTAGTGATCAGTTGGTCTTCGGTGAGCTTGTTCCATCTGCAGTGGGGAATCCGTTGCAGGTGGTGGTGTGTTATGGGTTTCTCAAAGGAGAAGTGGATGCAGCGGTGATCGGTCCAGTGGAGTTCGATGGTGTGGCTGACGGAGACGTGCTTGCTGGTGGAGAAAATGGGGTTGAGTGAGTGTCTGTGGAGTGGGTGGGTGTTGTGGTGAGCTTTTTGAGGCAGAGGTTGGAGAGGTTGTCGAGCAGGGTAGTAGATTTGTTATCATTAGTGTTATTGAGGTGGAAGTTCAAGTCCCCAAGGAGTATGTTGTTTCTGGATGCGAGAGCATGTGAGCTGATGACATCGGGAATGGAGACGCTGAACTGCTGTCGGGGGCCGAGGGGTCTGTAAATGAGGGTCCCTCTGAGGCTGGTGTTTGGGTCGGTGTGGATCTGGAAGTGCAGGTGTTCGGCGGTGCAGAGAGTGTCTTCGGTGATGGTCGTGATCCTGAGGGTGTTCTTGTGGACGATGGCGATGCCTCCTCCTGGTTTGTTGGAGTGGTCCCTGCGGGTGATCTTGTAGCTGTCCAGGATGGCTATGGTGATGTCGTGTGCTGAGGAGGGGTTCATCCAGGTCTCGGTCAGGAAGGGGACATCAGGGGAAGCTGAGTCGAGTAGATTCCAGATTACTTTTTGTAGCATACTTCAAGAAACCCATGAAAAGGAAGTGCTTCCTAAAATGCAGTAACCAACCCACAAGCCATGTGATTTTGAGCAGCTTCAACAGGATACCTCTTCCTTCGGTGATAGTTTTGCTGAAAAGTCAATCTTTATTTATTGTCTTCGATTGCGACAACGGAGCTCTGATGAGCCATGTTTAATCACTCTGGAAATGGGCATCATTTGCCTGCCTTGTGAAGCAGGTTTAGTTTAGCTCCAAGATGGCGGATGAACACTTCACATGACACATGACCATGGTAATTGTTTTACTATTAATGATGAAGAGATCAGCTTAAAGGACAAGAGTAGAGCAGTTCCCCTGTTCAGCAATTTTTCTAGGTTGACCCAGGTAAGGGCATCATTCCTAAAGTCAGCATGAAGAATATATGGAAAGAAAAAAAAAGTCAGCTTAGTGGACCCCTTTAACAATAAATCCATCTTCAGAAATTCTAGGAGCACCAAGGCAACATGGAGTTTTTGTGGTGATGATGACCAATCCTAAAGTGAAAGTAAAACAAACAGAAAGCCCACTAGACACCAGGGAAATATGAAAAACATAAAGGTGGGGGCTACAAATCATGGGCATGACCATGTCCCCACCCTAAAAAGGATGCAACAGTCTTGTGTCCCCTGGAGGCACATTTTAGGATTGCCCCAGTGTGCCTCCCCTGAAAGGCGAAAAGCCCACTAAACACCAGGGATATATACACAAAAAGGATACATAGGGGTGGGTGCTGCTCACCATGGGCATTCCCATGCTCCCACACACAAAATGTTTCAACTGTATTTTTGTCCCTCTCCCAGAGGGTAGATTGAAGGATTTCCCAAGATAAACTCTTCTGGAGAAAGCTCATTAGACATTGGAAGGAGTGTGACCCTTTAGAAAAGAATTTGTGTTTCATTCTTAGTATCCCTTTGTTATTTCTTGTTTGCTATATTTGTGTGATTTGGTCCATTCTCTTCATTGTATTGAAAGGTTGAAATCCACTGATTTTGGATTGTATTGCCTTCTTCAGTTGGCTCGAGATTAAAGTTAATAAAAATGTTAGATTAAAAGAGGTACAGAGATGCTGATTTCTCAGTCAATCTGAAATAGTTGCAGGCGCGAATAGTACATTCAGCAGCCATTTTGGGGGCTTGTGTGCGAGGCTAGGGTTCATGGACTGACCATGTCTGAGTTATCTATGTCCAGAATGATGATCTATGGACCAGGCTGGCCAGTCTGCCACTCTGGCATTTTCTCTGTGGAATGCAGGCTAAGGGGGCTTCTTTCAGAGCTCCATGAGTTGCCCTTACACAAACATGACTCCATTGCATCATTTTGGCCACAGTCTGCAACAGTGTAGGGTTGATTTGAACATTGCTGATTTTAGTTTCTAGCCTGGCTCTGTTGCAATCAGAGCCTCCCAGTTGGAGATTAAATGACGCAGGCAGGTGGCTCATCAAATCCCCATAAAAAAACCCTCTTTCATCTTTTGTTCCCCAACCATGTGCTTCATGTGCACTCCAAAATACTTAAGAGCTTGATTACAAGTTTGGCAGTCAGATCACCAGACTGCTAAGTTGGAGATCCCTAAAAGACTGCTACATCGGCAGTCTTTCAGACTGCCCTATTACGAGTTACACAAACAGGACCACCAAGCAAAAAAGGCAGACTGCCATATGGAAAGAAGTCCGATTGGCCACAATGGCCCCAACTTGACTCCCACAAATACAACGGTACTCCACCTCATAGGAACAACAATGGGGCATCCAGGCACCTCAGGGAACAGGAGCAAGGGATGGTGGGGGTGGGGATTTATGATTGAGGGGGGTTTAGATTTCCGTTTGGAAGGTGGAGGGGGTTTGGGTTTGCCTTTGGAAGGTGGGGGAGTGGGGATGGACCAGGGGTGGCAGGCGACTGGACAGTATGCTGAGGTGTGGTGGATGTGTGATGGGTGTGTGTTTTGGTGCGTTTCAGTGTCTTGGGAGGAGGGGGGGTGGACACAGTGGGACAAGACAAGCTGCCAGTGTAAATGGATGTTGTCTGGATGTCTGCAAGTCTGGTGAGTGTGCTGCATGTGTCAACTAAAGACATTGTGGTGAGTGCAGGTGTGGTGTCTGGGGTGAATGAATGGATGTGGGCTATTGTGGTGACTGCAGGAACAGGGTCAGCAACATTGAATGAGGGTGCAGTGCCTGTGGGTGTGCATGTACAGGGTATAGACAGGGAAGCGGAAGAGGTGGACACACTGGGGGAAGTGGATGTTGGGGTGAGTGCATGTGTATGTTGGATGTGTGTATGCTTGTGGTGGGAGGTGTGGTGCTTGTGTTTTGAAGTGTGGTTCTTCTGTGTTGAGGTGTGTGCCTGCGTGTCAGAATGTGTGCTTTAGACGGGTGAAGGGAGTGTGGTGCTGGAAGGGGTAGAGGTGGTTGGAGGGGGGGTAGAATGACCAGGGACACTAGCTGATGTCCAAGAGGAGGCGAGAGCCTGAAAAGATCTCTGTAGGCCAGACACGGCACCATGAATGCCATCCAGATAGGCATTGGTATGCTGCACCTCTGATGCTAGCCCCTGGATGGCATTGACAATGGTTGTCTGCCCTACAGAGATGGTTCTCAGGAGGTCAATAGTTTCCTCTGTGAGGGCAGCAGGTCTGATTGGGGCAGGGGATGAGGTGTATCGGAGTCACTACCTCCAGTGGTAGTTGCCTCCCCAGTATTACTCCCCTCGCCCTCCAACCCACTGGTCCCCTTGGTGTTGGACGACTCTGCCTCCGAGGATGCATGGGCCACTGCATCCCCACTCACCGGTGCCTCAGCTCCCTCACCAGATGATGCTGATGTACACAGACAACACAAGAGAACAGGGATGGGGAGACAAAACCAGAGAGACACTTGTAAATAGCTGAATGGAGGTACATTAGTGGTTCACACATACACCACCCAGAAAACCTTCCACCAGGCAGCATGTACCGCTATACACATGGCTATGCCCCTGTCTAGTGGCCAGAATCTTGCTCTACAGCCATTCCCCAACTAATTTAAGGACCTGACGTACTGCAGACTTGACCCAAACACCCCTACTCCCCACGGGGGCCATTATGTAGATGGACATCAGTCAGAATCCCTGCCACTAGACAGCATAAATACGAATGCACACACACACATCCATCAAGGGGCAAAAATATGGTATATGTACTCACCCCCTTGTGACTGCCGTGCAGCCTTCAAGCGCCCATCCAGGTCCGGGTACGCCACCGACAGGATGCGTTGCATAAGGGGGGTCAGTAACCGACGGGCGCCCCTTCCTTGTTGGAGGACTTCCCCAGCTGGACCTCGCAGATCTTCCTCGCCCAGTGCCACAGGTCCTCCCACCTCTTCCTTCAGTGGGTGCTCCGCCAGTTGTGGACCCCGAGGGTCTGCACTTCCTTTGCGATGGCATGCCAAAGTCCCCTCTTCTGTTGGGAGCTGACCTATATGCGACACACAGAAAAGTAACACTGAGGTCAGACACTGACCAATCATATACAGCTGGCTATACGTCCACCATGGGACGGACATTTCAAACAGCCTAACAGCACACGCAGCATGTCAGAACCATGGACCATACAGTGTCACAGGTGCACACATGTATGCAGCCAACACCCACCACTACACACATCCATGCCCCCCAATCCTCCGACTCACCTGTACCTCTGGCCGACCGTAGAGCTTGGCGTACAGGGGCAGGACCCGTCCACAAGCTTCTCCAATTCCTCATTGGTGAAGGCCGGGGCCCTTTCCCCTGCAACGCATGCCATTTCCATGACCAGAGGCAGGACACAGCAGTACACTCAGTGGAGTACCTGCATGCACGAGATCAGGGAGTCAAGTGAAGTTGGGGTGACGAGTTTGCGTACGCACCGCGGCGGTGTGCACTGTCACCACCGGCGGCGATCATGATACGCTAAGATTGTCCATCGACAACCATGTTAACCAATGAATTTGCACATGATGGTAAACACCGCCTTACACTATTATGTCAACCGCTAGCGGTATGAGGTCACTTCTACCACAACACTTGTGGATTACAGGAGGCAGACATTTTGGCCTTAACTACGCAGTTGTAAAACCCTCATATGCACAATGCAGGCCCTATTGTCCCCTAAACGCTCAGAGCAGGTAGCAATATACATTACCTCACCTGACCAGTCCTGATATGTCATTGTGGTCATGTTGCTGTAATGTCACACACACTAAGCATTAGTGTCGTTGACAATCATGCCAGCAGTGCTGAATGAAAAACAATGTGTACAGATGTATGTGTGTTCCTCACACGTGTTTTCAACTCCTCCTAGGTACAGACCCTTGTGGCGAGGAAGGGCCCCATCGGTGTACAGACCACTTGTTGATTTGCAGACCATGGTGGAGCGTCACATCATTATCAATTACAGACTCACTTGAGCAACTATTCATGAACTTTGTGCATTACTGGATCCAACACTGACACCGGAAAATCGTAATCAGCATGCCATCCCTACTAAAGTGCAGGTGCTCTCTGCATTTGTACGGCACCTACATTCCTATGTGAGGTTTCCCCAAAGTGCTGACCTCCCTGCCATCAAATCGGACTTCTATGCTTTTCCCAACATACCCCATGTGATAGGTACCATTGATGGCACCCACTTAGCTATCATCCCCCCAAGAGTCAGTGAACAGGTGTACAGAAACAGGAAGAACTTTCATTCCATGAACATTCAATTGGTGTGTACTGCAGGCCAGTACATCCCACATGTGAATGCCATGTTCCCTGGTTCAGTCCATGATTCCTTTGTGCTGAGGAACAGTAGTGTGCCACACAAGATGGAACAACTTCAAGAGGACAGAGGGTGGATCATAGGTAGGTGTTTCTGACACTTATTGCCACATAGCAGACAGCCAGGCTGTCTGCCTCTGAGGGTTGTCAATGAATGTCCTGTTTTGCACCTTTTTCTAGGTGCTTCTGGCTATCCCAACTTGCGTTGGCTCCAGACACCAGTGAGGAATCCTGGAACAGATGCAGAGAATAATTACAATGAGGCCCATGGACGTACTAGGAGGGTGATAGAGCATACAATAGGTCTGCTGAAGGCTAGATTTTGTTGCCTACATATCTCTGTTGGTTCCTATGGGCCTGAAAAGGTGTGTAGAATAGTGGTGGCCTGCTGCATGCTTCACAACGTGGCTGTGAGAAATTCTACCCCCCTCTTGGAGGAGGAGGGTGCTGTATATCAAGACGAGCTTCCTCAGATAGGGGATGAGAGTGATGGTGATGATGAGGCGGGGGAAGATGTAAATACCAGGACCCAACTGATACAACTCTACTTCCAGTAACTTTGTGGGAAAATTGGATGAGATTGCTGTCTGTGCATCATACTGTCAGTGTGCCTTGTCATCTAGGGGGGTGTTGGGTCAATACTCATTGCCACTGTGGCCAGGTCTGCATAGGACAGATTACAATATACTATACAAGTTCAACACATCTGTAGGCACAACAACATGTAAGGTGTGTGGTGCATTTCCTGCTACTCAGATAACAATAAAAGAGTTATCATACAGTTGCATCCATACTTCACTTTGTTTTAACGTACTGACAGGGGACATCGTAACAGGTGAAAATGGGTTATATTTGGTGCAGGGATGAAATTGTGCAGATTACAGTGATGGGAGTGGCCTACTGGTAGTTGTGCAATATGGCAACATGGTTGCACCATTGTTGGCAGTAGTGGTAGGTCCATCAATGTTTACAAGAGTTTGTTGTAGTTGTCACACAGTTTGGTGGTTAATTCATTAGGACACTTGGAGGACAGTTCTTGCCAGAGTCACTTTTTTGAGGGGGCCTTGTTCTTGGCAGGTGTTACTGTGCCATATCTGAGCCTGAGGGTCCGCTTGGGTGCCTGGTGTTGGCCAATACAGGTTGAGAAGGATGTCCCTTGTGTGTTCTGAGAGGGTGGTACATGTGAAGTTGCTGCTGATGCTGTTGTTGTCCAGTCTGTATCTTTGCCGTAGTAGGGGATTCCTGGTCTGTGTGGGCCTCAGGCGGTGTTGGGACAAGGTGCAGCAGCGCACCTGCAATGCTGGCCATTGTGGCATTGTGCAGTTTCCACTGCTCCATGGCTTCTTGGTGGTGTGCTAGCTGCATCCTTTGACTCTGCTCCAGGGTGGATACTATCTGGGCCAATCTGTCCTGGGTATGGTGATATGCTCTCAGGACCTCAGAGATCACGTCATGGGCTGCAGCATCCATCCTGTGGCCTCCCCCCTGGGCCACTGATGCCCTCCCACTGGGCCTAGCCCCCTGTGCCTGTGTCTCCTGCACAGGTCTGGTGGTACCACTTGTACTGGGGCCATCGTCTTCCTGCCTGTTGGTAGGGGGTGACTGTGGCCTCTGTAATTGTGTTCCACCAGTCTGTGGCCTGGATACACAGGTGTGGGGATGGTTGCCCTGGGCTGATGTTGTTGGATGGATGGTATGGGTGTCAGTGGTATCCTGGGTGGGGCTGCTGGATCGTGACAGTCCAGGACTGTGTGAGGGGCCAGGGTCATCGTCAGTGTCCAGGGTTCCATCCCCAGTGTCCTGGGAGGTACCTGTGTCTCCCTGTGGGGCACTGCCACTCCTTGTTCTGTCCGTCAGGGTGGCATGGGTGGTGGTGCCTGTTGGGAGGAATGGACATGTCTGTTACATTAGCATGATCGGATGGGGTGCACAGGACTGGGCAGGTTTGTGCAGGTTTCACACTCTGGGGCCCTGCAGTTTGCTTTCGTGAGGTTAGCATTGCTGTTTTGCTTAGGATGTGGAGGTGCATTGTGGGTGCTGTAGGTCATTGTGATTCCTTGCAGGGGTAGGTGGCTGTGCACAGGGGGAGGGATGTGGGCCTATTAGTGGGTTTGTGGGCATGCAGGGTGACTGGATGTAGCGATTGTGGCCTGGGTTGGGTTGTGGTCCTGGTGGTAGTTGGAGGGGTG